>NW_028327172.1:46347658-46654533 GCF_987537825.1 Furipterus horrens
AAATGATAATGAATATTCAGAATGATAAACCAAGGCACTTGAAAGGTACTAAATATTAGAGCTTATATTGTACTTGAAAAATAAAAATATTAATATCTAATTAAAAAAAAAAGATTTTCTTGTTACAGTAGAAATTAAAGTAACCAGAGTGCATGCCACAACTAATGAGAAGCTGTGGGATTATGATTAACTGAAATTATAATTTGCTTAAAATGAATGGATGTTTAAATATATATTTATACGAGGCCTATCCAGAAGTCCAGCCACTGTTAATATAATGAGAATCGTTGCAGAGTTTGCTTGACATTGATATAACCTGGCAGCCATGGAGAGTGGACTGGAATGTGCATGTGTGAACAATGACGACTTCAATGTACATACTAGTCAGTGGGGGTGGTAGATGCCATTGAGTGGGCATATGTACTGTGTGGCTGTCACATTCAAAATGATTGAGCGAGTAGAGCAATGAATCTGCATCAAGTTTTGTGTTAAGCTTGACTATTTCTCCGTAGAAACTATTCCAATGATTCAGAAGGCTGTAGCAATGGGCAGCTAGTGATTGGCAGCTTCATCATGACAACACACCCACTCATGTATCATATCTCATGCAGTGTTTTTTGGCGAAACATCAAATCACTCAGATGGTTCAACCTTGCTACAACCCAGATTTGGCATCCTGTGGTTTCTGGCTTTTCCCAAAACTAAAATCATCTTTGAAAGGGAGGAGATTTCAGACCATTGATAATATTCAGGAAAATACAAGGGGCAGCTGATGGTAACTGGGAGAACTGTGTAAGGTCCCAAGATGCCTACTTTGAAGGGCACCAAGGTGTCATTGTCCTGTGTACAATGTCCCTTGTATCTTATATCTTCTTCAATAAGTGTCTCTATTTTTCATATTACAGGGCTGGATAACTTATTGACAGACCTTGGTATATCACCTAGACTCAAGGAGTCTCCATTTTATAAATGACACACACTGATAAATACATAAGCTACTTGAAAATATGAATAGCAGGCCCTGGCTGCTGTGGCTCAGTGGATTGAGCATTGGCCTGCGAGCCAAGTGTCACTGGTTCAATTCCCAGTCAGGGCACATGACTAGGTTGCACGTCAGGTTCCCAGTTGGGGGCGCGAGTGAGAGGCAACCATACAGTGATGTTTCTCTCCCTCTCTTTCTCCTTTCCCCTCTCTCTTAAAATAAATAAATAAACAAACAAACAAATAAATAATTTTAAAAAAAGAAAAGAAAGAAAAAAAAAGAAAATATGAATAGCTATTAAGAGAAAAATCTAAATAATAAGATTATCTGGGCTACTCTCTTATTATTTCAATGTCTAAGACACCACCAAATTTCATACAGAGGGACTTGGAGAGGGTTAATATTTACAAATGGGCATAAGAACAGAAAAAACTGAAAAAACTTCAGTACTGTAGAGAGTACATGGCACTGTAATACACTGTTAGTGACACTGAAATTTGAATAGTCCAATTAAGAGTTAAATTACACATGCCTTTTGGTCCACAGGTATCTCTGTCCTCAGCAATATCTTCAACTGAACAAAAGGATTTATTCATACAAGAATATTCATTGCAGTATTTCACTGGCAGTATTATCATCACACTGATGAAGAAATTAAGATTTAGAGAGAAAGCCTAGTAACAGTGGGCTAATATTGGCAGTCTAGACAGGATTTGAATCCAGGTTGGTCTGGTTCTAAAGCCTGTATCATCTCACTACAAATAGTTATGTAGAGTAGTTTAATAATACTTCTAATAAAAAATAACTCCAGCTACAGAGTAAAACAATATTCCTTTTTATTACCCCTATATAAATATTAAAATGATCCACAAGGCATGAATGCCATTAGGCTTCTGGGTATACTTCCGATGTTTAACTGCATAGCCACTAGAACAGGGCCTAAAAATTCCACTCTGTTATAAACATTACAACCAGTAAGTACTACCCTAATTCCTGGTTCTAAAAAGTCTGTAAATTAAGAGTTCCAGCCAAGATGGAGGTGTAGACAGACACGCTGCGCCTCCCTCCACAACTAAGAAGGAATACAACTACCTCAAAACTAGAGACAACTGGAAGTTCCAGAAAATTGAGCTGCATGGAAGTCCAGCAAATAAAGATATAAAGAAGAAATTCTCATCCAAACAGGTAGGAGGGGTGGCGATGGGGCAGAGAGGACATGGTGTGGTGGTGGCAGCAGTGGCGGCAGCAGCAGGTGGATGGAAAGCGCAGTCACATGTTTTAAAGTCGGGAGGGACACCTAGGGAGCGTTCCCTGCTCCTCACTGGACCTCACAGATTATGGTCCTAGCACCGGGGAAAATCAAGCTCATTGCTTCTGACTGTGCAGACCAGTGGGGGTTGGGGTGGAGGCAGAAACTGTCGGTCTCAGCGGAGTCTGCTTGTTTAAAGGGCCCCCACGGTCCTAGAATGTCCGCAGATCCACCCACTCTGGGAGCAAGGGCCAGAGCAGCAGCTAGAGAAGCGCCAATTTTGTGAGGAGGTTGGAGAGGGGCCTGGGAAAGGCGTGAGTGCTGGGCAGGTGGCATTGTTCCCTCTCGGACCCCTCCCCCACATAAGTGCCACAACGAGGTGAAACAGGTGGCCCTGTATCGACCAATCCCTAAGGCCCCACCCCTTACAACGAAACTGGAGCGACAGCTCTACCTGGGACACGGAGGCAAATAAACACAGGAGTCTGTCAAGATGTGGAGACAGAGAAGTATGGCCCAAAATGGGGAACAGATCAAGGTTCCAGTGGGAGAACTAAGTGACGAGGAGATAGCCAACCTAACAGACACAGAATTCAAAACACTGGTGATAAAGATGCTCACAGGTTTGACAGACATACTTGAGTAAGGCAAATGCATAAGAGAAGAAGTGAAGGCTATGCTAAGTGAAACGAAGGAAAATTCACACAAAACCAATGGTGAAGGGAAGGAAACTGGGGTTCAAATCAATGATTTGGAACATAAGGAAGAAAAAAACAGTCAACCAGTGCAGAATGAGGAAGCAAGAATTGAAAAAAATGAGAAAAACTTCACAAATTTTGTGAAGGAGATGGACATACAGGTCTGGGAAGCATGGAGGGTCCTGGGCGAGCTGGACCCAGAGGGGACCACACCGGGACACATCATGACTGAGATGCCAAAGGTGAAAGATAAAGAGAGTCCTGGGGGCAGCAAGAGAGAGGCACAGAGTTGCCTACAGGGTGGTGTCTATAGGACTATCAGCTGATTTCTCAGAGGACACTTCGCAGGCAAGAAGGGACTGGCAAGCAGTATTCAATGTGATGAAAGGCAACCTGCAACCAGGACTACTCTATCCAGCAAAGCTATCATTTGGAATGGAAGGGCAGATGAAGTGCTTCCCAGACAAGGTAAAGCTAAAGGAGTCCATCATCACCAAGCCATTATTTTATGAAATGTCAAAGGGCCTTACTTAAGAAAAAGATCAAAACTATGAACACCAAATGACAACAAACTCACAACTATTAACAACTAAATATAAAATATAAAAACAAAATCCAACTAAGCAAACCAGAATAGGAACAGAATCATAGATATGAGGATCATTTGAAGGGTTATCATCTGGGAAGGGGGAGGGGGAGAAATGGGGATATGGTGCAGAGATTAAGAAGCATAATCGATTGGTACAAAATAGACAGGGGGAAGTTAAGAATATAATATAGGAAATAGTGAAGCCAAAGAACTTATATGCATGACCCATGGACATGAACTAAGGGGGGTAGGAATACTGGAGGGAAGGTGGGTACTGGGCAGAGGGGAGCAAAGGGGAAAAATATTGAAACTACTATAACAACATAATCAATAAAATATATTTAAAATAAATTAATTAATTTTAAAAATAGTCTGTAAATTAGAGAAAAGTAAGTATGTGTGAAGACTCATGATGCATTAAATGTAAGTAAATATTTTATGATGCAACCACCAAAGATGTTGGTCCTGGCCAGCTCTGCTGAGTAGAGGCTAACTTGGTGTGTATCTAGCCAAAAAGGGGAGCCAAAGAAATGTGAACATACCAAAACCACTCAGCCTCCAATTTAACTTACATTCATTCTTTGTTAGATAAGATAGCAACTAGATTCAGGAATATATCATTTGCAGTGCTTGTATTGGTTTAGAATATAAGATTTTCAGATCTTCCAACACTATACTAAAACATTTCAATAAAATAATAAAGTCATTAAAAAATGTCTTTATTAAGCACTGTCTAGCTCTCACAAAACTCAAGATCTAATGAGGCATAAGATAAGTAAAAGGTCAATTACCACACTGAATACAAGTATTGGAACATGAGTAAGTTCTGGGTGCTATAAGTGAACATAGGATGTACTGAAGGGTAAAGAGTAGAGTCAGGAAAAGCTAATTGGAAGAAGCAGTATCTGATCTGAAAAGTGAGTAGGAGTTGGAGGGTGGAGGATAAGAAACAAGTTGGGGGTAGAGAGATACTGAGTTCAGTATTAAACTTAGTAAGTTTACAATGATATTTATAACTGATAGCCTCTTTCTAGTAACCAAGGACATAAAAACTAACCACTAGGTTGTATATGTGAAACTAATAAAAAATAATATTAAATGTCAATTGTAATTAAAAAATAAAGTGAAATAAAATAAAATAGGAAAATCTAAAACAAGAAAATTGAAACAAGATACCATTTTTCACTCCCCTAATTTTAAGTTTTTTAAATTATTAAGCCCAGTGCTAGGAAGGGAGGGTATATTAATTACTATGGCATAGGTAACAAACCATTCCATACTTACTAGCTTAAATCAATAATAATTCACTATCTCACAGTTTCTGTGGGTCAGAAATTTAAAAAAGGATACAGGATCGCCTATATCTGTCCCACAAAATCTGGGCCTCAGCTAGAAGACTCAAAGACTGAGGCTGGAATCATCTGAAGGCTTATTTCTTTAACATTAAATCAAAATAAGAATAGGTCAATGACTCAACAAAAAAATGAGCAAAAGATATGAAGAGTGTAAAAAAGAAAATACAGGTATATTTTAAATATATGAAAATATACTCAATCTCTTTATAAGAAAAATAAAAATTAAGACTAAAAATATAGTATTCTTTTTGACATTGACAAAGAAAAAATTGATACTACATTGTGAAGTCAAGAACTTGGGCAAAGAGGAACTTTTACACATTGGTGGTGGAAGAATAAATCGGTACACCCTTTCTGGAGAGCAATTTGGCAATATCTACCATATTTTAAAATGGACATAACTTGACTCATCAACTCCATTTCTAGGTATTGATCCTTTACAGATACTTGCACATATGTGTGAATGTTTGTGCTAGAAGCAATTCCCTGATTGTAATAGACAAAAATAAATAAATGCCTATTCAGTAAGAGACTGGCTAATTAGTATAGCCTATCAATTCAGTGAAATACTATCCAGCTGTTATAAAGAATGGTGCAGTTTTATATATACACTGATAAAAATATTTTAAGTGAGAAAAAAGGGCAAAGGGTAGAACACTGGCAGGATAGCATGCTACTATTTATATTTAAGAAAAAATAATTCAAATCTTACAAGAACTCTTTCCAGAGATGATAAAAAAAAGGTATATTCAAAAAAAAAAAAAGAAAGGTATACTCATCAGTTCTTTTTATGTGCCTAGCTTAACTCTGATAAAACCACCCATCAAAGATATAATTAGAAAGAAAAATCATAATCAAAGCTCACTACATAGGTATAAAAATATTAAATAAAATATTGTCTTTTCATATGTCTGTTGGCCATCTCTATGTCTTCTTTGGAAAAATGTCCTTTCATGTCCTCTGTCCAACTTTTTGATCAGATTATTTTTTGTTATTGAGTTGTATGAATTTACTATATATTTTGGATAACAATCCCTTATTGGATATGTCATTTGTGAATATATTCTTCCAGTCACTACTTGCCTCTGTGTTTTGTTGAAGGTTGCCTTCACTGTAAAAAAGCTTTCTGGTTTGATGGAGTCCCATTTGTTTATTTTTTTCCTTTTGTTTCCCTTACTCAAGGGGACATGTCCACAAAGATATCACTCAGACTGATGTCAGATAGTTTACTTCCTTTGTTTTCGTGAGCTTTATGGTTTCAGGTCTTACATTTAAACAATTCTACCTCTGTGTATTTATCCAAAGAAAAAGAGAAGACTAATGTGAAAAGACATATGCATCCCCTATGTTCACTGAAGCATAATTTATAATAGCCAAAGTATGGAAGTAACCAATGTCTGCTGATAAACACATAAAGAAGATGTGGGATATATATAAAGGAATATTACACAGCAATAAAAAAGAATGAAGTCTTGCCATTTGTGACGACATGGAGGGATCTAGAGGATATTATGCTAAATGAAATAAGTTGGTAGAGAAAGACAAATTCTGTAGGGTTCCACTTACATGTGGAATCTAAAATCAAAACAAAAACAGACTCATAGAAACAAAGACAAAAAGGATGGTTACTGAAGGGGACTGAGGGGAGGGGAGCTGGGTGAAAAAGGGAAGGGGAATTTAGTTAATAATAATAACTTTACACAGTGACAGATGATTACTAGAATGAGGTGATCACTAATACACTGTACACCTAAAACTAATACAACTAATATAAGATTGTATACCAGCTATATTTAAATAAAAAATAAATTTACCAAACCAAATCCAGCAATATAATAAAAAATAATATATCATGACAACATTGGATTTTATATCAGTATACAAGATTGGCATAACATTCTAAAATGAATCATGGTTATCTGCAATATTGACAGTTAAAAAAGAAAAATCATATAACAATCTCAACAGATTCAAAGTGCCTGTATTACAAACAAGGACTATATATACATTCAGTGTGTGTGCACTAAGATCCTGTTAAAATCCCCTTAGAGATCCTTTTAACTAGTTGGCTCCGTTCATTTCCAGCTGCTATAGGTACTACTACTGCTACAAGTTCACACATGTGTGACCTCTGGAGAACTGCCCCGGGATGATCAGAGCCAGCTTGTGCAGAGTACATGAAGGCTATACACATATTCCCCCATGGCCAGCAGCCAATGACTGTTTGGTGCAAGGTTATAACTCTTGTTATGCAATTAACACTTCAAAGGGCCAACACATCAAGCTGAGATTAAATTTCACCTGAAACCACATCATTGCTTAGTTCTTTCCCTTCCCTATACTGATTCCCTCACTCCCTTACAGGTTTCTCCAGACAGCAGTCTTTTTATAAATCATTTGCACAAGAATCGTAATCTCTGCTTCTAGGAAATTCAACCTAAGATATATATATATATATATATATATATATATATATATATATATATATATATATATATAACAAAATGTAACAAAAAAATCTAACTATATTACAAATGATGAAATAATATGATTGACAGGTATGAGATGGGGGAGAAAATGCTGATAGAGAGATAGATAGATATCTCATGCATGTATGTAATACATACATATCAGAGAAGGAAAACTCTGATTCCAAAAAACCTCCGCTGCCTTGCGGCATACCT
Source organism: Furipterus horrens (assembly GCF_987537825.1). Classification (NCBI taxonomy): domain Eukaryota; kingdom Metazoa; phylum Chordata; class Mammalia; order Chiroptera; family Furipteridae; genus Furipterus; species Furipterus horrens. The sequence continues at coordinate 46,355,216 of NW_028327172.1, forward strand.
CTTCAGGGGAAAGGCTAAGGGAGTAAACCCCGACAGAAAATCCGGAGCCGGAGTCCCTAAGGCGGTTTGACGTTGTAGTCAACACCGGCAACTCCTGCGGCACACCTGAAGCCAAGCTGTATTGACTCCGTCTTTCCCTTGGACCCTTCAGCTGCGAAGAGAGGGGGGGTCTGCTGCATGGGCAACAGCAGACCCTCCATATCACCCTGCCCAGGCTCTGTAGCTTCAGCTTCACTGGAGAGGACACTCCAGCGTCATCGCAAGATGTCGATTCAACACGGGAGGAGACACTGTCACTCCCGAGTCGGACTGCACAACCATTCTCGGCGGTGCAGATAGACTCTTAAGAAGCTACACCATCGTCTCTCGAGACGGATGGCTGCCGACGACGATGGACGGATATATGTAAACATATACAGTTAACCCTTGAACAATGCAGGGGTTTGGGATGCCCAACCCCACACTACTGAGAATCGGCATATAACTTTTGACTCCTCAAAAAATACATCTGTGGGGGATTGGTTCCAGGACCCCTGCAGATACCAAAATCCGTAGATGCCCAAATCCCTCATATACGAAAATGGAATAGATGAATGCAGTTGGCCCTCCACATTCATGGATTCCCAACTGTGGAAAAAAAACACTGGAAGATACAAAGAGCCAACTGTATAGTTACTGGAAAAAATTTGCAAATAAGTGGACCCATGCAGTTCAAACCTGTATTGTTCAAGGGTCAACTGTATATACATTTAACTTTTAGCACACAGGAATAAACAAATTTCCTGAATCTGATAATAGCTAGCAATAAGGAGAAGAAAAGAAAAAACTATAGTCCTAGCTAAATCTGTAAAGAAAGAAAAAGACAAGAAGTCTAAGAACTGAAAAAAAAATAAACAAAACACATATTTGCAGATGAAATGATTGAGCACATAAAGAAATCCAAAAGACTAAATAATTTTTAGAATGAACATTAAAATATAGCAGTGTTGTTGGATACAAAGTCAATCTACAAAGGTCAACTGCATTTCTCTATACTAACAGACAGAAAAAGAAATAATTTTAAACCATGTGTTTCCTATATGGCCAGTGAACTCCAATAATATCTGACCTTCCTACAGGTAACGACTAAAACTCTAGACAAAATACAAACACAAAAAACCCAAACCCAGACCACAGAGATCTGAAGGTACTGGAGAGTGGACAAATGTAAATGATTTAAAAGGGAGTTGACACTTGGGAGAAGTGACCATACAAGGTGAGTTTTCCATTTCTATGGCTTTTAATGCAAGGGCAGGTAACAGTAATCAGAGCCATGTGCAGTGGCTAAAACACCAATGAAAATTTCACAGTCCTTGTGGCCTGAAGAACCAGAGCACAGAGTTCAGGGCAACCACAGGTGTATGTACATGTACAGAAAGGAGAGCTGGGGTGGAGAACCTCACATTCTGCACATAAATTCTGGCTAAATCTCTGTCTGATTCCTATACTATTTATGTGGGCATGGACTCCAGCTAAGGATAAAAGAATAAATGGAGATTTGAGCAGCCTCTCAAGAAACAGTTTGCAGTTCAAGTTCAACCAACTTAACTACCTACTAAAACACACACAAAAATCAAAGACTCGATATTTAAAAGATGCTTTAATTCTCATCAGCTTTATAAAGCAAAGGGTTTTATTTCCCACAATGAACATGCAAATCACAAAAATACACATTTGTGTGAAGTGTACTGTAGTATAATATCAACACCCTTACTATTACGTTTTTCTTTGATATAAAAGTTCCTTGATATTTGGCGGAGAAGATGTTTAAGTCATTTATTTATATAAGTATGAATCTAATTTTACAGAAACCACAAATGAAAATTATTATTTTTGTAAAGTATAACATTTCTACTTAGAGAATGTCTTAGGCTGTATTTAATTTGTTATTAAATTGTTGACTTTGATTCTGTTAAGGAACTATAACTTCTGAAAATCTTACAGTGTACTATTAGAGATAAGTTTATAGTACCCACATTTTCAAGTTATAGACTAAGGCCCTGGCCAGGTGGCTCAGTTGGTTGGAGTATCCTCCTATACACCAAAGGTTGCAGGTTCCATCCCTTGTCAGGGCACATACCGAGGTTGCAGGTTCAATCCCCTGTCAGGGAGTGTATGGGAGGCAACTGATCGATGTTTCTCATATCAATGTTTCTTTCTCTCTTTCCCGCACTCTCTCTCTCTCTCTCACTCTGGCTCTCTCTCCCTCCCTTCCCCTCTCTCTAAAATCAATAAACACATCCTTGGGTGAGGATTTTTAAAAAAAGTTATATACTAAGTATTTGCATAAGAAATATAGATCAATTTTGTGTGCTTTCAGTCACTGAAATGATTTTGTTAGGTAGGACAAATAGTAAACCAAGACAGGAAGGAGGAGAGAGGCATGGTTCACTCACTAACTCAGTAGCCCTGAGCCTGGTCCAATAAGATTGCCAGGTGTTCCAACAACACAAGAAACACCATGCTGGCATAGGAGGAGGGGAGTCCTTGAAATTCTATGTATCTGTGTGTTCATCCCAAGGTCTAGAAGGGGGAAGAGGAGAGGGTCCACAGTGCCCAAAGGAAAAAGCCCATAAGACAACTTTCGTTAATTGCCTACCTCTTGTCACTATTTTACAAGGGGGTCCCTAGTGCTTACAGAAAAAGCCCATAAATAACTTTGGGGAACTGCCTCAATTTTAACTGCCTCCTGTTGCATATTTGTTTTACAACAAGAACAAATGTGGCCTGGGCAAGAAAAGAATCTGGGCTAACAGACCCCCATACATACCTATGTTTGGGTAATCACGCCCCCCGGGGGAAGCTGGCATAACTTTACCTACCAATCAATATGTAATTCCCTCACCCCACCCTGCCAACTATATGAGTCCTCAAGACAAAGGACCCGATGCTCTTGCCGCCCCTGCTCTTGCCACCCAAGCTTATGCCTTTCACCCCCACCTCAGCAAGGCCTGGCCTGTTCTGTTCCATGAGAATGTATCACTAATAAACTTTGCTTTCTTGCTAGCAGACTTGCTGATCTGTAATTCTTTACTGTGTCGGCAAGAAGAACCAGGTTTTTCCCATAATAGTTTTGTGATTTTTTTTTTTTAAAGGGAATGTTTAATTTCCAAGGTTATATTTATTTGATTAAGTGAAAAACAAAACGATTCTTTAACCAAACAGGAAATTTAGACAAAACCTTAGTACTCCTAGATATGCCTTGGTTACTTTGGGGAACGAAGGAAGTGGGGAGAAGGGGATCAGGGAAGTGAGTACAGGAAATAAAACGGAATTTGTAATTTGCTTATTTGTTTAAAAAAGAGATCTGATTCAAATTTGGCAAAATGTTATGATTTAACAAAATGGAAACTGTTTATCATTCTCTATATTTTTAAAAAGAAGAAATCAATTTATGAATAAGTCTCATTACTTCTTCCTTAATTTTCCTAGAAGGCTCTATACGCACTCCAACATAAAACTTTGAATCCATATTTCTAGAAGAGTCTCAAGGCTAGCCTCCACAACTCTGATCCATCACATCCTAATAACAATACATACTGCAGCCAGATTAAGCATCCAAGAACCAACAACAGAATCTAATTCTGGTTACATCAAATGTAAAGGCGAGGAGCAGTGGGACCAGATCCCAATGGGCAGAGAAGTTCAAAACCTTTTTGGAGTCAAATACTTTCTTCATTTCTCTAAGCCTGAGTTTGTGTATAGGTTTAAAAATGGGAATAACTACCTCAAACAATCCTTGAGAGGATTAAAAGACTTTTTACATGGAAGCATCTAGTACCATGTCTGACATATGACCACTCAGAAAACACTAGTTTTCTTTAATCTATTCTTACCCGCCATAGCAGTCCAAAAACATATGCTATCTAGTTAAAAACAAACAAAAATCTCTCCATTGTTCTTACATGCCCCCTGTTCAGTTTCATTTTCCATTTTTTAACCTCTCCCACCTTAAGTTTTCTGCCTCCATAGCCATCATCTATTCCTACCCTACTGGTCCATCAAGGCCCAGCTCAATCCTACTTTTTACACACAGTCTTCTTGAGTTTGGACTCCTATTGCTCTTAAGAACCAGTATTCAAACAGTTGACCACTTAATTGTTCTTAGTTTATATTTTTAATTATTAATTACAAACTACATTGATATACTTTACTTGTATAAAAAATGTACTAATAATATAGATAAAGCTACATACATCTTTGACTATTATCCTCATTCCCAGACCCCTGCTTTGAGGGAGCCAGTACTGGTTTGTGATGTATCCTTCCAGAGCTTTTCCTGCATCTACATACTTAGGGAAATGTAGTTTTGCTTTATCTCTTTTTATTTTATATATACGGTATTAAATTGTACATGATGCTCTATAACTTGCTTATTTCACTGACTTGGAGGTCCCTTCAGTATGTGTAGATCTATGCTATTCTTTCAACTACTGCGGAGTGTTCCAGTTTATGTATCCTTTGCCCTATTGATGGGCACTTAGATTTTCTCTAACTTTTATTTGCATAAATCATGAAACATTTCAGTGGGAAAATTACATGAGAAAATTCTGAAGCAGAAACTACAAAATAAAACCACTACTTACACTGAATTTGTGGAAGAGATTTTCTAACAAGATTCTGGTTAGGTAAAAGTGCAAATGCCTTTGTACATAAGAAGCACAGCATTTTCCATTTACGCTATAATATTCAAACTCTTTTGGGCACTGAATAACCATTTTCATAGTTTTGTTTGGTAAGATGTAGTGCTCACTAAATTATTTAGTGTAAAAGATCTTAAGCAGGATTGGATCTGTCTCCTTCCACCAGCATTAATCGTTTTCTCCATTAACTCCCGACACCAGAGGGCAGCAGCCTCAGTACTAATGAGCAATAATGCAGAGTAATTTAATGAAAAAAACACTACTTTAGTAAAATCTGCACTAAATTACTAATCAACTCTTTATTTTGGGGAAAATATTTCTAAAAAAATACAGAACAGACATACAAAGTAGGTAAAAAACAAAACAAGCAAATAATGTTTGTTTTCTTTAATAATGATCCTTGGTTAGTCACTGACATCCACGGATGTTTCTAGAAAGCTGGTATGGGTTTTCTGTTTTTGTATATATAGGCATGTTTCTGCCAGTCTCCTCTTACGTAGAACAGCCAATTGGGAGCTCTGTGTTGTGAGCTGGGGTTATTGTCCTGCAGACATTGTTAGCACTAATTACATTATGTAAACTTTCAAAATAATAAAAAAAAACTAATAGTGTAATGAAATTTAGGAGGGGTAAAAAAAATAGCGTCAGTGAGCGCACATTTTTCATAGCATATATTTGAAAGATAACATCTAAAATAAATCAGGGAATAGTAGTACTAGCATATTATGTAGTCTTTTGATGGTAATCATGAGAATAAGTAAAAACAAAGTTTAAAATGGCTTTAAGGAGTAATTGCAGACGAGAAGGGGCAGTTAGAAATATTATTTTCCATTATAATCCCTTTTGTACTATTTCTTATGATAAGCATGTGTTTCTTTGAAATAAATAAAAATAAAATATGAAGGGTAGAAACTGAGAAAAAATGTAAAACATTTGGAAATTAAAAAAGATTTTTTTTAAAGGGAAATAAATCTAAACTCTCATTCGTATGAACTAAATTTCTTGGACAGAAAGAATGTTGTTGCCAAGGAGATCAAAGCAACTGTTGTTGAGCAGCAAATTTAGCTCTTTAAAAAATTTCATGACAATTTATTCTGCTGAAGATTACATCCTATTCCAGCTTTTAAAAACACCAATATAATAGTTTTAATGAGGTCCTTGAAACCATGATGTATGGTGTCACTAACATTTACTAAGTATTTAGGTTACAGAGTCTAGTACAATAAGAAAATTAGAGTAAAGGTCAAATGACCTGGGTTCTAGTCCCAATTCTACTACGTAAAAGCCCTATGTCCTTGAGCAAGTCATTTTCCTTTTCTGCAACTAAGTTTCTTCACTTATAAAAAGGGGATAACAACTACTTAGCCTGCCTACCATGCAAGGTTGCTGTGACTATCAAATGAGATTTTTAGATCATTTTTACAAAGTTTGAAACACTATACAAATAAATTCAAGTAATAACTACTAATACTTCCCAAGATTGATAAAGCCATATGTAGCCTGTATTTTTCATTAAATGCCAAATTAAGTATTATAAAAATGTGAACAAAATAATGTAATATAAAATATTATTGTAAAAATTGGATTGAACTAGGTGGCAGATCCAAGCTCCGGTCCAGGTTCTTCTGCAAATGGATAATTTGCAGAACTTCTCTGGGTTTTTACACGGTGAATTTAGACTAGACCACCTTTGTAGAGATGCTTTCTTGTGTATTTTCTATCACATGATGAAGATTTAAAAGCAAATTCATTCACCAGTTTTTTTTTATCTGGGCTATATTTGGCTTGAAAAAATTTTACTGCTAGATTTCTGAAAGTCACTGGCTTGGATTGAAGTCTTTTATCTCTATTTTCAGGCATTTCACAACCCTAATCTAACATAATCTACCTTTAACTTTACATTCTACTGTTTCTCAGTATACCTACACTGATACCACTATTTTTCGAAATGCCATGGCCAGTTTCTGCCTCCACACTGTTGTCAGTATATAGCTGTTGCGACTACAGCTGGCTGAGGAGCTCTGCCCTTACGTATCGCATCTCACTCCCAACAAAACTTGGCCAATGCTTAATGTTGAATATAAGTTTGCTTTCAAAAGTTAAAATATACAGTGGATCAGAAAGAGGAGACGGTTGTCATGTTAAAGAGAATCTGGTTTCTAGGCCAGCAAGATTTGTTAGTAATTTGATAGAATGTACGAAAGCATAAAAAGAAAGAACTAGAAAGGAAGTGAAAGCCTTGGTCAGCCCCAGAGCATAGAAGGGAGACAGCATGGCAGAAGAGTCATCTGTGTACTGCCTGGAGGAGGAACACCTTGATCCATGGACTTGTTGGGTCTAAGTCCTACCACAGAGATAAATGCATTCACTTACTTATTACAGGCTAATGCTGTTAAACATTTATGCCATGTATCTGAACACCCTGTGATTTAATTTCATAATCACTAAACATTTTCTGATCCTTTGACTCCCCTTATGGTGCATCTAGAAAATGGCCTGACTAGAGACAAATCCACTTATATTACATTTGTACCATAAATTAATGAAATAGAAACTGATAAATTCAGACATCAGTTTGTGACCTTGAGTAGGGTTAGTCCACCCTAAGACAAGACTGAATAACAAATTATTCTGAAGGCAGAGGAACCAAGGGTCAGATCCCGGACTATGGTAAATTTACCAATGGAATGCCCCCAATGAAACTACATGGGATACCCTGGACTGCCCAATAAACACCCTGTGTTGCACTATTTTCTTTTTAACACTTAAACACCTTGATTTATTCAAGGCCAGTAAAGACATAACACAGTTGACTCTAGAACACAAGGGTGTTAGTGTCACCAGCCACCCCCCCTAAACTCCCTGCAGTTGAAAATCCACTTTTGACTCCCAAAAAACTTAACTACTAATAAAGCCTACTTTTGACCAGAAGCCTTACCCATAACATAGTCAATCAACACATATTTTATTTGTAGCATGTATTATATAATGTATTCTTATAATAAAGTAAGCTAGAAACAGGAAAATGTTACGTATTAAGAAAATCATAAGGAAGAAAAATGCATTTACAATATTATGCATTTTTTAAAAATCTGTGTATAAGTGGACCCACGGCATCGAAAGCTGTGTTGTTCAAGGATCAGTTGTAAAGGCTTTTTATGACCTTGTTTCTACACGCCTTTCCAATGATTTCTCTCTGAAAGTTCATCAGAAACAACGTTTTTTTCATGAAGACTTTTCAAAGTACACTACCCCACCAAGGCTAAAACTAGCAATTTTGGTGACTTAGGAAAGTAGCAAATTGCCCTCTAATCAATTTATAACGTATTATGTGCCTCACTTGTGTCATTAGAATCAGTGGCATTTGGTAGGTTCCTTCTTTCACTAACGAGGTAATAATCAGGTATTAAACTCATTTTCTCTGTGCTAAAAGACTACATATGCTGTCCACGTGTAATATGATAAATGCTTTAAGTCTGACCTATTATTCTGTATTTTTACACTCTACATTTCAGTGCCCAGGGATTCAGCCTAGCTTACCAACACTATCAGTCTAACAGTAGATACACCTTTATTTACCAATTAAAAGTATTTTCTCCCTTAAGAGAGGGATTTATTAATCTTTATTATTTTTATTAAATAATTATTAAAATTATTTAAATCTGTTCCTCTGTTAAGGGAACTTATTACTTGCTCTATGTATTTGTGAGTTTTTGTTTTATCTTCCCTTCTATGTTCTTTAAAGTTATGCTCCAGATCTATTTCATATTTGTATTTCCCACAAGTTCTCAGCCAGTGCCTCCTCGTACATAGAGGACACTTTAAATATAAATCTCTCTTCCACTTTCAGTGAAGGCTCTCCTCATTCTGTTTATATGTATTCCATCTTCTTAGAAAGTCTTCCTTGACCATCCCAGTCCACAGGCCACTCTAAAAGAACTGTCTATAAACTATTTAATTGCCACCAAAACTACTCTAGCATTATCTTTTTATGTTTTATATGTATTGTATAGTCTTTTTATATTTTAGTATATCCCAATAATATCTAGGCACAGTATAGACAATCAATCCTTTTTAAAAAATCAATCAAAAGATTCCTTAAGAAAAGCATAGGCAAAACTGGCACCTAAGGAGAACAAAAGATCTCATCCATGGCAATGAAAAACAAACTCCTATTGAAAGGCCGAAGGCTTTGACATACACAATAGTTACCAATAAATTAAATGGTGTTGTAATTCTACAAGTGTCTTTGAATTTCATAAATCTTCCTTTCACTTTAGGGAGACATTAAGTACAACCACATTCATTAACTAACAATACCAATGAAAGCAGATAGCTTTAAACAAAAACAAATAACTATATTAAACATATAAGGATAATATTCATTTGTAATTTAGTTTTCCCTCAAGACATTTATATAGCCAGTTTGTCATATATAACATTTTTTACTGTATGCTAAGCCTTAGCTCTTTTATTTCTATTATGTTTCTTCCTCCCTCATGAACTCAAAGCAGAAAAGCAATCTTTGAATTGTCACTTCTTTTGTATCCTTCCACAGCAAGGAACTATTTTCACTGCAGGCATTTTATAAATAAAGCAAAATGTCTTTAAAGGCATATCCTTATGTTAATTAATGGGATATCACAGATTTTGTACACTTGATTAAATACAAGAATATATATGAAACCAAATCCAACAATAAGAGTTGGTTCCTTAGTAGAGTACTGTATCTCGATCAGAACACTCCAGAGCAGTGATTTTCAACCTTTTAATCTTATGGCACAGATGAACTAATTACATACTGAAATTCTGCAGCACACAAGAAATATATTACATTTTTGCCAAACTGACAAAAAACTAAAAATAAAAAACCAGGTATAATTTTGATTCATTCATACTAGACAGCTTTTGTGTTGGATATTGCTATTTTTTAAATTTGACAATCTAAGGGAAAAGAGATCAGTGCCCCCAACTAAATGATGAGGTATTGCATGTTTTAAAAATTCCAGGGGCACAGGAGTTGAACACTGCTGCTCTAGAGTCTTGCCACTCAAAGTGTGGTTCAAAACCCAGCAGCATTGTTATCACATGGTAGCTCGTCCTAAAGCAGAATCTCAGGCCTATTAAATCAGAATCTGCATTTTAAGATCCCCTGGTGAGCTATAAGCACTTCAAGGTTTGAGAAGCACTGGTTTAGACTCCAGAGGAAGAATGAGAATGTCCAAGATGCATAAGATCAACTAATGCTAACTAACTCATGATTGCCTAAGCTGTTGGTTGCTCTTCCTTATATGCTAACTGAAGGCTTGTTCAAGGCAGGAACTCTTGCCTATCTTCCTCACCACTAGTATTCCCTGAGCCAAAAGACCCTGGAATATTACCCAGTGCTCAATAAATATTTTTTTTTGCTGAATGCATGAATGACTGAACAAGGTGAAAATAAAACTTTTCCACAAAGCTAATCTTCTGGGAAATTATTTGTGCAACATGATTTTACAAACTACCATACTAATTCTTTAACCCTCTATTATTAATTCCGTTTTAAATGCTGCCTTCTCGACTTCAACAAATGCATTTAATGCATTCGACAAAAGCAAAAGCTTGGATCATCATCCTTTGTTGTGGCCACCAGAGGCCTCTTTTACAAGTGAGAGAGCAGCATTTTAATTCTAGCTCTCAGAGATCCATCCCACATGCCTGCACAAGATGAAATCACCGCAAAACTTGGAGGGGCTGGGGGGAATAAAGGGGCCATGGGTAAAGCATAAACAATTCTGTATCAAGAGCATCATATAAAACCCGGAAAACATGATGTTATGAGCAGGATACTTCCAGAAAATAATTCCTGGCAAGGGAAAGAAGGAGGTAAGAAAACTTACCTTTCTCAAGAGCAAAAGGTGATACTAGAGAATACCAGGGAGTGACAAAAGACCAGAGACTACCTAGGGAGGGAAGGTGGAAACAGCAGACCAGAACTAAAGTGGATAGCGTTTAGAAACGTCCAAGAAGGGTGACAAAAACCACTATCCGGTTTGCAGATAAGGAAGTCAAGGGAAAAGTGGAAAGAAAATAGCTCTATGACGGGTACAAGTTACAGTGATGATTATTATTTTTTGAGAGAGATGACACGCACTTGAAGGGAGGAGGTGGAAGAAAGGAAGGGAGGTTGCAACTGCGCGCTCCGCAAAAAGGAAGCGGCTACAAGCGTCCCTGCCCAGCTCAGACGGTGCCAGGGCAGCAGCCCAGGCATAGGTGGGTGGCAACGCCCGGCTCCGCTGGCTCCCTCCCGGCGGCCTGAGCCATCTCCTCTGCAACCTACCGAGCACCGGGTGGAGACAGGAAAAGGCAGACGGTGTGTGGGAAGGCGTGCGGGAGGAAGGGGAGGATGCCAGGTTAACCAGGTACCCACCTTATCCCAACGGAGCCACTGCCCGATGGCCGTGTCCAGCTGAGGGTCCCCAGTGTGGTAGGGGGAGTGGAGCAGGTTGGAGTTCAGGTCCCCTTCTACGTTTTCAGCCATGGCAGGCAGACTGGGGTGTACGGGCCAAGGGGCTGACGAAGACGCCGAGTTGCGGGGGCCTAAGGTGAGCTCACCAGGGTCCCGACGCCCCCTCCTCAGTGAAGGGCATCGGAGACCAACCGCAGGATGTTTGCGCCGGCTCCTGCAGCAGCTTTAGGGAACAGGAGAGAGGAGGATGCGGCCGTCCGCTCCTCAGCACACCAGCTCTCTGGGCAAACGGGCTGAGGCGGTCGCGCCGGGAGAGAACAACAACAGTCCCAGATGCCTGGGTCTTGGCCACCGCTACCGCCACCGCCGCCGCCCTGGCTACCTTAGGCCCCGCCCCTGCACTGCTGGCCCCGCCCCTGCTGATTTAGGCCCGGGGGTGAGGGCGTGGAGAGCACGCGGGGGACCGCGCTCCCGAATAGTGAGCCGTAGCGGGAGTTAGGAACCTTCAGCGTGGTGAGGAAACGGACCGCAGCTCTTTTTATTTTTCAAATAGCCTTTTGCCACGAGTCTTTGTTACAGTGCCCCCACACTCCCACGCGTCTCCTTTTCGCCATCATCGGCTACCATGAACGCCCCTCCTCAGCGCTCGCTCTGCAAGTCCCCAGCATGCGCCTAGGCCGCCCTCCAGTTTCGGCTCGGGGCACGCGCCTGGCGGCAGACAGCGCAGGGCTGTCCCCACATAGCCTTACGGGAGTTGTAGTTCTTTTATTTCCCCGAGGTCTGCGGAGACCGCCGCAAGGACTACGACTCCCAGCAGGTCCGCATCCTCCCTCTCCTCAAAGGAAAAAGAGCTACCTTGAGGCTGTTCCCTGCGGACCTTCCCTGTACCTGTTAGTTACGCTGAGCCCGGTGGCCCTGGGCTTAAATTACATCAAATAAGAACTGATTCGGTAAGGGGACAGCTGGTATCCATTTAGGGTTTTACAGTGTACGAGTTGCGTTTTGTCTCTTCAACCCTCCGGTCAGGAAGGTGGGCGTGATCAGCCCCATTTTACACACAAAGAGAAAACTGCCTTTCTGAGAGTGAACCGACTCTCAGAATTGATATTCCTAAATGATGGAATCGGGGTTCTCACCTGGTTTCAGAGCTCTTCAGCTGGCAGTTCTTTTGTCTCTGCTACTACAGTGGACTAGGAGGTAGGGAGAATCAGATAACTGAAAAATAAGGAAGTTGTGAAGGAGGGAAGATGGGTCAGCATTTAACCATAAGCAACAACGCATACGCGTCATGAGAGAGATGCCGAGAGCAATGGCAATAGGAATACAGAAGAAGAAAGATTATTGAATAATTTAAAATTTCTTATTTTGGCCTCTCTTCCTCTTTGAAGCCACACAACTTGAGGTCTGGGAGATGCTGAGAAGTGCTTACCTGCCCTCATTTGCTCCTGAGTTTCTCGGTTTGACTCTGTGATTTTTGACCTAGTCCGCTTTTTTGGTAAGATGGGTGTAATAATATTTACACCATGGCTACAGTAACATAATAAATGGTTTTAGAGTGCTTTGAGGTTCATGGATAAAAGACATAAATTCGAAGTATTACTCCTTCCTTTGAAGTGCCATTTACCATAATAAAATCCAAACTACCAAGGTACAAAAGGATCGTAGTGTCAATTCCTGAAAAATATCATGCCATAGTTTGGAGTTAACAGTTTTTGCGAAGCCGTTGGGTGGTGTTTCCTTTAATGGAGTCGGTAAGTTCTTTAAATCACACAAGTCTTGGGAAATCATGTGTCCTGGAGATTCATCATTCACCATCATCACTATAATTGTCCATGACTAGCATTAATTGAACATTCAGTCTGTGCTAAGCATTATGCTAGAGGCTGAGGCCACAAGGAAGTATATAATGTAATTATTCATTTTTAAAAAATAAAATTATCTAGGACGTCAGAATCTGTGCAAGAAAAGATAGCCCATGATAAACAGTAAATGCTTTGCTGCAGACAACTGTTAAAGAATTCAGAGCCTGAGATGTCTTATAATTTTCTGAGTACAGATCTTTTTACATCCTTGGTTAGGTTTATTCCTAGGTATTTTATTCTTATTGTAGCAATTGTGAATGGGATTGTTTTCTTAATTTCCCTTTCTGATAGTTCATTATTGGCATATAAAAATGCAACTGATTTCTGGATATTAATTTTGCATCCTACTTTATTGAATTTATCAGTTCTAGTAGGAATCTTTAGGGTTCTCTATGTACAGTATCATGTCATCTGTAAATCATGATAGTTTTACTTCTTCCTTTCCAATTTGGATGCCTTTTTTCTTCTTGTGTGATTGCTGTGGCTAAAACTTCCAATACTATGAAAACAAGAGGTGAAAGTGACATCCCTGTTTTGTTTCTGATCTTAACAGGAATGCTTGTAGTTGTTACCCATTGAGTGTGCAGTTGGCAGTGCGTTTGTCATATATAGCCTTTATTACATGTATTACATTTAGAGGTATGTTCCCTTGATTACCGCTTTGCTGAGAGTTTTTATCATAAATGGGTGTTGGATTTTATCAAATGCTTTTCTGCATCTATTGATATGATCATATGGTTTTTATCCTTCATTTTGTTTAGGTGGTGTATCGCATTTATTGATTTGCAAATACTGTACCAGCATTCCCTCTTGACCATGGTGTATAATTTTATTAGTGTATTTCTGTATATGGTTTGCTAATATTTTGTTGAAGATTTTAACATCTATGTTCATCAGGGATATTGGCCTACAGTTTTCTTTCTTTGTAGTGTCTTTATCTGGTTTTGGAATTATGATAATGCTGGCCTCATAAAATGAGCTTGGGAGTCTTCTTTCCTCTTGAATTTTTTGGAATAGTTTGAGAAGGCTGGGTGTTAGTTCTCCTTGGAATGTTTGGTAAAATTTACCTGTGAAGCCATCGGATCCAGGGCTTTTGTTTGTTGGAAGTTTTCTTTTATTTATTACTTCAGTTTCACTAGTTATAATCTGTCAATTCAGATTCTCTGGTTCTTCCTGATTTAGTTTTAGAAGATTGTATGTTTCTAGGAATTGATCCATTTTGTTCAGGTTGTCTAGTTTGTTGGCATATAGTTGTTCATAATATTTTCTTACAATCCTTTGTATTTCTTTAGTGTCAGTAGTTACTTCTTCTCTTCCCTTTCTGATTTTATTTATTTGGGTCCTATCTTTTTCCCTTGATGAGTCTGGTTAAATATTTGTCAGTCTTGTTTATCTTTTCAGACAACCAGCTTTTGGAGTCATTGTTCTTTTGTAGTGTTTTTTTAGACTCTTTCATTTATTTCTTCTCTGATCTTTAATATTTCCTTCCTTCTACTCATTTTGGCTTTGTTTGTTTTTCTCTTTCAAGTTTCTTCAAGTGTAAAGTTAGATTGTTTATTTGAGGTCTGTAGTTTTCTTATGTATTTTTCTGGTTTCGGTATCAAAAATACTGGCTTCATAAAATGAGTTGAGAAGTGCTCCATCCTCTTCTAATTTTTGGGAGAGTTGGTAAAGAACTAGCATTAATTCCTTAAAATTTTAATAGAATTTAGTGGTAAAGCCATCTTGGTCTGCCCTTTGTGGGTAGTTTTCTGATTATTAATTCAATCTCTTTACTTGTTATAAGTATATTCATTTGTCCATTTCTTCCTGAGTCAATTTTAGTAGTTTGTATCTTTGTAAGAATTTGTCCATTTCATCAAGGTTATCTAATTTGCTAACATACAATTATTTATAGTATTCCTTTATAATCCTTTTTATTTCTGCAAGGTCAGTAATAATGTCCCTGTTTTTCATTTCTGATTCTAGTAATTTGAGTCATATATTTTTTAATGAGACTAACTACAGGCTTGTCAATTTTGTTGTTCTTTTCAAGGAACAAACTTTCTATTTCATTGATTTTTCTTGATTGCTTTTCTATTCTTTATTTTATTAATTTATACTCTAATTTTTATTATTTCTCTTCATTCAGTTTCCTAATTCTCTTTTCATCAGAATCTAATCTAAACTGAACATTGGTTTGGTGAGTGAATACATGTATTCCAATAAAACTTTATTTACACTGAAGGCAGATTTGGCCTGTGAGCCACCTTTTGCCCATCCCTGATCCAGAGTAAAGGTTCCCAACCCTGGATGCACAGCACTTTAAGGAACTGACTCCTGAACCTCACCCTCTGAAATTCTAGTTCAACTAATCTGGATTGGAGCATGGTAATCAGTATTGTTTGCTTGTTTGTGTTTGTGTTTTAAACTCCCTAGGTGTTTCCAATGTGCGGCAAAGGCTGAGAGTCATCTCTTCAGAGCAGGGATTTTACTGCTGGGGTTTGTTTGTTTGTTTTTGGCTTAACACAATAGGAATTTATTATCTCAGAGTTTGGAGGCCACAAGTCCAAGTCGAAGTGTCAGTAGGGCCATGCAGATGACTCAAGGGGAGATTCTTTTCCTGCCATTTTCAGCTTC
This sequence comes from Furipterus horrens, assembly GCF_987537825.1. Taxonomy (NCBI): domain Eukaryota; kingdom Metazoa; phylum Chordata; class Mammalia; order Chiroptera; family Furipteridae; genus Furipterus; species Furipterus horrens. The sequence goes on from NW_028327172.1 coordinate 46,370,827, forward strand.
TGGTGGCTCTAAGCATTTCTTAGCTTGTGGTCGCATAACTCTAATCTCTGCCTCTGTCTTCACGTGGCCGCCTCCTCCAATTTAGGAACAGCCAAATGGAAGAGATGCATAGTGCAAAGTATGGGGGCAAGGATGTGGTGTGGAGGAGCTTCCATACCTACTCAGGGTGTGTCATCCTCCCAGTGCCTGGATGTGTTCACAAATCCAGAAGCTCCTCTTTTGGGGGTTTAATTTCAGTTATTTTATTTTTTAGTCTTATAATTTTTTTAGATTCTTTTGCAGATTTTCTACAGCATTTTTTATGGTTTCTATTCTCTATAGAGAACTTTAAATTTGTTGTTTCCTTTTGTATAGTCAGCATAGTTGTTCAACATCTGAAATCTTTATGGATCTGTTTCTATGGTCTATTGTTTTTCTAGTTCTTGCTCAGAGAGTCTGGTTTCATTGTGAGCTTTTTGTTTGTGTGTGTGTTGGACACTATATTTGATATGTTATTTGTGGGAATAAATTTATATTTTCAATAAAAGTTTATTTGCAATAAAAAGTTTTCTTCAACGAGGGCTTGCATTTGTTTCTGCCCAGTGCCTGGGAGTTCAACTAGTTTAAGGCTTAAAATTCTTTGGTGCTCTTGTGACCCTCCCTATTTAGGCTGTAATTCTATGTAACATATTTCTCTTCTAGTTTAACCTCACTCTGGTTGTGAGGTACCAACATATTGTATGTAGGGTACAGACATATTTTAGAAGGTTCTCCCATTAGACTCTAAACTTTTTGTAGGCCCTGGACTTTGTTTTCTGTCTTCTGGATCACAAGGATTTTTAAATTAAGGTTCAAAGTTTTCAGGATCAACAAATGCTTTTAGGGCAAAGCCACATTTTCCATAGTTACCTCCCTGGGATGATATTTTTCCTTCATTTTTGGCCTGGTAATTTCTTGTAGGCTTATCTTACCTAGTCAGCCAATTTGGAAAACATACTACTTTTCATAATCATCTTGTCTCTGTGAAATACTACATCAAGTTGCTATACCATTGCTATTTTTAAAAACAAGTCTCATTTTGTAGGACTTTTAGCATGTCTTCATTTTTTCTATAATAAATAACAATAAAAATGAGCATCTCTGTGCATAAAGCTGTTTTTCTGCATTATTCCTTACATCTAAATTCTTGGAAGAACAATTACTGGGAAATACACTATAAACATTTAGGATACTTGATTTCCAAAGGGTTGAGCTAATTTCTTGTGAATAAATTGCATGATTGTAATCTTTGTAGTTCTGTCAAAATAATAATAATATTTTTAATCCTTACCAGAGGATATGTTTATTGATTTTCGAGAGAGAGGAAGGGAGAGAGAGAACAAAACATCAATGTGAGAGAGAAACATAGATGTTTGCTTCCCATACACGCCCTGACCAAGGTTTGAACCTGTAACCTAGGTATGTGCTCTGATCAGGAATTGAACCCACAACCTTTTGGTGTACGGGACAATGTTCCAACTAACTGAATCACCCTGCCAGGGCTAATATTAATATATTTTAAAGCTGAATCCAATAAACTAGTCCTGGCCTCCTGTGCAGATAGTTCTCAGGCAAAAGAGGACCAATATTAGTTTTCTTTTAAAATATTCACTCTTGCCCTGGCTGGTGGGGCTCAGTGAATTGAGTGCCAGCCTGCAAATTGAAGGGTCACCAATTTGATTCCCAGTCAGGGCACATGCTTGGGTTGTGGACCAGGTCCCCAGTTGAGGGTGTACAAGAGGCAACCGAAAAATCAATGTTTCTCCCTCCCTTCTCCTCTCTCTAAAAATATAGTCTTTAAAATATTCACTCTTAAAAAAAAAAAAATATTCACTCTTTTACATAAATTAATGCAGCAAATACTTGCATCTCTGTAAGTATACAGGCACCTTTTGAGGTGGTATAGATTGAGTGGTAAACAATATAAATCCTGGTACATCCCCTTATAAACTCTAAGGTGGGAAGCTGCAGTATTGAACTGTATTTCTTAAGTGATGAGAGCAGCAGTGAGGATGGTTGACATTTTAACAATATTGAGTTTTCCAATCCTTGGAAATGATATGTCTCTATTTTTAAAGTTTCTTTAATTTTTCTCACCAATGTTATGTAATTTTCAGTGTAGAGGTCTTACGGGTCTTTTTTTTTTTTTTAATTTAAGGTTTTATTTATTTATTTTTAGAGAGAGAGGAAGGGAGGGAGAAAAAAAAGGAAGAGAAACCGATTGGTTGTCTTTCACACATGCCCTGATTGGGGACTGGCCACAACCCAGGCATGTGCTGTGATCGGCAATCAAACCAGTGATTTTTCGCTTTGCAGGATAACACCTAACCAACTGAGCCACACCCATCAAGGTGAGGTCTTATGAGCTTAGACATATTTCTAAATATTTTTATGCAAATATGAATGGTTTCATTTTTAGCATAGCATTAAACTGAAGAATAAATAAGAGGATAATGGTATATGGCATTTCAGGCAAAGAAAACAAAATAAAAATATTTGGATGCTGAGAGCTCAAAATGGCAAATATCTGCTACTAGTCCCTTTTATCATGCTGACATAGAAAAAACGTTGCTGAGGTGAATAACAAGAGCAACAAAGAAGACTTTTCTTATTTTTGAATTCCGGGGTTTGCAGCTATACACCTAATAATAATAATAATAATAATAATAATAATGTCTATTAGGTAGAGAACATCTAACAACAGAACAATAATATCTAATAAGTTGATGAGTTAGTTTAAGCTCTTGGAGAAGAATAAATTTGGATAACTTATACTACCTGACTTTAAGAGTTTGCTATAAAGCTACAGCAACCAAAAGAATGTGTGGTACCAGCATTAGGATAGACAGATATGCCCTGGCTGACGGCTCATTTGGTTGAAGCTTCAACCCATACTCCAACAGGTTGCTGATTCAATCTCCCATCAGGACACACACCTAGTTTGTGGGTTCAATCCTTGGTCGGGGTGCGTATGGGAGGCAACCGATTGATGTTTCTCTCTGACATTGATGTTTCTCTCTTTCTCTCCCTCTCTCTCTAAAATCAATAGACATATCCTCAGGTGAGGTTTTAAAAAAATTTTTTTAAGAAGATTGAAGTCATATCAAACATCTTTTCTGACTATAATAGTATGAAATTAGAAATCAATTACAAGAAAAAATACTGAAAAATACACAGATGTTACTAAACAATGAAAGGGTTCACAATGAAATTAAGAAAGAAATTTAAAAAGTACCTTGAGACAAATGAAAGTGAAAGCACAATTACCTAAAATATATGGGACACAGCGGAAGCAGTCCTAAGAGGGAAATTTATAGCAATACAGGCCTACTTCAAGAAATAAGAAAAGTCTTAAACTAACCTTATATCTAAAGGAACTAGAGAGAAAAAAAAAAAAAACACAAAGCTCAAAATGAGTAGAAGGAAGGAAATAGCAAAGGTCAGAGTGGAAATAAAATAAAATCTAGAAACACAATACAAAAGATCAATGAAACCAAGAAGTGGTTCTTTGAAAAGATAAATAAGAATGATAAGCCTTTAATCTGATTCATCAAAAGAAAAAGAGGGGGAGAGAGGATCCAAATAAATAAAATCAGAAATGGAAGAGAAGTGACAACTGACACCACAGAAATACAGAGTATTATAAGAAAATACTATGAACAATTAAAATTATACGCCAACTAATTGGATAATCTGGAAGAATAGATAAATTCATAGAAACATACAATCTTCCAACACAGGATCAAGAACAGAAAATCTGTGCAGAGCTATTACTGTCAATGAGAATGAATCAGTAATCAAAAACTCCCAACAGCACTGGCCAGGCGGCTCAGTTGGTTTGGAGCATCGTCCCATACACCAAAACATTGCGGGTTCATTTCCCAGTCAGTGTACATATGGACAGCAAATGACTGATGTTTCTCTCTGTCTATTGCCCTCCTCCTTCCTCTCTCTCTAAAATCAATAAACATTTCCTTGGATGAAGATTTAAAAAGAAAAAGAAAAAAATATTCCCAACAAACAAAAGTCCTGGATCTTCTCAAACTATTCCCCAAAATACAAGAAGAGGTCAAGCTCCCAAGCTCATTTTACAAAACAAGCAATATCCTGATTCCAAATCCAGACAAAGACATCACATGCAAAAAAAAAAAAAAAAAAATTATAGGCCAATATTCCTGATGAACATAAATGCAAAATTCTTCAAATCCTCAACAAAATATTAGCAAACTGAATTCAGCCGTACATGATAAAGATCATGCACCAAGATCAATTGGGATTTATTCCTGGGATACAAGTTTGGTTCAATATCTACAAATCAATTTATGTGATACACCACATAAACAGAATGAACAATAAAAATCATATGATCATATCAATAGATGTAGGAAAAAGCATTTGACAAAATTTAGCATCCATTTATCATAAAACTCAGCAATTTGGAAATGGAGGAAACATTTCAACATAATAAAGACTATACAGGATGGGGCAAAAGTAGGCATATAGTTGTGAGTACATGAAACAGTTTATTCTTGTATTATTATTTATTAATTATTGTATTTTTTCCATACAAACAACTGTAAACTTATTTTTGATCCACAGCTAACAACATACTCAACAGTGAAAAGCTAAAAGTGTTTCTCTTACAATCAGGAACAAGACAAGGATGTCTACTTTTATTCAATATAGTATTGGAAGTCCTGCTTACAGCAATCAGACAAGAAAACATAAAAGGCATCCATGTTGGAAAGGAAGAAGTAAAACTGTCATTATTTTCAGGCAACATGATACTACATAGAGAGAACCCTAAAGATTCCACCAAAAAACTATTAGGAGTGATAAATGAATTCAGTAAAGTAGCAGGATAAAAAATTTATTCATAAATTGGTTGCATTTTTTTTTTTTTTTTAGATTTTACTTATTTATTTTTAGAGAGAGAGGAAGGGAGAGAGAAAGAGAGGGAGAGAAACATCAATGTGTGCTTGCCTCTCGCACACCCCCAACTGGGGACCTGGTTCGCAACCCAGGCATGTGCCCTGACTGGGAATTGAACTGGCAACCTTCTGGTTCACACGTTGGCACTCAATCCACCGAGCCACACCAGACAGGGCTGGTTGCATTTTTATACACCAGTAATGAACAATCGGAAAGAATGAAAGCAATCTCACTTACAATTACATCAAAAAGTAAAAATAAAATACCTAGGAATAAAGTTAACCAAGGTAGTAAAAGACCAGTACTTGGAAAATTATAAGAAATTGAAGATACATATACTGTGCTCATAGATAGGAAGAATTAATATCATTAAAATGTCCCTAGGACCCAAAGCAATCTGTAGATTTAACACAATTTCTATCGAAATACCAATGGTATATTTCACAGAACTAGAGCAAATAATCCAAACACTTATACGGAACCACAAAAGACCCCGAATAACTACAGCAATCTTCAGAAAGAAGAACAAAGTTGGAGGAGTCACACTACCTGATATAAAACTATAGTACAAGGCCATAGGAATCAAAACAGCATGCTGCTGGCATAAAAACAAACATATAGGTTAATGGAACAGAACAGAGAGCCCAGAAATAAACCCAAGCCTATATGGCCAATTAATGTTTGATGAACAATGCAAGAATATACAATGGGGTAAAGACAGTCTATTCTATAAACAGTACTGGGAAAATTGGACAGATCCATGCAAAACTGAAACTAGACCACTTTCTTACACCATATATAGAAATAAATTCAAAATGGATTAAAGACTTAAATGTGAGACCTGAAACCATGAAATTTCTAAAAGAAAACATAGGCAGTAAACTCTCTGAAATCGCTCTTACTAATATTTTTTTTTCTGATATACCTCCCTGGGTGAGGGAAACAAAATAAAAAAATAAGTGGAACTACATCAAACTACAAGTTTTTGCACAGTGAAGGAAACCTTCAACAATGATAAAAAGACAATCTACTGAATGAGAGACAAGTTTTGCCAATGGTACATCTGATAAAGGGTCAATATTCAGAATTTATAAAGAACATATACAACTCATCACCAAAAAACAAACAAACAAACCCAAAACTAATCCAATTAAAAAATGAGCAGAGGACCTGAATAGACATTTCTTCAAAGAGTAAATATGTACAGATGACCAATAGACATATGAAAAGATGCTCAATGTCACTAATCATCAAACAAATACAAATTAAAACCACAATGAGATAGCACCTCACACCTGTCTGAATAACTATCACCAATAAATCAACAAACAAGTGTTGGCAAGGATGTGGAGAAAAGGGAACCATCATGTACTTTTGGTGGGGATGCAGGTTGATGCAGCCAGTATGGAAAACAGTATGGAGGTGACTCAAAAAATTAAAACAAGAACTACCTTAATACCCAGCAATTCCACTTTTTTGTGTGTATACAGTATATCTGAAGAAACCCAAAACACTAATTTGAAAAGATATGTTCACCTCTATGTTCATTGCAGTGTTATTTACAACAGCTGAGATATGGAGGCAACCCAATTGCCCATCCATAGATGACTGAATAAAGAAGTGGTACCTATACACGATGGAATATTACTCAGTCAAGAAAAGTATGAAATCTTACAACATGATGGACCTAGGGAGTATTATGCTAAGTGAAATAAGAGAGACCAAGACAAATATATGATTTCACTTATACGTAGAATTTAAAAAACATAATAAATGACAAACAAAACAGAAACAGACTCATAGATGCAGAGAACAAACATGGTTGCCAGATGGCAAGGGGATTGTGGGGGTTAGCTGAAAAAGGTGAAGGTATTAAGAAGTACAAATTGGTAGTTACAACATAGTCACGGGAATGAAAAGTACAGTATAGGGAATATAGTCAATAATATGTAATAACTATATATGGTGCCAGGTGGGTACTTGAATTATCAGGTGGATCATTCCTGGGAAATCAAATTTTTAATGGTAAGGAATTACCTTACCATAATTCCTATGGCTTCTATTATGAATTAATTGATGATATTTCTCAAAACAGTGACACCAGCCTTTGTCTCTCTTTTGACTTCCCAACCTTATCAAGTAGTTCCACTTGGATATCTCATAGTCAACTATTAACCATTCTGATTCCAGTATTTTTTAAAAAAATTATTTATTTATTTTTAGAGAGAGGAGATGGGAGGGAGAAAAAGGGAGAAAAACATGGATGTGTGAGACACAGTTGCCTCTTGTATGCCCCGAACTGGGAGCCTGGCCTGAAACCCAGGCATGTGCCCAACCGGGAATCAAACTGCACCCCTCTGTTTCTCAGGCTGATGCTCAATACACTGAGCCACACCAGCCAGAGTCTGACTCTGTTATTTTAAAACTATCTTAAGAACAATGCTTCAACCAGGAGAACATTTTGAGTGTAAAGAATTGCACTAGAATTAGGTCAATATTGATGAATTTTCATTAAGAAAACAATTGTGGAGTGGATTTTATCAAATTAATATAATGCCATGACAAATTTTATATTTTAAACTATTCCTTTCCAGTTTTCCTCTCCTATTTTTATTTTTTTCTAAAATTATGTTTGACATAAATTCCTCTTTCTTTACATTTTACAACAAAAAATTGATTCATTGATCAGTTTTCATCCATATCAAATGTTTTAATAACTTCTGCCATTTTTTGTGGCCATTATTTCTACAAAATATATTTTTTTCTAGTATAGATATTTTTAATGTAATTTTTTGATAAACAAATAAATTATAAGGACTTATAAGGAAAAAATAAGGAGAGAGAAAACTATATATTAGGAGAGACTTAAGAAAAATGTCAATCAAATGCAATTTGTGTACCTTGTTTTATCCTGACTTGAACAAATCAATCATCAAACAAAATTATGAATCCCAGGAAATTTGTACATTGACAGGACGTTTAATGAAAATAATGAGTTATTACAAATTTTTAGGTATAATATTATTGTTATATTTTGAGTCCTTATCTCTTGAGATATTTGCAAATCTTAGAGGTATTTCCTAATGAAATATGAGGTTTTATCTTTACTTCAAAATATTCTAGGGGTAGGAAAAGTAGAGAGGGGACAGAGGAAACAAAATTGACCTTGAGTTTATAATTGAAGCTAAGTGATAGGTACATGGGACTTCATTATACTAGTTTCTATACTTTTGAATATCTTGAAATTCTCCACAATTAAAAAAAAATTAGATAAATCCTGCAAAGGAGATTTTATCCTCTGAAAGCCAATTTTAGTGTGTGCAATTTTAGTCATTGTTAATTTTATTCTGGTGTTAATGAATTGTATCAATAATTTTTATTACAACTTGGACAGAAAATTGATAGGGTGTGTTTTTTTCTTACCTATCCATGAGAAACTTGTGATCATTTTTGTTAGGCTGTTTCGGCTGCCAATAACAACAAACCTTAACTCAATTGGTTACAACCATAGGGCACTGTACTATTTACCATAACTAGAAGCGCTGCATTGTGTCTACACCAGGATTGATTCATTCAGTGGCTCAGAACTCTGTTATCCAATGTCTCACCCTTGTCTTCATAGTTGTGAGGGACTGTGTCATTTCCATCCGTTACATCCGGATCCAGTAATGTCTAAGGGCAGAAAAAGACAGTGTGTCTCTTTTTATTAGCCTGAGAAGCCTTTTCCCAGAGGTCCTTGGCAGCTTTTACTCACATCTAATTGCCTAAATTAGATACATGTCTAATCAATCCCTGGCAAGGATAATGAGACCACATGGGTGTCTTAGATGGGCGGTAATTCCCTCCTGGAGTGGGTTGGAGCTGGAGAGCCCTGGACAGGAATATGGTGTCTACTCCAAACTGGAACTCTGCCAGAATGAGAAAAGGAAGAAGTGGCACATGGAGAAGCTCCAACATCTGCTAGACAGGAAGACAGGAAAAATAACAAGGGGAGATGGCATGGGGGTGGAAGAAAACTAAGAGAGCAAGAGACAGAAGCTACACTGTCGTAAGCTCTTGAATGCACTGCAGCATCAAAATTTCCCCAGAACGGCATCAACACATCGTACGTCTCCCACAGGAACCTGAGGTGACAGACAAGTTGATGTAGAGATTAGTAGTTGCTCAATTCTTATTTTTGAATGCATGAACTTTTATATTAGAGAAAGTAATAACTGGTCTCTTGTACTTTTTCAAATACTTGGTATAAAGTCTGCCCAAGAGCAGTCTGTTCACCCTATGATATGTGATTATGAAACACTTGGAGAAATTGTTTCTATGTTTGATCTCAATCATGGCAAAGTTAGCAAGGATGGAGCTCTGTGGACTACCTGATTTTACTTAGAGCATTCTTTGTTTAAAAAAATATTTTTTAAATTTATTTTTAAAGAGAGGGGAAAGGAGGGAGAAAGAGAGGGAAAGAAACATTGATGTGTGAGAGAAACATTGATCAGTTGCCTGTCACAGGCTCCCCTCCTCCGCCTCCAACTGAGGACCTTGCCTGCAACCCAGGCATGTGCCCTGACTAGGAACCAAACCAGCAACCTTCTGGTCGCAAGCTGGCTCTCAGTCCACTGAGCCATACTAGCCAGGGCATACAGTATTCTTTATCATCAAGAAATGGAATATTATTTGTCTGATATCAGTTGAATTTCATAAAATTTCTTCGTGGGTCACTTCTGAAGTGTTTTCATGACATCTTTAAAAACCCGAGACAAATAGCCTTAAAGATTGGCTGGCAACAAAGCTCTTCATAGCAGGTTGAGCCAGTCCTCCGCTTTCCTTAATCAAGTTAAACAATTAAAAAGAACCACACAGATTGTAGTTTATTATATGCATTAAAGATGAAAAGAAATGAAGGGCTCCCAGCAAGTCACCTGAGGAATGATAAAATTTTGTATCTAGCCTTGCTATGTGATTCTTTCTTTGCATCTGCCTTTTGTTACCATGACAACTGGAGGGCTCAAGGGAAGAAAAATTGTTTCCAGCAGGACTGAGAATAGGAGGAAGAGCTAGGACAGGTGTAGAAACATGGATTCAGGTCAGGGAGCAATGAGAGCTGTGAGCTATGTGAATGTGTCCACGTTGAGCATTTTGTGTTATTTTGTAGGGAAGACAGGCATGGTGCTGAGTGATATTACAGTACAGAGTACACGAGTGGGAAATGGAGAACCTGAAGGCCAAAGGCACAGGAAAGTTTTGTGTAGCCAAGGCTGTATCCCGGGCACAGCCACCTCTTAGGCTCCAGCTGACACAGGGACAATTTCAGAACTGATTCTGATTTCTATCCATCATAATGCAAAATTACTCCTTCTGTTTAAAAAAATACATTTTATATGTTTATTTATTACTTTTTATTTGTTACAATACTGGTTCCCAAAATAAGAATTGAGAAGTTTTACTGCTGAAAATTGATGAGTCATTTGACCCTCAGTACCTATTTCCTAATGAATCATTGACTTGAATTATGTCTCATCTTCATTCTAAATCTGCCTTTTGTGTTACTTCCTCTATTTCCCTGACCTCTTGTTGGTGAAAAGGGAGTTTGGAGATGTATAACATTTGAAAAGTGTATTCATTAAGGCTCTTAGCACTGCACCATTTTGAGCATTATAATCCTGGCTTTTTATTATATTTCTTTTCCACTTGTTCTCAGTTTTTATTCCTGAATGTTCTGCAATCTCTCTTACATGCTTAAATTACAAGTACACATAAAAGACATGACTTTTTTTACATACTAAGGCCAATGCTTTATAAATAATAGCATTGGGGAAATATTTTATTTCAAAAAGACTGAATAGATTCTATTTCAAAAGAATTTTAGTTAAATAAAGTTAGGGTGGTAAAAAGCTTAAAAAGTAATTCTTTGACCCAATAGTATTTTTAGTTAGCTATTAATTAAATATATTTTTATTGCATTTATAGCCTTACTAATACTTTGTTTTCAAATATTCAAACAAAAATGGATGTGCATGTTGGACTGCCTTTATTGTATTTTATTATTCCTTTTAGCTACATTGTAACTATTAAAAACTATTTCATTGGCTGATAAAGTATTGATGATTCACATTTATTGCACAGTTAATGTAAGGTATATTTTGCATCTTGGAGTAGCTACCTGGTCATCTGTTCTCCTGCCCACTTCCTGCAGGCCATCTGCTTTCTCTCAAAAAAGCTCTACTACTTACATATTCCACCTGCTCCCTTTGAAAAAATTTTATTTATTCATTTACCAAACATCTGATATGTCCAAGGCACAATTGTACATGTTGCAGAAAATGTAAAAGATAACATTACATTATATACTGTTTTATAATTTTTAAAAATGTGTTTTACAGTATGGGGTAGGTGGAAGTAGTCAGGGAGGAGGTAGGATTTGTAAGAAATGAACGCTGAAGTAGGTGGTTAGGATATTGCCAGGCAGTTGAGAGGGAGGAGATTCATATGTAGAAATGTGAAGTTTCCTTGTTTCACTCATTTTATTCTTCCTCTCATTTCATCCAAAGCTTGCTTCCAGCATGCCTCCTTCTTCCTTACCCAAGTGAATGTGAGCTTCAGGAGGGCAGGGGCTTTTAGCTATTTTATTTATTGCTGCATATTCAGTATCGATAATGCCTGGCACATGTAGATGCTAAGTAGAATTAGTTTTGAATGAATAAATGTGTGAATGAATTGATCATTATCTCTAAAGTTTAGGGTCTCTGACCTTCGAAGATGTCAGTTAGTTCCTTTTTTTCTTTAAACCTTGGCCAATACAATTAATTGTCAAACTTTAAAAATGTTTTTAATTTTACAATTGTAAGTGAGATTGAACATAATATTATATATTTTGCAGCCATTTTTTTATTATTAAAATTTTTTTTTTATCCTCACCCAAGGACACTTTCCCATTGCTTTTTAGAGAGAGAGAAAGGGAGAGGATGTGAAAGAGAAGCATCGGTTGGTTGCCTCCTGTACGCATACCAACTGGGATGGAACCTGCAACCCAGACATGTGCCCTGACTGGAATCAAACCTGTGACCTTTTGGTTACCAGATGATGCTCAAATCAACTGAGCCACACTGGCCACAGCTGCAGCCATTTTTAGTTTGTTATTAACTTCTGTTTGTGTCTTTTCCAATTTTTATATAGGTTATCTCATTCATTTGTAAGAACTCTTTTATATTAAGGAAATATTTTGTCTGTCATATGTCTTGCAAATATTTTCTCCATTTTGTCATTTATATTTTGACTTTGTTTATTGTATTATTTACTGTGCATTATTTTTTTATGTAACCTTCTATGTGAATGTTTTGTTTTCTGAGTTTCTCCTTGATTATTTAAGAAAAATTATCCCATGTGTTCTCCTAGCACTTAAACTACTTTGCTTTTTTAACACACACACACACACACACACATATATATAGATGTATATCTATAGATATACATCTATAGATATATATCTTTGATCTATTTAGGACAGACAATTTAAATTAAATAATCCAACATGCTGTATCTATGTAATATGCTGTTTTGGAGGGGATGTGCACACGCACGCACCTAGTGCATAGGTCTGTGGAATTTTATCCCATGCGCATACTTGTGTAACCACCACCACATTCAAGACACAGAACTGTTCCATAAACACAAAGGAACTCCCTGGTGTTACCCCTTTGTATATTCATCCCATCCTGTCATGCTCCTGGCAACCACTACTTTGTTCTCCACGTCCATAGTTTTGTTATTTAAAAAATGTTTTTAGCCCTGGCTGGTGTGGTTGAGTGGATTGAATGCTGGCCTGTGAACTGAAACGTCATTGGTTTGATCCCGATCAGGGCACATGCCTGGGTTGCAGGCCAGGTCGCCAGTTGAGTGCATGCAAGAGGCAGCCCATTGATGTTTCTCTCCCTTTCTGTGTCCCTCCATTCTCCTCTCTCTAAAAGTAAATTAATAAAATCTAGTCCTAGCTCTGCCATTTCCTAGTTGTGTGACTTTGGGCATGCCACACAAGCCATCTAAGCCTTAGCTTCTGTTTCTGTTAAAGTGTTAGATTTGTGCAAGGAAGAAGGGAGGGGACATGTAAACCAGTTCAAAGCCTTTATTGGGAGGTCCAAGCAGATGGGCTGAGTCTCGAGTGACTGCAGCCCAAGCAGAAACAGAGCGGGGGTTTTTAAGGGCTTGGGTAACAGGATTATCAGAATCTGGGCAAGCAAGCACAATAACCTGACCACAGGCTAAAACGGTTGATTCCTGCAAAACAGGGAGTGGGAGTTTTGGGAACACAGGGAGGGGAAGTTTCCGAGAACACAGGACACCAGGCTTGACCACAGGCTGTCGCCGGTGGCAGGTCACAGGGCGGGCAAAATAGTGGTCTCGGGTCTTACAAAAGGTAAGACGAGTAACGTCTGCCTGACAAAGTTGCTGGGAGCTCAAGTGAGATGAGAGAAATGAAAGCACTTTGTAACCCATAAATGGTTAAGCAAATGTGAAGGTTCTTTATTAGAGGTGGCTTTGTTCTTGCTATATCCTGGAGATCATGTTACTCTTTAGTAAGTAAATTAACACTCCCACCTGACTTAGAAATGCTAAATTACTAACAACTTCCCAAAGGTTTATCATCTTCCTTTTCCATAAGAGACTTCTCTCTGAGCTACTACGAGTTGGAGTTGGATTAAATTAGAGGGTTTTCTCCACTGCCCTGGAAAAGAACTAGGGTGTACAGGTTATTCCAGTCAATCCAAAAGCACTTATCAAGCACCTTCTGGTGTCTCCTACTGTGCTAGATATAAATATAACCATAACGAAATATTAGTGTGAATTATCACAGAGAGAGCAGCCCTCTATGCAGCCGGAAATTAGTTATCTTCCAGGCATTATTTGAATTCTTATCAGTATAAGGACTTTTACGAGTTGATGATGATAAGGAGGAAAGTATAGAAGGAAATAATGATATAGTTAGGAATTTGGCAAGGTGGGTTTTGTTAAGGAGACTATTAAGTTTAGGACTCTCTAAATATCTGTGTTTTTGACTCCAGTCCCCTGGAGAGGAGAACTCTACTTTGAGAAAACAGTAACTGGGTTCAGTTTTAATAAAAATAGCTCTAGTAATCAGAATAATCATGGATATGGAGAAAGATGTTTTTTCTCTGCAATTGCACAAGCTGTTAGAGTTAACTACCTTGAATAATCTCAGAGTCTAATGCTGTAGTGGTTCTCACGAGGCAAGTGTTTTCAGATACATCTCTATCTCACTTGTCCTGCCGTACTAGAGTACCTCACCGAGTAAGAAAAAGGAAGAATCAAGGCCTGCGCATTTTGATAAAAAGTGATCGCCCCCACCTCTGAGACCCACTAGCCTAAGATAATGAGTTTTGAGAACCCAGGGGCCCTTACCCTCTTCATCTAGTGTTTTGTTCCATTGTATCAGAGAGGCTCAAGGGACAAGCAACTTGTTGGTTCAGAACCCCAGAGCCAGCACATAAACTTGGAGCCTGTGCTTCTAAATCCAATTTTCTTTTTCACTGTCCCGAGCTGCTTCCTGCTCTTTGTCAACATAAACCTCAACAAGGGAGTATTTAGAAAATATGTATTGTCCTATTATTCTTAGTGCACTATGATAGAACTACAAAATAAATGAAATATATATGCATATATTTATACATGTGTAACTAAATATACCAAGGTCCTTGGTTTTATTAGTGTTTTTTACCTAGTGAGGAAGACAGGACATATCCTTTTAAAATTTTAAAAATAAAGGAGCATGTGTTTAGTGCCAAATGAGTGATTTAGACCAGTGAAGCCTGCAAGTAATTAGTTGCTAATAATGAAGCAACTTTTGCAAATGCTTTACCTTTATAAAATAAATTAGAGCAGAGTATAAGCATAATAAAGATATTTATATTTCAGTATGCTTTCTTAAGTTGGGGAGAAAGGAGAGAATTAAATGCAACTAGCCACAAATTTCACAGGTAACTTAATCTATTAAGTTTTTCTGTGGGGATGGGGAAAAAGTCAAGAACAGTTAATTTATACACAGAAAGTTGGAATTTCCAAATATAGACAATTATTGAAGGCTAATGATGTTGGACATTTTGGTAAGGAAGATGAGAATAGAGCTGCACTTTGACTGAAGTATGAAATTTAAGCAGACTGTAGAGAGATTACGGGAATGGGAGGAAGGATTCATCCCAAGCCCTAGAAATGTCAAGTAATTACCTATATGACTTAGAGCAAGGAAAGCTAACACTGGATAAACAGCTGTAAGGCAGGAAGTTTCTTAGGCACTTGACATACATTGTCTCATTTAATACTTACAAGAACCAAAGACAACTGGGATTATTTTCACAATATCCCAGATAAGGAAATTGATCTCAGGAAAGAAAAGGTAAATTGCCCAAGTCAACCAGCTAGGAAGTGAGCTAGATTAAATATGGCCACAAATTCTTTCCAGTTCCTCTCACTAAGTCCACCACATTAGGAAGCTAGTCTAGCTTTATGGAGGATAAGAAACAACATAAAAAGTGCCCCAGCAAAGCCAGACATGTAAGTGAGGTTATAGAGAATGTTCTAGCTCCTCAGACCCTCCAGCTCAATATAGCCCCATGAGTGAGCTCATTTGAAGCCAGCATAGGAATGTCCCATCCAATCCATATAATCACAAGAAATAATAAGTTGCTATTGACCTAACTGCTAAGTTATGGAGTGGTTTGTTACATACACAGCCAAGGATAACTGAAACAGCCAAGCTTTGACTTTAGGTCTTCTTTGTTCCAAAGCTGGTATTCTATAAAATAGTCTATAAGACTCCTTTGAATTTTTAATAGAATGATATTCTAGATGCATGGAGTTCAAAAAGTTCAAGGTGTGTTTGGATAATAGGAGGAGGCCAATCTAAGTAAGGTGGAAGGTTGTTGTAGCATAGGTAGTAAAAATCAGTCTTACAGTATAGCGATTATGAGTAAGAGCTAGGTTTGAATGCTAGCTCCACCACTTGAGTTTTGTGACTTTGGGCATGTCATATAACCTCCATGTCTTGGTTTTCCCATTGCTAAAAGGTAATAAAAGTAGACCCTTCCTCCTAGGGTTGTTGCAGGAATTAAATGAGGTAATGCATGTTAAAACTTAGAACAGAGACTGACTCACAGTGAGCACACAATCAATATATGGACACCAACTAGACTGAGGAGGAGACCTGAGGCAGAGGGTCCAGCCTGCCCTTAAGGTTGGGATACTGTCACAAAAGCAGTTCTTAAGTCTGATGATAATTGCCTATGGCAGGGTGCTTCTAACATATAAGTCTTAGAAACTTTTGTGGATGGACTGCTGATTTTTTTTTATCTCCATGTCAGAGCAGAGAAAGTTTTTATTACAGTAATAGCTGGTATATGAGTCTTTTTAACTTAATATGCCCTTAACATCTACATAATATGTTCAACTATAAAGTATTCACATCTTTTTGTCATTTGGTCACTACTGTGCACGTAATTAGGAATTGTGGAGTCAGAGTTCTAGTCATTCATTCAATAAACATTTATGCAGCATTAGCCATGTGTTGGGCTCTTTGCTGGGTCCTGGAGGAATTAACATCACAGGGAAATAAGAGTAGTCTCTGTTCTCATAGAAGCTACAGGAAAGTAGGGAATGGAGACAAAGTGAGCAGGCAGTTACTGTCCAGGTTTTTGGTTGGGGGAAATATGGGATATCATAGGAGGTATCCTTCACCCAGACTGGGGAGACAGACCAAATAAAATATATTTCACTTGCTGAAATAAAGTGATCTAAGTGGATATCTAGGAGAAAAGTAGGAGTTAGCCAAAATGATGCCTGAAATTTGCCATGAGTGAAGACTTATTCATGTTCAGGAGCAGTGAAGAGAATATTGCATAGCTGGGGTGGGGGGTGGGGGTGTCTGGTACCAGAATTTTATTCCTGATAGCTAAAGATAAGACATCAGCTTGTTGACTGGGACCTAGAGGTGACTAAACAGTAATACAGTGAAACTGACCTAAATAAGTCATCTCAATTGATGACCCAGAAAGACAAGAGAAGGGAAGAAGGTGCGATTAAGGGATAGCTCATCTTTCAGGTCATAAATGCGCAGAAAGACAAAAGGTGGTACAATGGGAAAAACCAGTGTCAGATGACGTGGAGCTGACCTTGGTTTGGCCATTAACTTTCAGAATGTGATATTGGATGAGAAATATTCCCTCTCTGATACTGGTTTCTTCATCTGTAACCTGTGTGTGGGTGGAGTGTATTTGAAAGGACTCTACAGAACTCTACTGGACAGAAAGTGAAAGTGGTCAGACTAACCGAACAGCATTCTGTATCAGTTAACATTGTTACCTGAGCCACAGCCTGGCCAATGCACAGAGGATTTTAGGAACTGATGTTCAAAGGAGAAGCCAGTAGCCCAGTTCTAGAAAGGGAACTTACTTTTCTAGATTTGTGGTTCACTTTTCTGATTATTTATTAAAGGTTTGCAGTGGACTGTGATTTTTATTTGGCTGCCTGTCCTTCCTGCTCTTGTCACCCTTCTGCTTTCCTCCTGTTACAGGAAACTCAGAGGAGGTATTGCTCATTTGTTCAACAAATATCACTGAGCTTGGGCTAGGGCCAAGTACCATTCTCAGGCTCAGGGTACACAGAGCTGAACAAGACACAGTGTCTGCCCTCACCAAGCTGATAATCCAGTGAGAATGTAGATAACTAAATAGGCAATTAGAATAAATTGTGGTAAATGTGATGGTAGGAGGACAGGGCTGTCTGAAGCAGATAAGACAGGCACCAAATCTAATCTGAGTCAGGAAATGCTCCTTAGCAGGGCCAGTGCCAGCCCATAATGGCACATTTTTGTGAATCAGGAAAAAAACTAATAATAAAGGTGCCCTTCCCTCAAAACACCTGCCAACTGCTGAAAATTATCATAAAAACATATAAATCTTTAATGTTTATAATGTGATTGGCATATCCTAGATATGTGCAGTGTGCAACCTGCATAACTGTGTGTGGCACCCTGCCTCCCAGAAATAATACTTAAGCTGAACTCCGTAGGGTGATAGTGAGTAAGCAGACTCCCTACCTGTAGGCCCCAGGCAAGCCTGAGAATCAGGTCTGCTGGCCAGCGTGCCATTAATTATTTAGGCAGCACGGCCCCCCTGTGGCTGCTCTTGTGTGTTCACGGATGCCCCACCCTTCCCCTTCACTTCAGTCTGCTCTCCCAGGGAGCTTACAGCTTTCTTTCCCTGTGGGTCATTTAATCTCCCTAGACCTGTTTGTCTACTGGAGACTAGGATGACGGTTTATGTTTCTGCACCTTAGCCCTTAGTGGTGCTTTATTCAAAAAGGAAGAAACCCCAAGAGAAAACCCAATCCTCTCTGGGAGTGGCTAGCCTGGAAGGCACTGTATGGAAGTCCTGGGAATTGTGGAGCCTTCTATTGGCTGTTAATTATGCCATTCCTCTGACTGCATTTTTAAATTTTTGTTTATGTTTCTTAATTGTGGTGTTTTTAACAGAGAAGGGAGCACAGAACCCTGTTCATAGAATCCTAAAATACTAGCCCTGGGAAAATCCCATGGTATGCTTTCCCGTCCCAGCATTTTTATCTAGGTGAAAATAAACAGTAATGAAGACCTACAGGAGTAAAGAGCTTACAAAACTCAACACCAGAAAACAACCAACCAACCAAACAAACAAAAACCCAATTAAAAAATGGGCAAAGGACCTGAATAGACACTTCTCCAAAGAGGACACACAGATGGCCAATAGACATATGAAAAGATGCTCAATGTCACTAACCATTAGAGAAATGTAAATTAAAACCACAATGAGATACCATCTCACACTTGTCAGAATGGCTATCATCAATAAATCAATAAACAACAAGTTCTGGTGAGGATGTGGAGAAAAGGGAACCCTAGTGCACTGTTGGTGGGAATGCAGACTGGTGTAGCCACTGTGAAAAGCAGAATGGCGATATCTCAAAAAATTAAAAATAAATCTGCCTTTTGACCCAGCTATCTCACTTCTGGGAATATATCCAAAGGAATCCAAAACACTAATTCAAAAGAACATAAGCACTCCTATGTTCAATGCAGCATTATTTACAATCACCAAGATGTGGAAGCAGCCCAAGTGTCCCTCAATAGATGAGTGGATAAAACAACTATAGGACATTTACATGAAGAAATACTACTCAGCCATAAAAATGAAGAAAACTTTACCCTTGTGACAATATGAATGGACCTGGAGAAAATTATGCTACATGAAATAAGCCAGTCAGAGAAAGACAAATATCATATGATCTCACTCATATGTGGAGTCTAATGAACAAACTACATGAACAAGGAAAAGGGGGACAGACTCATAGAGGGAGAGCAGGGTGACAGCTAGTGGGGGGGATGTGAGGAGGCAGAGGGATTGAGCAAAAAAGAAAAAGGACTTAAGCACATGGACAACAGTGTGGTGACTGCTGGTGGTAGGGGGATATAAGGGGACTAAATGGTAATGGAAAAAAATACAATACAGATTAAATAAAAAATAAAAATAAAAAGGAAAAAATTAAAATACCATAAAAAAAAAAAAGACTTGAAGAGTAGTAGTGGCTTCTTTTTACAAGAGAAAACTGGAGGAAGGTTCAGTAAAGGACAGGGACAGTTCCACCGTCTTTGCTTTGGTAACATTGGGGGTTCATATGTATATAATCTCAGATCTTTTAGGAGCAGCTGGCAGGTGGAATTATTTTCCTTCCAGGATCATCTGCACTTCTATATAAAGATAGAACAGAGTCACCTTTCGATGCCCTGGATGTCTTGATCATGAAATGAGCCCTATTTTAGAGAAAGCCACATTCCTACACTCCAGTGCCTATGTTATGCTGTGGCGTGTTATATGTTATGCTATGCATGTTATATTACATTATGCTATATTATTCCTGGGCTGACTGGAATATTTTTTCATCTTATAACTCCTCTCTGTGGGATCTAACAAGATTATTTTTAAGGGAGCAGCTAGAATCTTAGACTGTTCAAGTGGAATAACTTTAAAAAGTGTCTATCCTAGCTCTACAGATTACAGCCAAGGAGCACAGGCCCAGAGGGGCAGTGAGTGACAAAGATCTGCCAGGAAGTTAGAGGCCAAGCTTAGGTATCATGCCCAGTGTTCTTACCACACCTGACACTATCTCCTTTGCCAGGTGATTAGGTTGGAATGGATTTTTGAAAACTCTACTATCTTGTCTTTCTAGCTACAAATCCTTCTTTCTCAGTTCCTTCATCTTTTCTCCTTTCTCCCTCCCAAAATTTGACTCTGATCCAGGAACCACAACAGGTGTTGGGCATGCTTCTCAGCAAATTCTGCATTTTGGCTGGCAGGGTCCTGGGGCATGGAGCATGCCCTTATTCCATCCAGTTGGCTGGCAGATCTGTTTCAAAGTCTCTCTGGTTACCTCCAAGGCCAATTCTTCTAAAAGGCTCCTTCCTCCTTGTAACATCCAGTGATTGGCATGAAGAAAATCTTCAAAAGTCTCCTCTGATCTCCCCAATTAGGGAGGAATTATTTTATTACAGACTCATCTTGAGCTCCCAAAGGATTGCTCTCTTTTGCGCTAGGTTTGACACAGTATTAATATGCAACAAAAGCTATTAAGACATGCCTATTGTTGACAATAATGGTAAGAAAAACTCAGACTCAGTCATTCCACTGAAGACGGTGGAGCTGCTGTAGTGTCAAGTGCAATAAGTTTTATACGTTCCATAAATATGCCAAATAGGCCTCAATTTTAGCCTAAACTATGCCCACTTTTTGAATTTACACAGGTGTGGACATATCCAGTGTGGCAGGCATGGGGAATGCACTGCCCAGCTCGCGCACACAGAGAGCCTGCTGGGAGGAGTAGAGTCAGCTGACTGCCTCCAGCTGAAGCACCTTAGGAATCTACCGCAGTGTTTACAGCACAGACATGCTCTTCCTGTCCCTCTCCCTGTCAATGACTGAGCACTGCAGACATGCTAGAGCCAAGTCATTTCTTCCCAACAAGGCACTCTTCAAATGGGCAATCTTTGCTCTGCTGCTCCCCATTAGCCTGGCTGAGGTTTTCTCAGAGGCTACATTGAAATCTGAGGTTCCTCCTTCTGAATCCCCCTTCCTTCCCTCTCCTTTCACAGGTGTCAGAACTGCATTGCACATGGACATGGACAACAGGGTGGGGATTGACTGTGGGGGCGAGAGGGTGGGCAGGGCAGGGGAGAGCAACGAGGGAAATTTGGGAACAAGTGTAATAGAATAACAATAACAAATTAATTTTAAAAAATTGCATTGCAGTCTGAGGCTCTCCCACCTTCTCCTGTTCCCTCTCCCCATTATCCTTTACAGGCATTTCCTCCACTACATTTCTTGCCCTTCTTACTCTATCTTGGCATGTGCTTCCTGAGGGACTCAAACAGACACTTCCAACCTAGTAGGTCCAACTCACCAAACGTTTATTTTTCATGAGAGCTTTATGTCTCTCCTGGGAGGGAATTCCTCCTAAGGAAAGTGAGAAGATAGGCAATGTAGGTCCAGTAAAAGAATCTCCAAAATTAAAGAGGAGTGAGTTTAAGTTCAGTATTAGGTTTGTCATGCAGATTTGTTTCCTGGCCTTCATGCAGCCCTACCCATAACCCGCACCATGGGCTGATGCTTAGCAACTTATAGAGGGGAATGGGGGTGAGAAGGAATCAGGAAAATATAGAAGAGCTGCTTTACCAACAACTCTGAGTCAAAGGGCATAAATAATGCCTATTGAAAGCCCATGTGAGAAAGTAAAACATGATAGGAGAGAAAGTATCCTCCCCTTTCCACAACCCACATAATGGGTGTTGTGTATTGGGAACTCCAGAAAGGTCAGCGTTACCTGGAATCTCAACAACACAGCGCGTGAGAGTCACTCTCTGGACCTCCCAGAAATTAAAAGAAGCCTTTCTCAAGGAGCTAAGGTCCTTTATTAATGTGGGTGCAAGAACTTGCAAAACTCTATGCAAATTTGAATCACAGACTATCAGAGCTGAAAGGAACTATAGAGATCATCCAGTCTACTGGTTCTCAAACTATGTTACATAGAGATTCTCAAAGGCCTGGAGAGAGGAGAGCTGCAAATGAAATATAAATGTCTCATAGTTCAAATAAGGGAGAGGTTAATTTGATGCAAGAGGATTTTTAGTGAAAGTAAAGGCATGAGCAGATAAATTAACCAGTCTAGGTCAAATGGCTAATAAGTGGAGGAGCTAAGAGGAGAATCATGATTTTTCTGGCTTCTTGTGTGCCTTCGTAAGTATGGGACTTCAGCTGCTACCTGGGTAATGTGGTAGCTGTAAGCAAGTTACTAAGAATGGAAAGAATTTGTGGGTCATGGTTATGTTTTGTCTCTATAGTCGTAGTCCTGGGAGAGGGGGCAGATTGTATCGCCTTTTAAATGCAACTGGGTGACTCTAAACAAGTATATTTTTCTTGTCCTCTGGTTTTTATTATTTTTCATTCTCAGGCTCACTAGTCAACTGGGGCAGAGACTCTGACAGAAAGGCCTAATGGAAGGAATATGTTTGTTTCTAATTTATAATAAGAACAACCACACCCCACAGATCAAAACCCATGGAAACTTCCACTGCCCTGCAGCTGTACAGAGCAGCATTTCTGAGCGAGTTCTAAGAGATACTTAATATGCTCCTGAGAAAGGATTCCATATCAATACTTTGGGGGATGTTCCATATTATATCCTTGTCTTGAAGGTTTATGTTGCACATTGGAAAGTCTCTGAAGAGCTCTGCAAAAGATGTCTGTTTAATCTTAATCCAATGTTTTGCAAACTTGCTTGTTTGTGGAAACTTTTATTCATGGAATATCTATTAGCATCATACAAAAAACACTTGGGAAATGCTGAGTTAAAGACTTCTAATCGGGAATAGAGCAGTCTTGGTTGTGGTTATGGCTCTGCCACTAAACTGCATTTTTCTCTCTTCTTTGGACCTTGTTTTTCTCACATGCAAAAGAGGGTTAAAATCAATGACCTAGAGAGAAAAAAAGACTACCATTGACTGCATACTTACTCTGCCAGGGACTGACATGCCATTGTTGCCTCATACTTAAAAGGGCCCCATAATTGGTTTCATCCTCTGCTGTCACCATCTTGAAATTTTAAATAATTTTTAAACAAGGAGCCCTGCATTTTCATTTTGTATGGACCCCACAAATTATGTAACTGATCTTGTGTAGATAGATGGTAGATAGGTAGATAGATAATTATCTCTAATATTATCTATAATCTTCGCATCAGTCTAATGAGAATTATGTGCATTATTACTTGTGATATACAACATGGAAGCTGAGAATAAAAGATGTTAAATAAATTGCTCAAGGTCATATAGGTAGTGAACAGCAGAGCCAGTTTTCCAATTTAGTCCATTTGGTTCTGAAGCTTTTTCTCTTCTCCACTAGACCACCTGCCAGTGCAAACAATCTGTGATTCTAAGATTCTTTGTTTGATTCTTCAAACTACTACTAGATCTATCTCATTTGTTCAATAAATGTATTGATTCCATTTGCTGTCTGATTGAGCATTTGGCTAAATGAATTGTGAGTGATGGACTAGATGCCAGTGAATGAATGCCTACAGAACTTAGACGTGGAGTCCAACTAACCTGGTTCTGACATTTACTAGCCATGCAACCCACTTGACTTCTCTGTCTCTGTCTATTTCATAGGTGTCTTGTGAGGATTATGTGAAATAATACATTGCCCAATACATGATAATCCCTCAAAACATTATTACTGTTCTTTTATTAATATGGCCAGGTTAGATTTACTATTGATATTAGAGCTTCAAGTATTGGAACCATTTGATTTGTTCAACAACAAGTACAAGAACATTAGATTTCTTTACTATTTTTGTGAATCAAATCAAGTTTAATTTAACTTTACCCCCACTTGCCAGCTTGCTGTCATCAGTCCATAGTAGTTGTGGTTCATTGCCCAAGGAGGTGTGTTCCAGTCAGATTAGTCTGGCCCCGTTGCTTAAGGCATTTACTCCTTCCAACCTAAATTTGGCCACCAACAATTTCTATACAGCTCCCAAAGCCATGGTGTGATGTTCGTTCCCTAGGTGTCCTTGTGATTCATCACTGCTAGATACTGAGAGAGGAAAGTGCAGGTTCCCACCAACCTGTCACCCTCCTGGTTTTGTAGAATTCAACTCTGCTCCCCTTTAGTCTTCAGAGCTTTACCCTCTCAAGTAATCCAGCTCTGTCCCATCAAGAATGTATGTGTTGGAAATAGAGACCTCTAAACGCTTTCCCCCTGAGGTAAAGAAAGCCTTCCAACCTACAAAAAATAGCTGTCCTTCCAAAAGGGTACAGAGAAAATTTTAGTCTTTTTACCGAGTGTGTAACAGAAAAGTTAATTGATTTAATTCACTCACTCAGTTATACAATGTTCTCAAACTTTTTCATCTTCTGTGAAGACTCCCATGATCCCTTTCTCCCTTGGCTATTATAGTGCCTGTCTAAGCCTGTGTGTCTTATCTTTACTACAACCTAGGGCAGCCAAGGGGCATGGGGAAAGCGATAGACCTAGACAGATTACATCACTGATTCTCTCCATGTTGGGTGAGAATCACCACAACCAACTCTTTGGAATTCCACATTTCTGATCCTCAGAACCCATTTGGAGCAAAGAAAGCAATCGATAATGATAGGAACTCAGTGTTTGGAAGCCTTGATTTATGAAAATACATTTCTGTGGAGTGCACAGAGGGCTTGGTGACAGGGTGTTGGAACAGGATAGGACACTCCTGTTCCTGGAATAGGTAAAAGAGAAGGAAGCGTTGCGCCAAAAGGTTACTCCCTAGTGGAGACAGTTATTCTAGGCATCTGCCTGGTCAAGGGCAAAATTAGAATTCTGCTCTGAAGGAGCAGCAGAGCTGTGGATACGTAATGCTGGGCCCTCTAGTGGCTGCTTCTTATTCAATGAACTCAACTGGTTATTTTCTGCATGGCCAGTCCTGTCACCGCCGTCTTTTTGGTTTTGCTGGAACCACTAACTGCCTCCATCCATATTCTGTCATCCCATTCCTCTATCATTACTGACACCAACTTTGGGACAGGCTCAGTGCTAGCGCACAGTTCTCGAGAAATTGATTCCTTTAGGAACAGACTAAAGAGGAGAGTTGCATGCAGGTTTTGCGGGGGAGTGCTCTTGGGAAATACACCAGTAAGGTAGTGAGGAGGTAGAAGTGGGCTGAAGGAGAAGCTGACTCACAATATGGTTGTAACTGAAGCCTCAGCTGATCCTATGGGGAGCTCTGGAGCTGAGATGGCTCCTCAGATTTGTCCCAAATTGAGTCTGTGGAACCAGGCCTTTGTACCCCTGCATCAGCCTGTCATTGTGAGCCGCCCTCTGGAGGGGGTATGACTTGGAGAAATAGTTCCCTGTGGCCCAGGGCAATGTGCAGTGAGGGACGCAGCTGTGAGCTGTCAGCAGCTCCTGCTCCCAGCAGCTGGGCAAAGGATGCAATGGTCCCAAGTATCTGCACAGAGCGCCACTACAGCCACTCCTGGGAGTTTGCAATCACTTCGTGGGCTCCCAGGCACTTTGTTATAGCTTTTGTCAGTTTCCCCTCGATGCAAGGAAGGAAGGTCCAGATACGGAAGTCAAGACATTTAGATTCTAGCAGACTCCTGCTGTGTGACCTTAAGCATACAACACCAAATTATCTTGGCTTCAGGTTTAGCAAGAGAGTTCAATAACCATTCTTCACCATTTATATTTTACAACACGCTCTCACATCCACTGTTAATTTGACCAAACTCTGAACAAATGAGATAATGAAGATGGTAATACTTTGAAGGGTTGAAAACACTACACATATATGAGAGATTAGGTTGCACCATACTTACGATAATGTTGATTCATTCCACTGATAACAATTAAGCATCCACTTTGTGCCAAGCCTTATCCTACTAGATGGGGGCCTCGAGATGCATTAGACACAGTCCCTGCCTGCATCCTTGCACTGTTTCCAGGAAGGGAAAAAGGCGTGCCAAAAGAGTACAAAGTGATAAAAATTATCGTAAAATTATAAACAGGGCAGTAAGTTGAATAAAAGAAGCCTCTTTCACTTAGAGAGGGGCTCAAGGGGAGAGGTGGCAAAGTAGAGTTTCATAGAAATTGAAAATTTTTATAAGTTGAAAAACTGAAGTGGGTGAGGTAATCCTTGCCCCATGATGGCAGGGACTGTGCCTGTCTTGTTTTCTTCCATGTTCTTAGAGCCAAACCCATTACCTGACATCTAGGTACTTAATAAATATCTGTTGAATGAATAAATGAATGAATAATAAATTAAGAACAGAACTGTAAGCCTGCAGCTATCCCACAGAGTTCTTTTGAGATGAATTTAAATAATCTCCTTTCCCCAACTGAGGGAGATGCACCAATAATTCACACTAGATCCTCTCTAGAGATTAAATCTTCCCAACCTCCCAGCAAATTCTGTGGCTGGCCTCTTTTTGCTTTTGTTCCCAATTGTGAGTCAGTGCTGTGTGGCTCAGTGGATTGAGCATCAGTCTGTGAGCCAAGTGTCGATGGTTCGATTGCCAGTCAGGGCACATGACTAGGTTGCACGTCAGGTCCCCAGTTGGGGGCGCGAGTGAGAGGCAACCACACAGTGATGTTTCTCTCCCTTTCTTTCTCCTCCCCCCACCTCTAAAAAAAAACAAACAAATTAAAAAAAATAAATCTAGACAGCTCCACATATTAAGTGAATATTAAACAAGCTATTTCTCTCCTGAGCTTCTGTTTCTTCATCTATAAAATGAGGATCAAAAAATTACCTCAAGAGTTTTTAAAAGGGTGAATGAAATAAGGTAACATGCAAATTCCTGGCACAGTGCCTGGCAGAGATTGATATACTCATCAAATATTAGTTCTTCTTCCTTTTTTTCTTTCCTGTTTGCTAATTACTGATCTCCTGCTCCCAGGAGCTCATTTTCTGTCATAGTTTAACCACTGTCATAGATGGGTACTCTGATTTCATGCAGGCAGATTATGTTTTTGGTTTCTTAGTGGCATCTGTAAGACGATTCATTTTCCTGTACAAGGCTGGCTGAAAGCCTTGCTTGGTCTCTTTCCCCCATGCTTAGACCAGTGTCTTAGGGATTACCATTCTCATGAGAGGAGAG
Organism: Furipterus horrens; assembly: GCF_987537825.1. Classification (NCBI taxonomy): domain Eukaryota; kingdom Metazoa; phylum Chordata; class Mammalia; order Chiroptera; family Furipteridae; genus Furipterus; species Furipterus horrens. The sequence continues at coordinate 46,398,002 of NW_028327172.1, forward strand.
GCCAGTGCCAGAAAAAACTGACCAAAAGTCACACTCCCAGGACAGGTTTAGTTAAACCCAGAAGGCTCCTACCCTAACTCCAGAAAACATGATTGAATCAGAGTAGCAGCACCTCTTCCTTCTTGGCAGGGCAGTGCATTTTTTCGTCATGACCAGTCTTGGGAGAAGGGTGAGAAGGTGGGGTGAAGCCTTCGAGCTGCCCACCAATATCCATTTGCTTCTTCCATAGTAACAGAGATTGGCTGGAACACGACTGCCCAGATGGGACCCTCATTTGCCAGCACCCCTCGCAGCCAGTTGTGCCCATGCTGCTCTCAGCCATGGATGTGAGCGGCAGGCTTGTGTGCAGCTTTTGCCTCGCTTGTTTAAGAGTAAATCTCTGGCCCTAGATTCCTGTTCTTTCTCCTTGCTAATTAGAAATGCTTCCACCATAATAAACTTGGAAGCTACATGTTGGGGACAGTAATCACTGTCCTGGATCCCTGAATGACTGAATAGAGCAGAGCTATCCGCATACTTGGAACACCATCTGGGACCCTACTTCATACATGTTAAGGACAGTAATTATTGTCCTGTCCAGTGTGGCTTCTTTGACCTTTTTTCTTTACTTATGTATCATATGCCTAAATGAGTGCTTGGCACATAGTGGGCATTCAATAAATAATCTGTTGAATGAGTGATTACTAGAGTTTAGCTTTGAGGGCTCACGGCCATATGCTGCATCCAGCCAGCAGAGGGCAGACCCAGCGCAGGCAAAAGAGCCTCTGGGCTGAGGCAGGTAGCGAGATAGCACTGCCAGGCAGTTGGGGTGGGGTGGGGAGGGCTGAGGGGAGTATCTGTATCATAGAATATTAGAGGGTTTAAACTATACCACCTAAAAGTCCTAGAATTTTATTTAGTCCAACTCTAGGTGTGTGAGATACACTGAGCCCCTCCTTTGTGAATTCAGACAGATAAGTAGTTCTAGGCCTGGAAATCCCTGGAGTTGTACTGCTGTCTGCAACTCCTCTTAATAAATCCCCTTTCCTGCTTATGCAAATACGTGTGTGTGTGTGTGTGTGTGTGTGTATACATATATGGTTTCTGTAACTTGTAAGCAAAACAATTTGTATTATTTTATTAGTAAGCCCCGTGAATATAAGGGATGTGTGAAGGGACGCCTCCTCCCTGGATGGGGACACTGAAATCCAGAGCAGCCACACTGGGCCTGCTTTCTCTCTTCAGGGGGATGCTCTTTCCTCACTTCTGTCTCCAAGCTTCCCTTGTCTTGCAGCCTTCACTCACTCTGCCAATTAAGATCTGTCCTATCTTTCAAAGCCTAGTTCAAATTCTACCTTTCTCTGACTCCTAGATCCACTCAATCTAATTTTTTAAAACTTTAAGATCCATCACCTGCCCATTCATTCTTACACTTGACTGCATTCCATCTTTTATTTGGGATTTGAGCTTGGTGGTCTCTGAGTCTCACACAGCTGCAGACGTCTGAGTCTGTAGTGTTCCCATATGTGACATCTTCTTAAGCAGGTCTCCACCTTCTCCCTCAAGGAGAGATAAGGAAAGTCTTGAGCACACGTTTGGCTTCACAGATTTACAGGGAGTGAACATAACTGCTCATGGGAGCAAACATGTTCTGTGATCTTCCATTCAAGAAACACATAGGCATTTATTTTTTCAAAGTGTAAGTAGCTCCCCCCACCCTATCCTTCCCTTATTATGCAGGCAACATACTTATGGTCAAATAAATCAAGCAATACATAAAACTTTTAAGTAGAAAGGTAACATCACCCACAACCCTTGTCCTCAAAGATATTTTCAGAGTTTTTGCTATACATAAAAATGTATGTTTCAATAGGGCTTTTTGGACACCTCCTGGAGATTTCTTAAATAGAAATCAAACCAAACAGTGGGAGGTTCCAGCCTGGGATTTGAGCTAGTATTCACTTGCCACATTGCACCTACTAAGTTGAACCATATGAAACTAGTGATATTCAGCTATTTTTGATCCACAAACACAGTAATTTTATATGGTTCAACCTACTGTACCTGGAGCCTAGAATGTCAGAACTGGTAGAGCTCTTGGAGACTTTCAAGTCTCTTTCACTGTGCTGAAGAGGGAAAAGGATTAGAGACAGAAGTGTTCAGCAGTGTCATGTCTCACAGTGGTAGACTCAGCACTGGTTCCCTCTCCACTGAACCAGATCCCCACCTCACACACTCTGCTTCTTTTAATATGATGATCTTCCAGGTGTGATAATAATCTTATAGAAGCAGATTTCAACTTGTTATCAGTAAATTTCTCACAGAACTCAATCAATCGAAATGGAAGAAGCTGCATTCGAGGTAGTGAAGACCTCATGACTGGAATTGTGGCTGGAAAGGGCACTGTGATAACTGATGTGGCTGGAGAGGCGCATGAACCATGGAGCTAATGAGCATTAACATTCAGAGCCCTGCACATGCATGACTCCTTCTTAAGGTCTCAGGAGGGGTCCTAGGAAAGTATCAACATGGCAATATATTTTTGTAACATGTGCATAAGTAGGATTTTTTTGAATTCTTTTTCTTAAGGAGGGCTCCCAGAATTGTATGACTTTTAGGCCTGGATCCACTCCTGTGGCACAGAGTCTTGAAAAGCACTGGGCAAGGAGACCAGAGTTTGAGACCCAGTCATGGCCTTGCTATAGCCCAAATGGGTAGACAGGCACTTGTTCTGCTCCCCTCACAGGGGGGTAGAATCACCAATGTTAAATGGGTCGAAAACTTAAAATGTGAACAAATATAAATAAGTAACATTATACCTATTTGTGATATGGGATAATCATTGTTGCTTCTCATGGTCATGGAAGATAACACACACAAAAATGTGTCCTCTGTACATCTTCCTGTTTCATTTTCCTCAGCTACAGCTTCCTTTTCTCCTTCCTCAGGTCCCTAGCCCCTAATACTCCAGCCACTAGAGCAGTCATTGGTTATTATCTTTTGCTACTTCCATGTATTTGTTCATGGTTCCCACTGTCTAACAAATTTATCTTTGCTGGAAAAAGTCCTTTATTTTCCCCACAAGGCCTAGGTCTGCCCTTCTCTTCCCAGCCCAATAATGACATCCCTTAGCACTTTTTCTTGTTGATCTTATAGATGGGAACACTGAGGCTTGACAGGATCCATGGCTCAGCTCTAAAGGCCCCAGAAGACAACCAATCCTCAGGTGTCTTGATCTTCAGCCATCCCAGGTTTCTAGCATCAGATCATAGATACCCGGTTCTTGATGTACACATGGTAAGGGTCACTGCGCTTGTCCACTTTGCGGGAGCGGGTGTATCCCAGGATGAGGCTGCCCACAGTGGCAGCAAATAGGAACATGACAAAGAGAATGTACATGTAGGAGTTGTCATCACGGCCAGGTAGGCGGGTCTGCCGTGCCTCAGTCAGGTTGTCTGGTCCTGGCCGGCAGAGCACGTTGCTGTGAAGAGTGGCATTAAGAGCCTTCAGAACAGCATGCAGACTCTCATACCAGGTCTCAGTCCCATTGGTGGTCTCCATAGCAAAAGGGATTCAGGTGGAGAAGAATCGGAGGATGCTCTGGTGGCAACAGAAAAGAGAAGGGATGGCTTCCATTACTTGCAGCTTGAATGACTTCCTTACTCCTGTAGACGCCAGCTAAAACCCCAACATCACAGTTTACTTGTTTACTTGTCTGTTCTCCATAAGACTGCAAGCTCAATGAATGCAGGGACTATGTCTGTTGTTCTCACTGCTATATACAATTACTCAAAACAGCACTCAATAGATGTTCAGTAAGTACCTGTGGAATAAAGCCTGCCTTGACCATTATAATCCATGTTGATCTGTCCTCTTTGGATTCTGTCAGTCACTGAGCTTTAGGCTATTTAGGGGTTATTTAATCTAACTCCTTCTGTTTTACATACAGGGAAACAGAGATCCAGAGAGAATTAAGTAGCTTGACTATGACCCCAGAGAATATTTAGAGGTAGAGTTGAGATATAGTCCTGCTTTTTGAGGGCTAGCTCAGAGTTCCTCGACTTTCATGTCAGCTCTTGTTAGGACTGTGTTGCATTATTGGAAGATATTCCTCAAAACTCTCTTTTGGCACAGTTCCTTCTTATATTCCATAGATACCATTTAGATGTTTGGGGGTGGCTTAGATTTCACCCTGACTGGAACCAGAGGCTGGGCCATTTGACCTCTCAAGCATCGTATGTCCTAAGCACTCGGTATTTCTAGTTATTTGGGATTCTTTTAGAAAGAATTCTGTTGGAAATTCTTTTGCAAAGAAGGAGGCTTGGGATGCAGGGAGAGGCTGATAACCACTTCGGGTGCTGGAGAAGAGAACAGGGTTGGGCCTAAGGGTGGGGAGTGATAGGGGCACTCAGACTGGTGTGGGGTTTTACCTTCCGCAAGGAGGGAAGACCCAGCATCTCAACTATCCTGCCTTCTGACACAGTCACCGTGTACCTGGCATGTAATAGATGATAATAAATATTCCTTTTCCTTCTCAAGAGATTGTTAGTCTACAATAGAGAAAAACATCCAAAGACAGCTTGTGTCTTAGTCTCTAAAAAACCATATGCCATTTCTTTTAAACAAGGCTCCCCACCCACTTCCTTCTGGAAACCTTCATTGAGTGCTCCCCATCCCTTAACCAGCTTTATCATCACAGCCTTCCCTTTGCCCCAGCACACACATATAAGGCAATGTGTGGCTGTTCTCTTGTTATTGATAAGGGTATCAGCAGACCACATGCTCTTGCTCAGCAGGGCTGTGTCTCTCCCCCAAGTCTAGGGGGCTATCCTGAGATTGGCTGGGACTTCTCCTTCCTTGAAGGTCTACCTTGATACTGGCTGGGTGTTCTCCTTTCCTCAACAGTCTCCAGTAAAGATGGCCACTTTAGGGACTTCCCCATAGTCCAAGCACTCAAGAGTTCACTGACTGGTATCTGTCAGTGAACTCTTGACTGGTACCAAAACCCTCCTTTATCTAAGCAGAGCTGTCAACCAACCAAAGTTAACAAACTTGATTATTAACCATATGGTCTTTACCCCAGAAAAGATGACAGTTAGTTATGACTATGATAAATATTCATGAACAAGTCTAAGAATGCAGAAGTTGAGGGAGAATCTAGATAATACAGCAAACACCTAGGGCTGGCCCATATTCCCTGCAAGGCCTTTGGGGCCCTGTGCTTATATAGCACTTGGGCTACCTTATCTGGATGGAGGAAGGAAAGAGAACAAGGGTTTCCTGAGTTAAGATCCAGGAGGCATAGGTTCTCATCTATGACCCCATTTGTCAGGTAAGAAACTTGTGCCTTCTTTTTTCCTCATATGGGCCAATGGAAAGCAGGAGCAGCACAATGGAATTAATGGCTCAACTAATCATTTAGCCAGTCATTATTTATGGCTGCCTACTCTTGGGCAGGTTTAGACCCAGTCCCTGCACTTGGGGGCACATTCCCAACTCTTCTATAATGCAGGGGACAAGCCAGGGTCTACTGGGGCTTAAAGGAAGAAGGGATGAATTTTGATCAGGGATCAGAGAGTGTTCACAGTGATGGAGGCATTTCAGAGAAACTTGAGGGCTTTTTAGAAGTAGAAAAAGCAAGAAAAGGAAACAGATGAACAAAGGCATGACAATAAAAAAATGCATAAAATGTTTTAAAGAATGAAAAGTAGCATAAAGAGGTTAGTGTGTAAGATGTATGGAAGGTTACCATAGAAGGTGGGATGGAGATACCGGCCAGAACCAAATGATGGAGGGCTTTGAGTGCCGGACAGCAGAGCTGGAACTTTACCCTGCAATTGGGGAAGAGTCGCGAAACAGTATTTAAAAAGGGGATTAAAAGGATCATCTGCGTGGATACAACACTGGCTGCTACGTGGACTCAGTTGAGGGCAAGATTTAAGGCAGAAAACCCAGTTATAAGAATCTTGATGCCTTTTAACCCTGTTGCCAAATCTGTGGCCCCCAGAATACAACAAAGATGCCAACCTGTTAAACCAAGCACGCCGTTGTCCGGGGACAGCCAACTGACCTGGAGTCTGCACGATCCTTCCCCATGTGGGAAGGCCACCCTCCCCTCCACACCCCCACTCTTATTAGGGATTTCTGGACCCAAGGGTAGGTAGAACGACGACCATGTCCAGCTTGAAGTAGCTAGAGGAGCTTGAGACCTTCACCCATTGTCCTTTATAAGGTTATAAAGGGTCTTAAGTCTGAGAGGGGGAATTGTTATTTTTTTATTGTTATAAAAAATTAATTACTTGATTAATTAATTTTTTAAAGAAGAATAATATAGGAAAGGGTGAAGCCAGAGGACTTGTATGCACGACCCATGGGCATGGACTGAGGGGAGGGAGGTGGCTGGAGGAGGGGGTTGCTGGGCAGAGGAGACAAAGGGGGAAAAAACTGGGACTATTATAACAATATAATCAATAAAATATACTTAAAAAAAAAGAATCTTAAAAGAGTTTTGCTAAAAGACACTGAGTCTTGATCTGGGGTCTAGAGAATGACAAGGTCCGGGCAGGAACAGATGTGAGAGGCATTTAGGGGAGGGAATGGCTAATGCAAGGGTTTAGGGAGAAAGGGGTCTCAGCCAATTTTACAGGTAGACAGCAGACAGATGGTGTAAGCAGCTGGAGCAGCCTACTTTGAGAGAAATAAATTTCTCACCCTGTTTGGGCTTTACTTTCCTTACTTATCAAAAAAGATTAACATGAGGAGCCATTGTTCAGTAGGTATAAAGTTTCAGTTTTGCAAGATGAAAAAGTTCTAAAAAACTATTGCATAGCAATATGAATATAGTTAACAATGCTGAGCTATACACTTAAAAATAGTTAACATGGTCAATTTTATGTTATATGTTTTATTTTTTACCACAATTAAAAAAAAAAAAAAGATTATCATCCCTGTCTTGCCTCTCTCCAGGCTTGCTTGAGCATATACTTTTATTATGGTGAAGAAAAATTATAAAATATGTATTTTAATGTAAACATGATTTTCCATTAAAATGAAAATCTGTATTTTATTTTTGAGAAGTAAACATGTATGCACAGGACATACAATGAAGGTGAAGTCTCACTGTTCCTAGTGGCCCAGGGCTCTTTCCCAGGGCAGTCACGGTTACCAGTTTTTCTATATATATTTACAGAGAGGGTTTAACTGACAGGGCAGAGGTAGGGCAACCCCAATCTGAAAGACTCACCGAATAGCAGGCAAATTCTCTGGCTCCGGGTTGGCTTCAGGAATCTCCTTCTGGGGGCCCTAAGGCTCCTTAACCCCTCAACCTCTTCAGGATGTCTCTGGACACATCTGGGGTCTCAGTATTCACTTCGCAATTGGGGAGGCCCAGAACTGGAAAGCAGGAGAGGGAGCAGAAAAGGAAGCAATCAGACACTTAGAACAAATTCAGACAAGGGTGGATCACACAAGTCTGGGCCCCAAGGATTGTGCAATAGCCTTGCTATGGGCTTTTGACACCCTCTTGCTTCCCCTCCCCTTCCTGCAGCAGCTGGATCAGGCCAGCCTAGGCTTACAGTTACAGGAACTGTACAGTGGCCAAGGGACATCTGATTGCTGTCCTCTAACTCCAGGCCAACAGTGACTTCATGAGAAAACACAGTTTAACACGTGGACTCCTGCTCAGGGATCAGCTAATAGTGCAGCCTAAAACATTCCCTTTTCCAAGGGTACTGGTGTCTTAACAGGAGCCTCTGAAAGGCTGAAAGGGCCTCAGAGCCAAGGGAATGACGGTAAGTAGCAGAATGGCATCTGGCAGTTGCATCGATGTTTCACGTAGGAACAAATGATATTCGCAATTACCTATTTGGATAGACTAGGTATTATATAATCATGGTCACAGCATTAACACTACCTGTATGTAGCATAGGTCATTGTGAAAATTAAAGAAGAAATATATGCAGTTCCTGGCACTAGACACTCCACAGACATGGTGGTGGTTTTATTTTTATAGAACAGAGGTCGGCAAGGCCTTCAGAGCCTGTCCAGTCTAACCTCCCTCATTTTACAGTGAAGGAAATGGAAACCCTAGGAGTTGTCTTGTTTCAGCTGTTACTTGTGTGACTTTAGGCATGTGATTTCCCTTTTCTGGGCCCCAGCTACTGTCTGTGTCTATAAATTGAAGAGGTTTTACTTTAAGATTTTAGTCAGCTCTAACATCTCATGAGGACACAGATCACAAGACCACATCGTGAGATTATGGGAGACTGGATAGGCTGGTGGGATAGGCATTTGGGGGGCTTTCTAGAGCCTCTCAAGTCACAAGATAGAGAAGGTGCAGACTTTTCCTCACAAGTTAAGATTCTGAGCCCTGGGACTGAATTACACTTAATATTCCAGCCTAGATAAACTGAGAACCAAATTGCTTGACTTGCTCATTTTTCCTCTCAACAGTTCACCTGCCGGGGTGATCTAGCCTGGGGAGGAGACAGAATCTCTGCAGAAAGTGGGGGCAGGGAACAGTGTGGGGGACCATTTACCCCTCAGGCCCTCCTTCCTTCTCTGAGTAGACCTGGATGCTTGTGGTCTGACGCGAGAAGAGAAGAAGCCATAGTTACTTATCTTTAGGTGCTGAATTGGGGTGGGAAAGAGGTCTGGGTGCAAGGGCATCCTGTCCTGCTGGGTCAGGGGAGGCAGAGAGTTGATAAAGGGACAGGTTGGTTCTCCATGACCTGCCTCTGGGTCCCAAGCTGGGGATCTGGCAGTTGACAACATTGAAATTTTATTCCTCTTTCTGAGCTCCTTAGCTTCCCTCTTCAAGATAGTCGCTGATTATGAAGTTCATAATGATGAGGGAGAGAGAGCTCTTGTCCTACAAGTCCTTAACTTGAATCAAGAGATAGATCAGTTAGGAAGGAACTGACCAAATTAGAGATTTTAAAGGTCATTTAGCATCTAGATTCTAGGCCAAGCCCTCTATTTTGTAGGTGGGAAAACCGAAGCTCAGAAAGCAAAAGTGACCCATTCAAAATGACAAGGCCAAGATCGGACAACAACCCAGGTCTTTGGGAGTGTTGTTCTGGTGCTCTTTTCACTACTAATGACAACATTCCTTGACATCCGAGCTGCGTATCCCACCAAACACAGCCTCCTTGTATCCTGGGCATCATCTCCTCTAACTCCATGATAATAGCTTTTTCCTGCACTGCAGATTCTCACCAATCTTAATCGAGGATCCAGTAAGAGGACAAGGAGATAAGTTTTGGAGATGGAATTAATTTTCCTTTACAGTCTCCTCTCCCATAGCCCTTTCTGTTCCAGACCTACTCCTGGTCTCCTGAACAAACCAGGCAAACTCTCTTCCTCCACTATTTCCTGCATATTAACAGGTTCTCCCTAAATGTTCTTGACTTGAACTTGTCTGACCTCTGACCTGAGGGTAGAGGAGTACGGCTGTGATCTGAAGGATGAACTAGGTATCTTAGTGAGATTTTCTTTCAGGTTTCTCTGGGGAAAAGTGAAACAGCGCCATTGGTTTTCTGGTTTACCCATTGTTCTGTTTCAGCAACTCTTACAAATGAGTGTCTTAAGTGCAGGGAAATGTGGTAGAGAGAGGTGGGGTGCAGAAAGCATGCAGAGAATACAAAGATAACTCCTGGGATGCACAATTTTGCCACTGGCCCCTCTGGAGGTCTTGTCACCACCATGGCCTGGGAGTCCAATGGGTGGGAGAAGAGTGGCAGGAATGGACCTTAACATATAGTTGGAAGGAGACACAAGAGTAGAATCTGAGCTGGAAAGGATCTTAAGTAATCATGTCATTGGTGCAACCCCTTCATTCAATCAGTGGGAAAACAGAGGGCCCTCCTAGGGAGAAAATCAGTTGTTCAAGATCTCATATCCTAAGAAGGGTAGAGCTGGGACCAGAAACAGGTATCCGGTCCATGGTAGGACAGTCTAACCTTCTCTGATTATCATTGAAGCTCCTTTGGATATGACCCTGCCTCTAGTGCCATCTCACCACAGCTTTCCCCAGTGTCCTGTATCCCGTGACACTGAGCTACATGCAATTCTCAAAACATCCTTTGCACTTGCACACCTCTTGCCTTTGCTCATGCTGTTTTCTTATGCAAGAATGCCCTTCCTCTTTTTCATTTTCACGGTGAACTCCTACATCCTTCAAGATGCAGCTCCAATGTCATCTCCGTAGACCCTCTCCTGAGAAACCCCTTCCCCACTCTCTAGCTAGTTAGTTCCTCCTTGTTCATTACTAAACTGTTTTGCATAAAACCCTGTTAGAGCACCATGCTGTACTGAAATTATATGTGTGTATCTATTTACAGTACATATATACACATACACATACATATATTGTGAGGTGTGAGGGCAGGGACCTATCATACATTTCTATATTCCCTGGACCTGAGCACATAGCAGGCACTGAAGAATAAATTAATCAATTTTTCATCTTATTAGACCACCCTCCTTCAGCACACACATACACATTCATGAAAACAGTTTACATTACTTAAAAAACAACTTCAAGGACAGTCCAAAACAGATTCCATTTGGTTTGGAAAAGGGGAGGCTCAAAGGAAAGAAATCATCTCAGTCAAGTGGGGAAGTGAGTCAGGGCAGGAAAAATTCTAAGCTTCCTTTGGAAGCCCCAACATTCCCTGACCTGAACCCCATTCAATCCAAAGGGCAAACATTCTTGGCCCCAAAACACCAGCAGTGGCTTTGCAACCCACTTCCCTGTGTACCTACCCAGGGTGTGGCCACACATACCCACCCACTGCACACACACAGCTCCCAGGCACCCAGCCTATGATCTTGCCTTTCAAGTGCTCCTTTCATGGTTCAAACCTTGGCTGTATGCTTGGCTATGTGACCTTGAGCACTGCACTAATATTCTCTGAAACTCATCTATCAGATAGGGATAATTATCCCTGATTAGCTCACATGGGAATTGCGGGAGACAACAGAAGGTGTTTTAGAAATTGCAAAGTATTATATAAACATAAGAGATCATTTTTGAGCAGATTGGTCATCTTGTTTGCTTACCCATCCAGCCACGCCAGTGTTACCAAGAATAGCCATCCCTGTGTCCCTTCTCCCCACCCTTGATTCTCCTACCTTCAGAAGAAGCCAGAGTTTCAAGTTATCCTTCCGATTCTTCAGAAGCCTTCCTTGTTTTTCATCCGCTCTGATCAGTCCTGTGGTCCCTTTCCATTTAGGGACACCATTCTATAGTTCTGTCATTGATGGAGAACACACTAGAGTGGGAATCCAGAGACCTAACCCTATTTTCCCAATGTGTCTAGCCATGTGTCTTGGTTAAGTTGCTTTTCCACTCTGGGCCTCATTTTCCCCATCAGTAAGATGGGTTTTCTTGTCTTGCCTTCCTCTTAGTAGGTACTTCCCAGTTTGTGGATAGTAATGTGTTTTGAGATGTGTGGAGTGAATGAGGATGAAGAAGGTTGTTGTTATCTCCAGGAATCAAGAAAATGTGAAAGCTCCAGCATCGGGTCTCCCCTGCTTGGAGAGGCAGAGCAGCTGGGTGTAGGGGGAGCTCACACATTTACAATGCACCTTTGCAGGTGAAGTGGAGAAAGCCCTGGGCTAGGAGTGAGGAGACTTGGGCTCTTCATTCCTTTCCCTGGTATGACCCTGGGCAAGTCATTTCCCCCTGGAGTAGGTTGGGAGGATAGGAGATACTCTCCATGAGCCTTCACACAAGGGTGAAAACAGATTCCCAAGTCCAGACCCCTTTCCTCTCATGTCACATGGAGTGCATCTGCATCAGGACCCAAAACCCGTTTTATGCGTGGTGATCCAGGAAAAAAAAGCACAAGGCATAGAGTGGGTGGGCGACTGGCACAGGTTTACCACCTGTAAACTAGAACCCGTCTTTATTCCCAGCCTAGACCTATGTTATTAGCAGCAGGAGACGCTTTGGGGAGTCCCCAGGTTTCCCCCAGGACTGGGGTGCATACACGCAGTAGCCAATGGGCACATCAACTCTGCAGAGCAAGCAGCTCCAGTCAAGAATGAAGACCGGCTGGGTCCAGGAGTGCCATTTCCGCGTGTGCACTCCCTGCTGACCCACAGGTGTTCGCCTGCATATCTGTGGATATGGGAGAAGCTTTCGAGCCACCCTCCACAGCCCCCCACGGTTTCCAGGCGGGGCGGGCCAGGAGCCCAGCTCCGCACTCTCACGTACGGCTGACCCCCGGAGCCCCGCTGCTCCGTCCTGGGGAGGATCAGCTTCGTATCTGAACCTCCTCGGCTCAAGGGCCTCAAGGCAGGAGAGAATATATCTCATTTTTAGTTCCCGCGCCAGCTCAGCCTTCCCAACCCTGCGGGTGCGCTTTACCTGCCTCTCCGCAAGGCTCCGAGGGGCGCAGGTCTGCCCGCGGGAAACCACGCCCTGTGCTGGAGGGTGCACAACACTTCACCCTTCGCTCCGCGCCAGCTTGGCTGTGTGCAGCCAGCGAACAGCACAGCACCGCCCTGCGCCCCTCTGCTCTGCACACAGACCCGCGCTTTTCTCCCTTTTTCTTTCCCTAGGGCGTCCCCTCCCCCGGCCCCGCCCGCCGCCTTCTCCCCTGGCTGGCTTCGGGCGCCTCCGCCCAGCTGCCTGGCCTCACCCCGCAGCGGGCTCCGACCCTTCCGTCCCCTGCACTGCCTGCTTCCTGGACCTGAGACCGAAAGCCCCTCGCTTCTCATCAGCCTGTCCCGCCTGAGGCCAGTCTCCAGAAAGCGACGTTGAACGCTGGGTGCTGGTGGAATCAGGCTTCGCTCCTAATGGCTCGTAGTTACTGCTCCTCACTGGGCCTTGGCTTCCCTGCGATAAAATAGGTAGAATTCCTGCATACATCCTTCACAGGGTGATGGTTAGGGTCAGATGAGATCTTAGAATCCAAAGCATTAAAGCCTAATGGTCCCTGGAGAAATCTAATTCTAACACAAAGGACTAGTTTGGGGAAGGGAATTGTCCAAGCTCACCAAGGAAGTTAGTGGCAGAGCTTATACTCAGAATCTACTACTCTCTCTCCTTCACCCCAATGGATGTGTCTCTTCCCTCCAACTCCTCCAACTTTCAACAGTTCTTTGTTGTTGTTTTAATTCTCACCTGAGGCCATTTTTTCATTGCTTTGAGAGAGAGAGAGAGAGAGAGAGAGAGAGAGAGAGAGAGAGAGAGAGAGAGAGAAACATCGTTGTGAGAGAGAAATATTGATTGGTTGCCTCCCATACACACCCCAACTGGGAATCAAACCTGCAATCCCAGCACGCACTATGATGGGGATTGGAACCTGCAACTTCACCATTTATGGGGTGACGCTCCAACCAACTGAACCACACCAGCCAGTGCTCAACAGTTCTTTACATGCCCAGACACTTGGTGTCCAGCCACACACCTCACTGGTCCCTGTCCCAGAACACTCTTCACTTTCTTGGTCACCAGGCTCAATCAAACTGCTGCTCCCTTGCTGCTGACTCTGCAGGCTCCAGAAAAGAGAAGTAACTAGGGACAGCTGGGAAATAGCCAGGAGGCTAATGGCAGGGGAGTGGACAGTGGCTGGAAACAGCCTCTCAGGGACTCTGGGGAGTCCTTATCAGATCCCTCTTTACCAGCCTATGGCCTTGGAATAATTAATAACGAACAGGCTAGCTTTTGCACCTTTGCAAACAAAGATTTGTTCCAGGACATCTGGGGTACATACCCTCATTCACAGAAACTCAGATTACATCTGGAAAGGGCTGTCATTTTGAAAAGACCTACCACATGGAAGGAATGTTGTACAAAATTGTTAATCTTCTTTAAAACATGTTATTTCTATGGGTGCATATTTTGATCCAGCTACTCCTTTTTCTCAGTCTGGAAATCACCTCTCAGGGAAGTCATCTTGAGCTGGGGCATGGTCTCAAATTCCATTCTGCGTAAAACTCACCTTGGAGTTCATTTTAGTAAAGTAGACCCTGGGGTTCCATACCAGAGGTTCTGATTCAGGAGATTTGGAAGCGTAGTCCAGAAATTAGCATTAGAAAAAAAAAAAAGACTCAACCCTGGCTGGTATGTCTCAGTTGGTTGGAGCATTCTCCCATAGACTGAAAAGTCACAGGCTCAATTCCCAGTCAGGGCGCATACCCAGGTTTCAGGTTCAATCAGCAGTTGGGGAGCATGGGAGAGAGCGGCAGATTGGTGCTTCTCTCTCACATCAATGTTTCTCTTTCTCTCTCTCTAAAGCAATGAAAAAATGTCCTTAGGTGCGGGTTTTTTAAAAATTAAGAAAAGAAAATAACTATTTGCTCACTTCATCTACTGTGTTGTGATTTCTTTGAAGATAGGGACCATCTCTCATTCTAGTAAAATTTTAGGATGATGGTCTTAGAATCACATGTTTTAGAGTTCTAGAATTTAGTTGTAGAACCTAAGTTGGAAGGTCTCAGAGAGTTATTTAGTTAAATCTTTTCCTTAAGAATACCCTCTATTTCATTTTGACATGAAAATGTCTGGTTTCCTTTGAACATCTCTAGTGGCAAGGAACTTGTTGCCTCTGTGGCAGCCAAGGCTTTGATTGTTAGGATGTTCTCCCATTTTGACAAAAACTGCTTCCTATTGACATCTACCTTTTGGTTCGTGTGCTTGTTGGAGACATACAATATATGCCTAATCTTTGTTCTCTTTTTCAGTTCTTCAGGAACTTAAGGTTTCCTCCACTTCCCCTTCTCTGGTGTGAGAATGGGACAGAAGCCCTGTCAGGGAAAGCAACTGTCCAAGGGGCCATTGGAAAGCGGCAGCTTCTGTTGTTATTAGTTGAGAAAAAGAAGGATGAAACAGAAATCCTGTCCTGGGGGACCATAGTCAGAGAAGAATCTTCAGGGAACTCTCTAATCCAAGTAAGTTTGGAAAAAGGGCCTGCACTTAGGAAAAGGAGGGTGGGGGAGAGAGGTGGGCTAACTGAACTGAAGGGGTCAAAGAAAGAGTCCTCTAGAGATACAGCTTCTTTAAGTCTTTGATTTAGTGTCACCTTCATGATGTTACCTTCCTTTCCTAACCATCCTATTTATAAATTCTAATCCCTCCCTTTTTCTGTCCTCCCTAAACTCCTTCCCTGCCTTGTTATTCAGTAACACCTAACATCATTTTATATATGTTAACTGGTTCTTAAAAAGTCTTATGCTGTTGTTGCTCTTGCTGCATCCCTAAACTGAAGCTCACAGCTCCTGTCTGTCAGTCCAATCTCAGTGCTTTCTGCTCTCCCCAGCTCTGGATTCCTGTAGTAACACCCTTTTCTCTCCCTTTAAGGCCTGGGGAGGCAGTAATGCCCCAGAGTTTCAAGCTCCAGGGTACTTCACCACCTCTTCTGGTTGCCCTATCTCCTGCCCACCCCTTTGACTAGAACCTCCTCAAATTACTGACGTGAGATGACCATCTACTTCCTCCTCGAGCTGGCTGATACAGAGGCCCTTTCTCCTATAGCCCCTTGCCTTTCCCGTGACCACAACAGTTACCACGCTGTGTTATAATTGTCTACTCTATTTGTTGACTCCACACCTACAACATAAGCTCCTTGAGGGCATTAAGCCAACACTAAACCAACACAGAGTTAACCTTACTGAGAATTTGTTGAATGAATGAACGAATGAATGAATGTCATGAAAGGAAAGACCACTAGGAATTACATTATCAGGGAAAGTTTCCAAAAATAGATAGACCTGAGAAAGCCTGAAAGGATAACAGGATGCTTTTTCAGCCTCTATAGAGACCTCTCTGCTGAGCACTAGACCCCTATATCTAACTATCTACTTGACATCTCTGTTGGGGTAACATGTTGGGGCTGAAACTCTTGACTTCCTTCCCTGGCTACCCTCATTCTTCTCCCAGGAAATGGAACCATCATCTGTCCAATTATCTGTTTTCTTCATAGAACTCAATACAGTCATCTAATGATTTGGGGGTCTGCCTTTCCCATGAGACTATAATCACTATGAGGACACAGACCAGGTGTGTCTTTTCACCATGGAATAACCAGGATGTACCCAATATCGGTCTAGTGGGTGGGGGAAAAGGATTGGGAGGTAGGGTGAGTATGGATGGTGTCTGTCAACAGTCTCAGAAGCTTGGGTCACCATGGAAAATACAGGATGAATCACAGAGGAAGTTTAATGATCAAATAAAGTTATTTTATTCCAGTACGTGTCAGGAGTCCAAGTCTGTGCTTCTGTGATCTTATTTCCTCTTGGCCTGTCAGTTGTGACCCTCGGGACACTTTGTCTTATTCTGTACTTCTGCTTTCTCCTGCCTTTGCAGGCAGCACAGAACAGTGATAAGAGAACTGGATGAGGCGGGGCAAGGGCAGGATGGTGTGGTGTCAGGAGACAAGATCTTGGTGACCTCTTGTCCCCACCTCACCCTCACACATGCTGTGTCCTGGGAAGCAAGGTGGCACAGTGGTCCAGAGCATGGTCTCTGGGGTCCTACAGAACTGTATCTGAATCTTAGATCTGCCACTTATTGACTGTGAGAGCTTAACCTCTCTGAGTCTTAGTTTCTTAAGAGAATGAGGATAAAGATACCTACATTTTATGGCTGTGTGGATTACAGTAGTACATTATACATTAAGGTGCTTCACCTGGTAACTGGCACATAGCTAGTGCTCCATAAAGAATAACTATTAATGAGAGCATGTATGTTCACGGTTGTATAAGTATGGACTTTTCAATCTTATGATTTGAACAATAAGGGCTATGGAATTCAGAAGAAAGCGGGGAGAGCAAGAACTAGGGTTTGCAGACGAAGTGGGTGTTATCAGTCAGGAATCTTAGTTGCAACAGAGAGAAAACCCAACTCAAACTGACTTAAGTAGAAAAAGAATTTACTGGCTCATGTAATTACAAAATCTGGAGGTTCTGGCTTCAGGCATGGCTGGACCCAGGAGATCAGATGATGTCTTCAGGAGGCTGTTTCTTTGCATATTTGGGCTTTGCTTTTCAGACTATTGCTTTATTCTCAGGCAGGATTGCACTTTGTGGTAACGAGATGGCTGAGTTCTATGTATACACTCTATTTTGTCAGTAAAACCAGTAGAGAGAACTTCTTTCTCCCACAACCCTCCCAGCAGAAATTCTGGTCAGACTCTTATTGTCCTGAAATAGGCCCAATGCCTATCTTTGCACCAATCACAGAAGTCAGGGGAAAAAATCACATGGGCAACGTCTCTATTCAAACCATATAAAGTTGGGTGGGAGAAATGGGTGAAGGGGGTCAGAAAGGTACAAACTTCCAGTTGAAAATAAGTCATGCAGATATAATATACAACATAGTGACTAGATCACTATAATTAATAATACTGTATTATACAATATATTTGAAAGTTGCTAAGAGAGATCTTAAGAGTTCTCATCACAAGGAAAAAAATTTTTAACTGTTTATGGTGACCAATGTTTATTAGATTGATTGTGGTGATCACTTTGCAATACATACAAATATTGAATCATTATATTATACACCCGAATCTAATATAATGTTATATATTAATTATACCTCAATTTAAAAAACATACAAACTTGAAACATTTCCTTAAGGAAAGTTTGGATGCTATTATCAGAAATAGGGTGAATAGATGTGTAGGCTGAAACAAGTATCTTCTACTGTGGGCCTTGGAAAACAAATATGATTTGGGTAGACAGAGAGGAGGAAGGAAGCCACCCCAGAGATTCACTGCCAAGCAAGTGAGAAGATGGGAATAAATGTGCTGTGAGCACAGCTCACAGCTTTGAGGTAGAGGGAGAAGACTTACTCTGTGGAGCCCTGGAAAGAAGACCTGGGATCAAGTGGATTTGGGAACGGGGAAGTCACAGGACCCAGCCCTCCACTCTCTGGGAGCATGGAATAGATTGCCTCTGGCAGAAATAGGTTTCTTATCACTAGAGGTGCGCAAGCAGAGCTTCTGTGTCCGAGTGACTATCAGAGAAGCCTTCCAGATGGGCTCTGAGATCCCTTGCGTTTCCCAAATCTGAAATTCTATAGCCAGGAAATCAGCTCTTCTCCCTTACCCCATCCTGATTCCTACCCCTTCTCTATCTTCTGAACTCTTCTCTAAGGGGAATGCTATGTCCTTGTCCTTCTCATCAGTATGGTTATGGGTGTCTGAAACAGTCTGGATTCTAATTCTGGCTCCTATAGCAAATGTGGGACCTTGGGGGATCCACCTATCCTCTCTGGGGCTGTTTTTCTCTCAGCATAGGAGGGAGTGAGGCTGTCCGATATCTGGGGCCACTGAGAGCTCTGTCAAAGACTCCTGGTTGGGGGTAGGGGATAGGACACACCAAAGTTCTCAGGCCAGCCAGTATGTTGGCTTTTCAGGGTCTGAAAAGCACCTTCACACTTGCTGTCTCATTTGAGCCTTTCACTTGACCTGTGAGGAAAGCAGAATGGGAGCTGTTTAATGCACAGCCTTTATGAGACGCTGGTTAATGCACAAGGTTTTAGAGTTCAGACTTGAGTTCAAAACCATGGACCTGCCTCTAACTACATGAACTTGGGCAACTCTTCACCTGTATTGATTTCCTTCTTCTAAAAATACAGTCAGTAGTTCAACCTTGTGGCTTTGTTATTTGCTATGAAGATTGAGTAATGTGTGTGAAGTGCTTAGAACAGCCCTGGGCTTGAGAGGGGTGAGTGTGGTGGAGTTGAACTGAGCTGAATAAGAATAGTTCCTAGCAAGCAAAGAGCATTTCACAGGGCATAGCAAACCCCAGGCCAGACTCTGACTGCAGATTCGAGCCTTGTGTCAGTCAGGGTTCTGACTGGAAGCAGATGGCACCTTGAAACTGGGTAATTTGAAGAAAGTGTGAAGGAGGGTGTAGGAAACCAACCAAGAAGAGTGCAGGCATGCCTGGCTAGCACTGGTGGGGGAGGAAGCTACTGGTAGGCTGAGATGGCAATGGGAGGAAGGGGTTGTACTGCAACCCCAGGGAGGCAGGGACATTAGTAGGGCCAGTTATTAGTCAAGGCTGCTCCCAGGGGACATTAATTCCCCCGCACAATCATCCTGACAAATGCGTGAACAGCTCCCACCACTTACTGTGACATAAAGTCCTCAGATAAAAGATGCAGATGCTGGTAGTTGGAAGTAGGGTTGTAGCACTGAAATGGTGTGATATTGTGATTTATAATAAGAAATATATGTTTGTTCTTGTCCTGTTCCTGGCAGAGAGCTCCTAAAACCTTTGGAATTTCCTAAGTGACAAAGGTGTCTTTTATTATCATAAAGAGGTGGCTTTTGGAAAGCACCTGGGGTTTGGTCGCCAGGAGAGCAAACCATGCGGTTAGAGGGTTGGAACTTTCAGTCCTCCTCCCCTCTCCACCCCCCGTCCTCCACCTCCAGCAAGTGTAGAGGACTTGGAGGTTGAATCACTCACCATTGACGAATGATCTAACCAAATATGCCTGTGTAATGAAGCCTCCTTAAAAAACCCAAAAGGACGGGGTTTAGAGAGCTTTTGAATTGGCGAACATGCAGAATTTGTGAAGGTTCACTGCACTCAGAGAGGGCACAGAAGCTCTTTGCCCCTTCTCATTTACCTTGCCCGATGCATCTCTTCCATCTGGCTGCTCCTGAGTTATATCCTTTTATAATAAACTGGTAATCCAGTAAGTAAACTGTTTTCCTGAGTTTTGTGAGCCATTCTAACAAATTAGTTGAACCCGAACAGAGGGTCACGGGAACCTCCAATTTATAGCTGATTAGTCAGAAGCACAAGTGACAACCTGGACTTGCAATAGGCATCTGAAGTGGGGGTAGTCTTGTAGGACAGAGCCCTTAACCTGTGGGGTCTGATGCTGTTTCCAGGGAGAGTGTCAGAATTGAGTTAAATTGTAGGATACCCATATCTGGAGCTATGTGAGCAGGGCTGGGGTGACCACTTCACAGACTGGATATTGATGTCTGTTAACAGAAGGGCCAAGGTAGAGGCTGCAGGGAATTCTTCCTAATAACACATAATAATTAAGCCACTGCTTCCTTTTATGTGCTAGGTACTGGGAAACAAAGACAAACAAAATAGTCTCTGGCTTAGAAAAGCTCATAGTTAGATAAATTAAAACAATGTAACTTATGGACCCCTCTTTTTTTTTAATCCTCACCTGAAGATATGTTTATTGATTGGAGAGAGAGAGAGATATTGATGTGAGAAACATTGATCAGTTGCCTCCCATATGCAATCCAACTGGGGATCAAACACATAACCTATGTATGTGCCCTGACCAGGGATCGAACCCAAAACCTTTTGGTGTATGGCATAATGCTCCAACCAACTGAGCCACCTGACCAGTGCCATGGACTCCTTTACAAGGAAAGAAAATGTTGAGGTACTCAGTACTGACAGTCTAAATATGTTCAAATTTAAACGCAGTATAAACTCCAATGCAACTGTAAAAGCAAATCTTTTATATAGAAAATTTTTTTCTAGTAAAAACTTTTATTGAATATGAACAAAAGCAAAAAACTAATAAAATGCTAATAGCAATACTAATGTTACAGGTCATGTGGAGTTTTTTTGACCTTGGCCTGCCAGATCTATAGACGTACTGTATTCCAACTAGTTAAGTGAAAAAGAAATGATAGAATCAGTGTATCACATTTTGTAAACCCCTAATAAAATAATGGATCAAGGGAATTGTTATATCACACACACACACACACACAGAGTGAGAGAGAGATAAAACATATTACATATTTCTTGAGGTGAGAACACACCACCACCTACCTACAAAGCAGACTTGCCCCCTCCCCCCCTCAAATCATACCTGAATCAGACCAAGCATTAGAATGTGCCTTTCAATCTACAGGAAATATAGGAGAAAAAGATTTTTAAAAAGATGGAGAGAAAAGCTATAGGTGAAAAGAGCCCAGGAGACATTTATGAGACATATGAACCACATGCAGTGTGCAGACCTTGTTTGGATCCTGATTTAAACAAACCAACTGTAAAAAAAGAAACAATTGGAGGAATATGAATATTAACTGAATATTTGTTGATATTGAATAAGTATTTTTCCTGTGTGGTAATAATATTGTGGTTATGTTTTTAAAAAATAGTCCTTATGTTTTTGGAATACATACTGAAATACTTAAGAATGAAATAAGATGGTATCTGTGATTTGCTTCATAATAATCCAGAGAGGAGGCAGGAAGTGGGTACTGGTTTACATAAACTAAAACTGGTCATGAGGTGATGATGATTGTTTTAGCTGCATGATGGGTACACAGGGGCTCATTGTTGTATGTTTAAAAGATTTTGTAATAGAAGATTTTAAAAATAAAGAAAAAAACAAGATGCTGGGATATTAAAATTCAGGCATCTTCCCTGTAGATTGCTGATGGGAGTATAAATTGGTATAACTTTTATGGAAGACAATATGACAATATCTATTTAAATAAAAATGTGCAGATACTTTAATTCAGAAAATCACTTCTAAAAATGCAACCTCTCTACTCACCATGTATTATATAATACGCACATGTTCTCACATATCAATATATGGATTCTCATCACAGCCTTGTTTTCTAAAGACAACAGTTAGTAAAAACCTAAGTGTTCTCAACAGGGTAATAGCTCTATAAGGCAGGGTAAATTCACGGAATGGAATACTCCATCGTCATTTTTTAAAATGAAAATGTTTTTTATGTACTGATCCGAAACAATCTCCAAATGTAGTGCTGTGTGTATAGTATGCTACTATATAAAAATAATGCATATACTCATGTATGCTTATGCATGCATAAAGTATCTCTAAAGTATATTAAAAAGACATTTACTATCATTTAGGCCTCCAGGAAAGGAAACTGGGTTTATGGGGGAAAGGGACAGGAGCAAGACTTTTAACTTTTTAATGCTACCATTTTGTACCTTCTTAATTTTATTCTATGTATATGCATTACCTATATATTTTTAAAAATCTAAGTTTTAAAAGAAATAAAAACAAAATTAAGATATTAAAAAATATTAAGGCTATGTAGCCAGGTGGGAAAATATTTGGTAATATTATGTTTTGTTTAAACAGTATACAAAATTTTATCTACATAATAATTAAAAGTACATAAAAGATGTCTGTTCATGATCAACTACTAGGGACACATACAAATGAAAGAAATGGTAGTTAGGTGGCAGTGCAAGAGCTGTTTTTTAAAAACTTTATAGGTGTTATAATATGGTATGATAACATGTGCGGTAAATTACAATTTGGCAAAAAGAAAAATCAGGTTTACATTGCAAAAATCTAGCTTCGTTAGGGTTTTCAGAGAGAGGCTTTTTCCACAAAGTGAGGTGCACCTGGTCACACTGCCAGAGCTGGTTCTGTTTGTTTTCCTGCTTGCCTCACCAGAGGAACAAGATGCTGGACCAGTCACTGTAGTTGGTTACGTCCTCACGCTCAGCACTGGTTCAATGGACTCTGAACAACCTGTTTATTTATGGAGAAAAGCCCTGCACAAACAAGAAGAGGTTTTCTGGAGGCAGGATAAACCAGGGTGTTAAGTATCCTTCTTCATATGCTGAGCTTCCTTCCTTGAGTAAGGGCGCCAGGAGGAAACCGGAGGTGGGCTCTATCCAGGCAGGAAGGAGAGTCAGCCAAACTCTGGCCTTCAGCTCTGCATCCTCCCCAGCTCTGCCAACCCATGGTCCACCCATTCTTGGAGGCATGTCTCTTCCAGGATGCCTGTTCCACTCACCCTCAGAGGCAGCTGTGGAAGAGTGAAGAGACCCAGATTGGGTGTCAGAGACTAACTCTGTCCCTAGGTCTGACCTCACACAAGTCATTTAGCCTCCCTGAGCCTCAGTTTTCTCACCCATAAAATAGTCCTCACATTTATCAGTCCTCTGCCCTCCTCTTCTCCCTCCTTGGACTCCCAGACCTAACCCATCACTCATCACACGCATTCTCCAGACGCACACACCCAACTGGCCCACTCCACTTGCACCTCCCACAAGTGTCTCAAACTTATCTAAAATCAAACTTGTCTTCCTTTTCAAACTTGGTCCTCATCCAGTGTTCTCCATCCAAGCAATATTTCTAGCATCCACCCAATTGCTCAAGCCAGAAACCTGGGGATGTTCCTTGTCTCCACTCCAACATTCATGGTTGCAGCTGCAGCCGTCTTCCACCACGTGGCCTAGGAAACAGAAAAAGCTGAGGGAAACAAGAAAAAATGAAGCAAACACACCAAGAAGCCTGACAGAATAGGAGAGAAAAAGACTATCAGGGTTCATAAAGGTCTACATGCTCTGATTCTGTTCTTGAGCCTTTGCTTAAGTTAGTTTGAGTTGGGTTTCTACATTTGCAAACACTGAAGTCCTAACTAATATAGACATTGTCAGTCAGGATAGGCTAGGTGATGCTGTGGTAATAAACAACCCCCATATTTTGGTGGCTTAATCCCACCACATGTCTATTAGCAGCAGGGGGCTCGACTCATTGCACTCCCTCATAAAGTAGCCACCATCTTGACTGTTGTTGGTCACTGTTTCACAGGGAAAGAGAAATTTGAAGGGATCCCATACCAGCAATTCACTGTTCCAGCTCAGAGATCACATGTCGCCTCCATCCATAACTCATTGACCAAAACAAGTTACCTGGCCCCACCCAACCACAAGGGGGCCATAAAGTGCAATACTGCCATGTGCCTGAAATATTTGGTGAATTAATCTTAACTACCATACATTTCCTGCTGCCTGTTCTGTGCCAAGCTCTGAGCCTAATGAAACTAAGGCTCAGGAAGGTCAGGAAACTCAGCCACTACACCATGCAGAATGATTCTCAGTGGTCCAGAAGGATGGGACAGGCTGGTGAATGAGAGAATTATTTAAGGGGGCTAACATTTTACCTGGTACTAAAAATAAACGCTGAGTAAGTTTTTTTCTCCCTGTCTCTGGAGGCGTTCAAGAACAGGCTGTGTGGTCACTTATTAGGGCTGCTGAAGAGGTTTGTCAAGTACCAGAAGGGTAGCAGCACTGTGTACAGCCTTCCAACCATGAGACTCTAACTCCACTTTTCCTAGAATAATTATTTCCCATCTTGACAGTAATACTGCAAGGTGATTGACTATTCCCCACCTCCACACTCCTACAACAGCATTGTTGGCTCCATGGGTGGGAAACTAAGGCCTAGAAAGGATATGGAGAAATTATGGGTGGACAAACCACCAATTAGCTAGTACTGAGTGTCCATAACATGTGAAGTATATTGTCATGAGCCATTAAGACAGTGTTTATAGCAAGAAAGGAGCAGGAGAAAAAGGTTTATGAGGTCCGTTTGGAAAAAGTGCAGCCATTGTTAATATAACGAGAATGGCTTGTGCGACATCTATGTAACCTGGCAGCCAAGGAGAGTGGACTGGAACGTGCATGTGTGAACAATGAATACTTCAATGTACCAGTCAGTGGGGACAGTAGATGCAGTTGAGTGAGCATGTGTACTGTGTGGCTGTCACATTCAAAATGACCGAGTAAGTAGAGCAATGAATCTGTATCAGATTTTGCATTAAGCTTGCCCATTCCTCTATGGAAACTATTCGCGTGATTCAGAGGGCCGCAGCTATGGGCAACTGGTGACTGACTGGCAGCTTCATCAGGACAACATACTCACTCATGCATCACATTCCGTGCAGAGTTTTTTGGCAAAACATCAAATTACCCAGGTGACTCAGCCCCACTACAGCCCAGATCTAGCATCCTGTGACTTATGGCTTTTCCCAAGACTAAAATCACCTTTGAAAGTGAAGAGATTTCAGACCATCGATGAGATTCAGGAAAAATGATGGGGTACCTGATGGCAATTGGGAGAACTATGTAGGTTCCAAGGTGCCTATTTTGAAGGGTACTGAGGTCTCATTGTCCTATGTACAATATTTCTTGTATCTTCTTCAATAAATGTTTCTATTTTTCATATTACATGGCTGGATATCTTCTGGACAGACCTCATATACCTGGGACCTTGCCCTGACTTTGTTATTAATTTACCGTGCAAGTTTTTTCCTAAGTCTTAGTTTCATTTTTATACAATGAAGAGACAGGAATATACCTCTAAAGTTCCTTTCATCTTGAATAACTGATATAAATTATATGCAGTCAAAAATCAACCCTCAGATGTGGGAGGGCCCACCTTTCTTCTTAGAAGCCACTGAGGCCACAGAACCCTGGGGAATCAAAAAGACCTTAGATAATAATGTCTAAAGTTGCATTTTTCAACATGGTAGTCACTAGCCACATGGGACTACTGAACATCTGAAGTGTAGTACATACTGAGGTGTGCTGTAAGTGTAAAGTACATGTGAGTATCTGGATTTAGTATAGAAAAAGTGAAATATTTTTATACTGACAATATTTTGGGTCCACTGGGTTAATTAAAATGTTATTAAAATTAGCGGGAGAGGGGGTGGGTTGGGTGGGGGAGAGAAATTAGGGGAAAAGGGGACAACTGTAATTGAAAAACCAAAATTAAAAAAAAAAGTTATTAAAATTAATATCAACTTTTTAAATGTAGCTACTAGGAAATGTAGATTTATAATGACACTCACATTATATTTCCATTGGACAGTGCTTATGTAAGAGAAAACTGAAGCCCAGAGTGGGTAAATGACGTGCCCATAGAACCAGATCTGGGACTAGCGTTACCTGACTTTTCATTCAAGGCTCTTTCCATGCTAACTGCCTGTGGTAGTCAGTCTCCAAGATGGTCCCTAATTATCCTCACATCCCATCATTCCTTTCCACATGGAGGAGGGCTCACTTATTAGGGGACTGCAGAAATGACTTGAGTGATTTCCAATGCTAGGTTATAAGACATTGTGGCTTCCACATTGTCTCTCTGGCATCACTTGCTTTGGGGAAAGCCAGTGGATGGGTCATGAAATCATTGAAGTAGCCCTTATGGAGTGGGCCACATAGTGAATAACAGGCTTCCTATCAACAACCAGCACCAACCAAGCATGTGAGTGAATGACCTTGGAAGCTGATCCTTCAGCCCCAGTCAAGCCTTCAGATGACAGCTGCCCAGCTGACATTTTGACTGCCACCTGAGATCTTGACCCAGAACCGCCCAGCCAAGTTCTCCCAAATTCCTGACCCACAGACTATATATAATATTTGTTTTATGTTTTGGGGTGACTGGCTGGTTTGGCTCAGTGGATTGAGCGTCGGCCTGCGAGCTAAGTGTCGCTGGTTCGATCTTCCAGTCAGGGCACATCAGAGAAGGAAAACTCTGACTCCAAAAAACCTCCGCTGCCTTGCGGCATACCTCTTCAGGGGAAAGGCTAAGGGAGTAAACCCCGACAGAAAATCCGGAGCCGGAGTCCCTAAGGCGGTTCGACGTTGTAGTCAACACCGGCAACTCCTGCGGCGCACCTGAAGCCAAGCTGTATTGACTCCGTCTTTCCCTTGGACCCTTCAGCTGCGAAGAGAGGGGGGGTCTGCTGCATGGGCAACAGCAGACCCTCCATATCACCCTGCCCAGGCTCTGTAGCTTCAGCTTCACTGGAGAGGACACTCCAGCGTCATCACAAGATGTCGATTCAACACGGGAGGAGACAGATACCGTGTCACTCCCGAGTTGGACTGCACAACCATTCTCGGCGGTGCAGATAGACTCTTAAGAAGCTACACCATCGTCTCTCGAGACGGACGGCTGCCGACGACGACGACGACGATGTTTTGGGGGTAATTTGTTACACAGCAATAGATAACTAATATATAACCCTGTATACTTAAGCAATCTTATATAAGAAAAACTTCTATCTTTGGGAAATGTTCTGATTTTCCCCAGCCTCTGGCCTGGTTTAGGTTACCTAATTAAAAATAGCTTATCAGGCTTGGGGAATTGAACTCAGGCAGACAGGGTCCCATTCTATTCTTTAAAGAAGTTTTCCCTTTATTGCAGAGTGATCACATCACCTTCACCTGCGCCATTCAGAGACATGATGCCTACGAAATCAAAGGAACTGGAACCCCAGAATTGCCCAATTAAATACAGTATCGAGGAAGTAGTAAATGAGAAATGACACTCTAAGCGTAGAAAACGGTATCAATAGTAGTGTTAATACATTATCTTTAAATAGCATGTGTTACTCTTCATATTTTCACTTCTATATGAGGTAGGTGGGGAAGATATAAATAAACCAGGTTACATATGAAGACAATGGCTAAGAGCTCTTGATTTGCCCATCTTCTCATGGTGAGTGAATGACAGGGCCAGATCTAGAATCCGGGTTTCAGTGACTCCAAGTCAGGCCTGGTGCTTTCCAAGGTAGGTCCTGGCTGTAATAACATGAACACTCTTCAGTTGAAACTGTTCTCTGAGATCAAGGTGCACTTGTAGGTCTCCTTAAAGGCGTCAAGGAAAGGTGGTATAACTTCATCCACAGTGATGTGCCTCTGGAGCTCCTTACTTAGGGAAGTGACGCCTGTCCCAACCAGCCCACAGGGCACAATGTGCTCAAACCACGTGAGGTCTGTAGAACAGTTTAGAGCCTGGCCGTGGGACGTGATGTGCCTTCCACAGCGGACACCTGCAAGAGAAGGCAAAGGGTGTTAGAATCAATACCGTCCCTCCCAGGCTTCAGGGTCCCTCTCAGTGTGTTGAAGGCACTGGACTAGATCACTCATTTTCCAACTTTGTTTCTGGAGCACCCAAGGGGTTGTGCACAGGTCGGAGAGGGGGACAAGATGAGGGGGAGTGGTGTGTGGCTCCACAATAACTGAGCTTATTATGGAGATTACAGAAAATGCCTTCAACACAGAGTTTCTGTTGCTTAAAAGAAAAGTGTGAAAACTAACTGCCCTATTGTCTAACATTGTGAAGTAACCTGGCAATTCACTTCTCATGTCTCCCAATTTGAAAAGTTGTACAAGATGACTCCTGAGGGCCCTCCTGGCTCTGAGCATAACACATCAGTGAAAAGGCTTAAAACCCTTTAAGCATAGCAGGTTGTTCTAACTCAAAGCCCGCCCAGGATACACCTCGATTGGCCCCACCCCGCCAGGCCCCGCCCCGAGACGCTCACCAATAGCGCAGATCTTTCGGTCATCCAGCCAGACGCCGGTGTAGGGCGGTGGCCGCGCGCGGGCGCCTTGCAAGCCCTGGAGGACGCACAGGCGCACCGCGCACGCCTCCAGCGCCGCCACGTGGGTGCGCAGGCGCAGGCCCACGCGCCGCAGGTCGAGTACCGGGTGGCAAAGGAGCTGGCCCGGACCATGGAAAGTGGCCAGACCGCCGCGGCCTGTGACGTGCACCTCGGCGCCCAAGGCCCGCAGCCGCGTCACCTCCTCGGGCGTCAGGCCGCCGCGCAGCCCGGCCGTGTACACGGGCCCTGCAGGCTCGCAGAGCAGGAGCGCGCCTGCCTCTGTGCTCGACACGGCCTCGGGGCCTGGCTCCGCCTGCAGCAGCCGCAGCCAGCGCTCCTGCAGTGCCAGTAGCTCAGCATACGGCACCCGACCCAGCCGCACGAGCCGTACCACGGGTTGTTTCATCGTGCCCGTCAAGGCGCCCGCGCGGCCCCGCCCCTGACCTGGGCCCGGGGGCGTGCCTGGAGGGGTGGGGCTTAGGGGAGAAGTCCTGAGTAGCTGCTCCTAAGGGCTCATTACAGGCTCTTAAGTGAATGTGATCCCAACATCCAGTAGTAATAACAAGGTGTGTCTCTTACGTTCATTCATTAATGTCAGAAATCGGTACTTAGGGCCTGCCTGTGCCTAAGGCGCTTGATACCGTGGTGCACCGGTCCGGGAGTGGGGAAGATCTGTCCTGAGAAGCTTACATTCTTACAGCAGACAGTAAGCAAGCACTAAAGCATGAAATAAATAAGATTATTTCACATACTGATGACTGCTGTGAAAAGAAAAATGTGACATTTTCTAGGAAGAGTCTCAAAAGGAGATTAACGTGCAGGAGGTTTATTGGGATGCGAGCGAGGGTGGAGGGTGGGAGATACTTTTAAGGCCACACCTATTAAGAGAGAGGGATAGAAGCAGGTTTAGGCAGAAGGAGAAATTCTCAGCAGAGGCCTCTGCCAATCCCAGAGAATGCTCTGAGCCTGGGATAGCCTTTCAGAGTTGTTTCAAATTAAAGAAGGGGGACAGAAATTTATATTCTTGTACTGACCAGTGATAGATGGGGGCTGTATTTGGATAGATGCTGTAACTTGGCAAGGCTGCCTCCTTCGGTGGAGTACAATTCCTAGAGAGGAAACATAAGCCATGAGCAACAAACTCCCAGAAACTGGGGGAATGACTGACTAGGTGCTGAGAGTGGACCTGGATAACAATATTCATTATGTTGTATTGGAATATCATTTAAAATGACAAATCTGAAGTCATTCAATAAACTTACTGAGTACCAATGCCGTATTAGGCCCATTGCTGGATGAAGAGGCTATACAAGGCCATGCCACCCCTGTGATCCTAATAGCGTACAGAATCTAGTTTTTATGTTCTTGGTGTATCTTCTGAATCTGTCTTCGAAGCTGCAACCAACGGTCTTTCAATTGAAAAGAAGAAAGCAGAAAAGTATAGAGAATAATGTAACAGATTACTGTTTACCACCATCCAGACTTGTCAAATTTTAATACTTTAAAAAATTTTTCTCAGGCCTTTTTAATTTTAGAAACTAATAACATTGATCACTCCTGTAGGTATCTAAAAGATATTTCATTAATATATACATAAAAATCTTAAGCAAATATTAGCAAATTGAATCTAGCAATGTGTAAAAGGATTAATACATTATGATGAATTAATATTTTTCCTAGGAATACATTCTAAAATCAAACAATATAATTAATCATAAAGGAGAAAAACTGTATGGTTATTTTTCATAGATGCAGAAAGAGCAGTTGCCAAAAATCAATACCTACTCTGACTGAAACTCTCAGCAAACTAGGAAGAGAAATTTCTCAGTCTTATGAAGGGTATTGAATCAAATCAGGGTTCAGATGAGAGAGAAACCACACAGGTAATATTGTATTAATTTTTTAAAATTTATTGATTTTAGAGTAAGTTGGGGGGCGGGAGGTGGAGAGAAAGAGAGAAACATTGATTTGTTGTTCCACTCATTTATGCACTCGCTGGTTGATTTTTTTTTTTTTAATAATTTTTATTTGTTTATTTATTTTTAGAGAGAGGGGAAAGGAGAAAGAGAGGGAGAGAAACATCACTGTGTCGTTGCCTCTCACTCGTGCCCCCAACTGGGGACCTGACTTGGTGTGGTTGCCTCTCACTTATGCCCCCAACTGGGGACCTGACCTGCAACCTAGTCATGTGCCCTGATTGGGAATCGAACCAGCGATACTTGGCTTGCAGGCCAACGCTCAATCCACTGAGCCACAGCAGCCAGGCTGGTTGATTCTTGTATATGCCCTGACTGGGGATTGAACCCTTAAACTTGTTGTTTTGGGACAAAGCTCCAGCCTACTGAGCTACTCAGCCAGGGCACATGCAGTTAATACTTTAATTAAATTTTTTATTTTGAGACAACTGTAGACTTACATTGCAATTGTAGGGAATAATACAGAGAGATACTGTGTACCCTTTATCTGGTTCCCCCAAAGGTGATATCTTGCCAGTGCCAAAATTATTAGATTCTGATGTTGGTATAGTAAAGATACAGAACATTTATACCACCACATGCTGCTCCTGTATATCTACACTGCTTCTTAACTCCAGACAAACACTCATCTGTGTTACATAAATGGAATGATGCAGTATGCATACTTCTGGAATCAGAATGTTTTTACTCAGCATAATTTTCTGGCGACTCATCCATATTTTTGCATGTATAATTTCCTTTTATTGATGAATAGTGTTCTCTGGTATGGATATACAATAATTTGTTTAAACATTCACCCATTAAAGAATAATTGGGTTATTTCCAGTTTTCAAAGATTCTGAATAAGGTTGCTGCATACATTCATGGACAGGTATTTTGTGTGAATATACATTTCATTTTTCTGGAATAAATGCCCAGGAGTGCAATTGCATGTTTAGTTTTTCAAGAAACTGCCAAACTACTCTTCAGTATAGCTGTACATTTTACATTCCCACCAGCAATATACATACATACATATACACACATATATGTATATTTATATATATGATCCAGTTTCTCTGCATTCTTGCCAGCATTTGGCATTGTTATTTTTATTTTAAACATTCTGATAGGCTTATAGTGGTATTTCATTGTGATTTTAATTTGTATTTCCCTAATGGCTAATGATGATGAATAACTTTTCATGTGCTTGTTTTCCATCTGTATACAGTAGTCCCTCTATACCGTGGTTCACTTATCGCAGCCTCACTGTATTGTGGGATTTTAAAAAATATTATATTTAATTATCGCAGATTTTTTGCTATATCGCGTGATTTTGCGGTATTGTATACGTATGTTGTTAAAGTTAATGTAGGTTTAAGAGTGTAGAATAAATGTAAGGTTCCTACTTCATGGGGGGGGGGGCGGTTCTGGAATGTATTACCTGCAAGTATACTCTTCAGTGAAATATCTGTTTGTGTCTTTTGTCTGTTTTCAAGTTAATTTTTTTTTTAATATTGAGTTTTGAGAGTTGTTTTCTAAATACTAGTCCTTTGTCAGATATGTAGATTGTAAATAGTTCCTTTCACTTGTTGGCTTGTATTTTTATCCTCTTGACAGAGTCTTTTGGAGGGCGAAAGTTTGTAATTTTGATCAAGGCCAATTTATCCACTTTTCCTTTTATGTATCATGCTTTTGACTTAAGAAGTCTTTCCTTAGCTTTAGATTCCTGAAGACTTTCTTCTGTTTTTCCCTACATTTTGAAACTTTGGTCTTTTTGTAAAAAATTCTACCCAAGGACATTTTTTCATTGCTTTTAGAGAGAAAAGAAGGGAGAGAGAGAAAATCATTGATTAGTAGCTTCCCACATGTGCTCCGACCAGGGACTGAACCTGCAACCCAGGTATGTACCCTGACTAGGAATCGAACCTGCTGCCTTTTGGTGTACGGGACAACGCTCCAATGTCCCATTGCTCCAGTACCATTTGTACAAAAGGCCGTGTTTCCTCCATTTAATTGTTTCTTGTTGTTTTTTAAAAGATTTTAATTATTTATGTTTAGAGAGAGGAAAAGTGGGGGAGGGAGGGAGAGAAACATTGATTGGTTGCCTCTCGCATGTCCCCAGCTAGGGACCTGGCCCGCAACCCAGGCATGTGCCCTGACTGGAACCGAACCTTTTGGTTTGCAGGCCTGGCGCTTGATTCAGTGAACCACACTAAACAGGGCCTTTTTAATTTTTTTATTTTCTAAGATTTTATAATTGCTTTTACTTCTTTGTCAAAATCCAATTGGGCATATTTGTGTGGGCCAATTTCAGGGTTCTCTTCCATTGATCTGTGTATCTTTCCCGCCACCAATACCACCTATTCTCATTGCTGTAACTATATAATGCCTTAAAATCAGGTAGTCTGATTCCTCCCTCTTTAGGCTTCTTTTTTCCAAAATTGTTTTACTTATTCTAAATTGCTTTAGTTATTTGCCTTTCTATATAAATTTTAGATCAAGTCTTATCTATATCTAAAAATCTTGATGGGATTTTGATAGGAATTGCATTAAACCTGTACATCAATTTGTGGGGAACTGATGTAGTTGCCACATTGGGTCTTTCAGTCCATGAATATGGTTATCGTCGTCGGCAGCCATCCGTCTCGAGAGATGATGGTGTAGCTTCTTAAGAGTCTATCTGCACCGCCGAGAATGGTTGTGCAGTCCGACTCGGGAGTGACATGGTATCTGTCTCCTCCCGTGTTGAATCGACATCTTGTGATGACGCTGGAGTGTCCTCTCCAGTGAAGCTGAAGCTACAGAGCCTGGGCAGGGTGATATGGAGGGTCTGCTGTTGCCCATGCAGCAGACCCCCCCTCTCTTCGCAGCTGAAGGGCCCAAGGGAAAGACGGAGTCAATACAGCTTGGCTTCAGGTGCGCCGCAGGAGTTGCCGGTGTTGACTACAACGTCAAACCGCCTTAGGGACTCCAGCTCCGGATTTTCTGTCGGGGTTTACTCCCTTAGCCTTTCCCCTGAAGAGGTATGCCGCAAGGCAGCGGAGGTATGAATATGGTATACCTCAGCATTTATTTAGATCTTCATTGACTTCTTTCATTAGTGTATTGTAGTTTTCAGCATACGAATCTATACATGTTTTGTTGGATTTATGAGGTCTGTCCGGAAAAAGTTCAGCCATTGTTAATATAATGAAACGGTTTGCACGACATCAATGTAACCTGGCAGCCAAGGAGAGTGGACTGGAATGTGAATGTGTGAACAATGACAACTTCAATGTACTAGAATGGGGGATGTAGACACAGTTGAGTGAGCATGTGTACCTTGTGGCTGTCACATTCAAAATGACTGAGTGAGTAGAGCAATTGAATCTGCATCAAATTTTGTGTTAAGCTTGAACATTCCTCCAGGAAGCTATTTGGATTATTCAGAAGGCCAAAGCTATGGGCAACTAGTGATTGGCAGCTTCATCACGACAACGTGCCCACTCATGCATCACATCTCATGCAGAGTTTTGGTGAGATATCAAATCATGTAGGTGACTCAGGCCCGCTACAGCCCTGATTTGCTGCCTTGCAACTTCTGGATTTTCCCAAGACTAAAATCAACTTTGAAAGGGAAGACATTTCAGACTGTCAATGAGATTCTGGAAAACATGACGGGGCAGCTGATGGAGATTGGGAGAACTGCATGAGGACCCAAGGTGCCTACTTTAAAGGGGACTGAGGTGTCATTATCCTATGTACAATGTTTCTTATATCTTCAATCTTCTTCAATAAATGTCTTTTTTTTTTCATATTATAGACCTCGTATATGTATTTCTCTCTGTTTTGGTGATTCTAAATAGTATTGTATTTTTAATTTCTGTGTCCATATGTTCATTGCAAATATATAGAAATACAACTAATATTTGTATGTTCATCTTGTATCCTGTAATATACTCAGTATTCCCTCACTTATCACGGGTATTACGTTCTAGACTTCCCTGCGAAGTAGGAACCTTATATTTATTCTACACTCTTAAACCTACGTAACTTTAACAGCATACGTATACAGTAGTGCAAAATCCCGCGATATAGCAAAAAATCCGCAATAAATAAATATATTTTTAAAAATCCCGCGATACAATGAGGCCGTGATAAGTGAACTATGATACTGTATACCTTGCTAAACTCACTTATCAGTTTTAGGAGGTTTTTTGTAGATTCCTCAGAATATTCTACACAGTTGATCTTGTCTGCAAATAGAGACAGTTCTCTTTTCTTTCTTTCTGATGGGTATGCATTTAATTCCCCTGTTTTACCTTATTACACTGAATAGAACTTCCTGTACTATGTCGAATAAAAGCAGTAAGGTAGACATTCTTGCCTTTTTCCAATCTTAGAAAGAAATCAGTCTTTCATTGTTAAATGTACTGTTAGTTATAGGTTTTTGGTAGATGAGCTTTATCAAGTTGAGACGTTTCCCTCTATTCCTGTTTTCCTGAGAGTTATCATGAAGAGTATTGAATCTCATCAAAAGTTGTTGTATTTTTTTTTTTGCAATGATTGATATGATCATGTGATTTTTCTTCTTTAGCCTGTCAATGTGGTAGATTACATTGACTGATTTGAATGTTGACTAGTCCAGAGTACTTGGAATAAATCCCACTTGTTTATGGTGTATAATTCTTTTTATACATTGTTGTATTTGGTTTACTAGTGTTTTGTAGAGGATAGTGCATCTAAATTTATAAGAGATATTGGTCTATAGCTTTTTTTTCTTCTTCTTCAGTTTTGGTATAGGAAAATCCTAGCTTCATAAAATGAATTGGAAGTGTTTGTCCTCTTCCATTTTCTGAAAGAGATTGTGTAGATTATCTTCATTCTTTTTAAAACATTTGGTAGAATTCTCCATGAAACCAGCTGGGCCTGGAGAGTTCCTTCTTGGGAGTTTTAAAATTACAAAGTTTCTTAACAATTACAGGGCTGTTCAAATTATTTCATAATAGGTGAGTTGTAGTAATTTGTGGTTTTTAAGGAATTGGTCCATTATGTCTAAGTTGTCAAATTTATGTGAATAGAGATGTTTGTAGAATTCACTTATTATTCTTTTGATATTTACATGGTCTGTAGTGACGTCCTTTTTGTCATTCCTGATGTTGGTAATTTGTGTCTCTGTTTCTGTCTCTCTATCAGTCTTGCTAGAGGTTTGTCAATTTTACTGTCTTCAAAGAATCAGCTCTCTCTTCATTGTCCCTCTTCTTTTTATGTTTTCAGTCTCATTAATTTCTGCTCTTTATTATTTCCTTCCTTCTGCTTGCTTTGAAGTTATTTTTTCCCCCTATGTTTTAAAGGTGGGAGCTTAAATGATTTATTTTCTCTTTTCCAGTGTATATATTTAGTGCTATAAAAATTTCCCTCTCAGTATGACTTTATTCCGCAAAGTTTGATATGTTCTGTGTTTATTTAATTCAATGTATTTTTATTCCCCTTGAGATTTCCTCTTTGACTTATGGGTCATTTTTAAGTATATTGTATTTTTGTTATCTTTATGTTACTGGTTTCTAGTTTGATTCTGTTGTGGATAGAAAACACACTCTGTATGATTCCAATTCTTTTAAATTTGTTTTTTTAATGGCCCAGTATATGGTCCATCTTGGTATATGTTCTGTGGACACTTTAAAAGAATGTGTATTCTGTTCTTGTTTGGTGCAATGGTGTTGCTAAGCTCTATATACTGGCTGATTTTCTGTCTAGCTGTTCTACAAATTGTTCAGGGAAGGATGTTAAAGTCTCCAACTGTAATTGTAGATTTAGCTATTTCTCCTTTAAGTTCTGTCAGTTTTTGCTTCACATATTTTGCAGCTCTGTTGTTTGGTGCATATCCATTAGTTCCCAACAAGACTGTCCTTACTTCAGATGCCACCTGAACTTTTGAGGTCCCCTGGCTACCTGAACTTCTGATCAACTGGCTACAAATTCTGGGGTTCCCATGACCCCTTGGGTTTAATAATTGGCTAACAACTCACAGAACTCAGGAATGTGCCCTATTTACAATTATAGTTTTATTATAAAGGGTCAGGTAAGCGAAGAGACACACAGGTGAGGTCTGGGACGGTGCTGAGTGCAGAGTTGCCTTGACCTCTCCCCACGGAGTCTTTTGTGTCACCCTCCTGGCACATCAGTGTGTTCACCAACCAGGAAACTCTTCTGAACTTGGGTGTCCAGAGTTTTTATTGGGGTTTTATCGCATAGGAATGATTGATTGAATCATTGGCCGTATGATTAAACTCAGTCTCCAGTCCTCCTCCTCTCCCTCGAGATCAGACTGGCTCAAAGTCCCAGCCCTCTGATTGTGGGGCTAGTCTTTCTGGTGACTAGCCCCCATCCTGAGTCCTCTCATCTCTTAGCAGAAATACATGATTGTGATCTAAATCACACATGATAACAAAGACACTCCTATTACTTGGGAAATTTCAAGGGTTTCAATTCACCCTCCCAGGAATCAGGGACAAAGTCCAGTCAGATTCTTTATTACATAAGAAATACGCATTATTATTGCCCTGTTTTACAAGTAAGTAGGCACCTACAGAGGCTGCTCAAAGTCACACAGCTAATAGCTAGCAGAATTAGGACTCAGACCTAGATATGTCTGATCATAACCTCGATACTCTTATCCACTCTATATAGTCTGAAAGTACTTATTTACTGGGTGAGTAAATTACTAGGAAAAAGAGATGATTCTGAAATTTCTAACTTAGGGAGTAGAATGATCAAGGCCTTTCTAAGAATTTGTTTGTTTTAGATACATACATGTTATAGGTTCTACCCAATATTAAAATGTTTCCATATCCTATGTCAAATATTATTTCTGCCAAAAATGTTAGAAAGGATTTTCAAAATTTTACTTTGAAATCATTTGGCTATGTCTACTTAAATTATGGCAATATTTCATTTCTTGACAATCACAGTCCGTACATGTAATGTATACAAGTGAGAAAATAAAACTTGCAAATTTTTAAAATTATAATAAAATAGTTATGAATACCAACTACAGCTCTCATCTTAAGGTCTGCATCACAGCCAGGGCCAGGGCCACCGCATTGCACAATGGCAGGGGGCACCAGTCACCTAGACTGTAATTTAAATGTGCCCCTTGGCATTGTCCAGTGCAATAGCCCTGCCCGGTGAGTTAGGGAAAAGATGGAAAAGAGTCCATATTCACCGCACAACCTGGGGTGGCAGGTGTCACTTGTACTCACCTCCCCTGTCTAGAACTGAGTTACATGACCACATCTAGCTTCAAGAAGGGCTGGGAAGTGTCTTTTGCATAATGTAGTCATGTGCCCAGTTAAAACTCAGATGATCAATTAATGAAGAAGAGGATGTATGGTGGTCACTGTCACTATTAATTTAAATAACTAATGAAACTGGTATAAATTTACATTGGTAGACATCTGGTTAGAAATTTATTTATTTAGATTCTACAGCTTTCTTTTTGTGGTTTGGATCCTGTAAAAACAAAGAAATGGGAAGAGGGTGTCAGCTCCAGGTGGGGCCTGTGGTGCTTAATGGATACAAGACCTGTGAGAATGATGAGGCCACTCACAGAGAGGGAACCTAGGGGGTATGTAATCTCTCTTGGCACTCCCTCCTAGATAAGAAGGTAGTTCCCGAAAGACCAGATTCAGTATGAAAGTTGGGAGCTTAGACACTCAACCATAAATATCAACTAATCTTTATGCAGTTGGGGAATAGCCCACAGGTTGGGGGAGGAGGAAGTGGGAATGGGGGGAGAAGACTGGGAATAAAAGCCAAAATGAGTCTCACCATCAAGAAACTGGGAAGAAAGACAATATTACATGGACAGACATATACCATGGAAGGTTTCAGAGCACATCACAAAACTCATTGTGATTCATCAATGAGTGTGCTGTTGTTTAAAAATAAACGTAGCATTTAGATAGCTCCAGGCCCTGAGGGAAAAACAGAGCTTGGATTACATAAAGACCTGTCCCAGGTTACCTACAGTCTATAAATAAATATGTATGAGGTAGAGAATTTAATTCAAATGACTTGGTTCCTGGAGATGATGAGCTCAGTGCTCTAGCCTGAGAAAGGTCCTGATGTGAATTGGAAGGAGGCTGGGAGGCTGGGGATCAGAGTTCAAGGTCTGTGTCTATCACTATGTATTGGAGAATGTGAGCTCTTTTGGGATAGGTAATGAAGTTTGGTCTCTGGATCCCCATTTTGTCTAGTGCCTGGCACACAGTAAGTTCTTAGTAATATTTGCAGAACGAATGACTGATTTGTTATGTAAATAACTAGCTGTGTGTCCTTGAACTGGGTCTCAGCCGTGAAAGGAAACAGCGGGTCAAGGTAGCCTTCAGGTACCTAGTGACTAAATTTTCAGGACATGAGGACTGATATTTGGCTAACATCACCCTAAAAATTGTGTACCCCATAGCATGCTGAATCAAATTTAAACTCAACCCAAAACACTCAGTTCAAAGACTGCCTCCTTTATAATGCTTCCCCAACCCCTTACCTCAACAAATTGTACCTCTGCCAGTATGTTCTGCTGGGTTATTGTGAATGGGGTTTGTCATCCTCCCATGCCCTATTTGACTTGTGACCTATGACCTGAGAATACAGAGTAAAGCTAACATGTTGTATTTATGATGTGCTGGACACCCTAAAAGTTTTCAAATCATCAATGTGTTTAATATCTTAACAGTCCATAAAGTAGTTACTATGTTTTTTTCATTTCACAGGTGAAGAAACTGAAACACAGAGTGAGTAACTTGCTTCCATCAGGGAGTTAGTAAATGGCAGGGACTGAATTCAAATATGGGTAGTCAGGCTCCAGAATCCTTGCCCTTAACCAGGACTCTGTCTTATGCCTCTTTAAAAACCCTGTAGCACACATCTCATACTTTGGCAGATGGTAGTGCTCAGTAAAAATGTTTACTGACTAAGTAAACAAAAGCAGTGAGTTGGGAAGCTGGGTATTAGAAGGGCACATGGTTCACCTGAGTACCCATCTGCCTATCCATCATTTGGTTTAGAGTATTGTTCCATCCATCTATCTGTCCACCCATCTATTCATTCACACATTTATCCAGCCATCTAATCAGCCAGCCAACCATCCACCCATCCATTCATCCAGCCATCCAATGAACAGTTACTGTACTACCCCACCCCACAGTGTGTGTCAGTGGGGAAAAAAAGTGAATTGGCACAGACATGGCTGTAGACAATGGCAATACAGTATGACATGAAAGAGAACCACAACTCTGCACAGGCATACAATGGTTCAACAAAATTTATTTAACTTTAGACCTTATCGTCAGTCAAAACTATCTGAAAATCTTGGTTATAACAATATAATTAGTGATTTGGCTGGAATGAAGGCAAGAAAAAATTAATGAAAAAATCATTTATGAATCATATTTTTTACTTATATAGGGTGGGACAAAAGTAGGTTTACAGTTATTTATATGGAAAATAATACAATAACTAATAATAATACAAGAAAAAACCCTGTGTTTTGGATGCTCACAACTATAAAGCTACTTTTGTCTCACCCGGTATATTATAGTCCATCAACAGATTGCTATTAAATTCAATAATCTTTGATGTTTTGTCTACTCTTGATCATAAAAATATCCATAGCTTTTGAGCAAAAGGAGCCAGACACAAAAGAGTGCATACTGCATAATTCCAGGTATATGTAGTCCTGAAACAGGCAAAACTAACTTATAGTAATAGAAATTAGATGGGTGGTTGCCTGGGGCAGAGGACAGAGGAAATTGGCTGCAAATGGGCATAAGGAAACTTTTAAGGGTTAATGGAAATATTCCATATTTATGATTGATTGGCATGGTGATTACACATGTGTATACATTTGTCAAAGCTCCTCAAATTATGCACTTAAAATGTGTGCATTTTATGGTATGTAAAGTATACCTCAATAAACTTAAGAAGACTTTATCTTCTAATAAATAACTGATTTAATTTGATGTATAACTTATAAATATTTAGACTTATGATATGTGATCCCCATTGTATTTTTCCCTGGGCTGCAGGGATGCGAACTTGGTTTCTGACAAGAGCACCTGGGCAGATGATGGTGCTGTTACTGAGGTGGGGAAAGCACAAGATGGTTAGATTTGGTGGGAGCAGGGCTCATAGACAGCCCGTGCACTTCAGGACTGCGTTACTGGATGTGTCCATTGGGAAAACCATTGCTACTCTGAGTCCCCTTGCACCCAGCTGCCTGGACTTTCCCCTGGGACCCTCAGATCCTCCCACTGTCCAGTAACTAAAGGGTTAATACCTGGCACAGTGGTGGATGATGCCGATCCCAGACTCTGAGGACCTGTTTGTGCCTGTGCCCTAAATATTTTTAATATCACTGCTGGTGTGATTGGGCAAGAAGGCATGTGAGTCAGGGTTCATTTTGGGAAATACAAAGAGGAAACTACAAGACATCCCAGGGAAAATGTCACCATAGTATTTTATATACATGGATAGAAGTTGAGAGGAGAGGTCTGGGCTGAAGATGGAGATGGAGCTTCTTGGCTCCCCATTGCCTGCAGAATCAAGTCCAGACTCCATAGGTTGGCAGTGCAGGCTTTTCCCATACAGCTCCCAACCTGTCTTTTTAGTTCTGTCTTCTGCCACCCCCCTGTTAGGGTCCCTGCCATCTTGCTGCTTCCTGATTACTCTGTGGTATAGAACATGCCATTCCCTCTGCCTAGAATGCCCTACCGTGTCTTCTCCACTGGTCATCATCGTTCTTATCCTTCAGGGCTCTGCTCACCCATCTCTTCCTGAGGCCTCCTGCCCTTTGCTCTGCCTCCCATGCCCCGCACACAGGGAGAGCACCCTGCGGTGAATGTCTGTTCAGACCCCTGCCTCCCACACTGGGCTTCGGCTCCTCCAGGTCAGGATGAGGTCAGGGGGCTCTCTGGGCCCAGCAGACTCCCTGATATGGAGCAATTTTCCAGTAAGTATTGAAGGAATGGGTGGTAATACAGAGTCCTGGCTGTGTTTACCGCAGCCCCATCCTCACTCTGTAGCCTCTATGCATGTGGAGTCACACATCTGAATGAACCAAACTTGGTCTTTACAGGCAAAGACCACTCCTTCCAAATCACTTCTCACTGTCTCCCAGCCTGAGAAAAAGCACACAAATGAAAAGGGCACGTGAGACTGGTCAGACGGAATTGATTCTCAGCCTGGACTGAGCTTGCTGATGTATATAAAAGTGTTCGGTGGTTACAGGGGCTGGGACTAGTTATTATTGGATAGAAAGCTTCAGTTGGGATGATAAAAAGTTTTTGAGAAGGACAGTGGTGATGATCGTGCAACAATTTACATGTACTTAATGCCACTGAACTGTACACTTGAAAATGGTTAAATGGTAAATTTTATGTTGTGTATATTTTACCACAATAAAAATAAAATAAATATCCTGAGCGAAAAAACCAGACCCTTCTCCTCCAGATCCCCTGCTAAAAAAGCCTGGTCTCTGGTACACAGTAAATGATCCATGTGTCTGAGTTACCTTCTTTCTTCCTTGTGGATTTCTCTTTACCTGGGTTCCAGGGCCTTGGCCAGGAGGCAGGATGAGGGAGAACAGGACCCGTGTGGAGAGAGGAAGTGATTAAATGTTGAACGAGGATCTGGTGATTGTGGGGTCAAGGCCAGGATGGCCCCATGGGAAGGCCAGGTGTGAGGAGGCAGGATGCCTCTCTGCCTGGAAGGAAGAAGGATGTCCAGGGATCACCAGTGTTTTGGCCATGGGAAAGAAGTGAGATATGGAAATTGAGGAGGAAAGGCAGGTGGGAGTTGCAGGATGTTGATTTTGGCCTCTGTTGCAAAAAATAAAAGCTTCTGGAAGTAAATACATACGTAAATAAGTACAGATTTTTTTTTTTTTTGGAAAGCCTTCAACTCCACTTTCTTGGTCCACTTTACCAAGGGTGTGGGCAGCATAATAAGCTGAGAAGAGAAACAAAGAGATTTTAATAGATTCTGGCTGCTATGGAGAAATTACAAATGAGGCCTGACGCTATCTTTGTTTCTTTTTCATTATGAAAAATACCTTGCCTGACATGGGCGCCCTGCCACCGTTGGGAGAGCCGTGAGAACCCAGTTTGTTCCCAAAACATTTCCATGGGGAGGTGAGGTCACAAGGGAACTTGCTTTCCCCCAAGGCAGCTCTGACCAAAAATAAATACGTGAATAAGTGATAAATAATGCTCTGGAAGAAACCCTGAAATGGGAACCAGAGCACATGGCCTCTGGTCTGGTGCTTTCACATCCCAGCTGGGTACCCTGGGCGTCATTTCCCATCTTGGCATGTTAGTTGTAGTCCTCTCATAGGGCTCTTCTCTCTCTAGTGTTCTAAGATAGGAGATACTTTTTTCAAGTCCTTGTAGAGAACAACTGTGGGAATTTGGAGAGAGAAAAGAAAACGCTGAGCTGGATGGTGGAGCTGAATATCCCGGAGCTACAAGAGAGGTCACTTAGCTCATTCATTTACCCATTCAATATTCCACTCTGAGCAAATACCTTGTGCCTGGCCCTGTGTAGGAAAGTGAGGACCAGAAATGGATCGGATTTAGTCCCTACCTTTCCGGAGCTTGCAGTCTAATAGCGGGGATAATCTGGGGGTAAGGCTACAGGGTAAATGAATGGTTATATCACCAGGGGTTATGGGGCTAGGGACTGGGTGCATAGGGTGTCGTGTGGGTACAGAGTGGGTGAGACATGCTTAGCTTGTGGAGACCAGAAAAGGCTTCCAGAGAAAGAATTCACTCAACGGACAAGTAGAAGGCACCAGGCAGAAAAAGGGGGACAGAGAAGAACAGCATATGCACAAATGTGTGACGCAGCCGTTCTAATCCAAGGGGATGATGCTCTGTCAAAATCAGGATTTTCCAGGAGTGTGACCAGAGAAACTCGGTGGGGGCTGCCTGCTGTACACAGTGATTATGGGCACGCCAGACTCAGAAGAACTGGGCCACAGTCAGCTTCAAATGTGATCTTTGTCACATTAAATTAAAGTTTTATTTGAATTTATAGGTTTAGTAGTTTTGCTTATTTTCTGTTTGTCTTGGCTTAGAGTTGTAGAAGAACTATAGCACAGAAATATATATGCTGAGTTTTGTGCTTATAAATATGAACAGTATTGAAATTACAATAATTGAAGTCAACCTTGGGGTGAGTCTGTGGGAATTTTAAACAGAGGCCCATCTATTACTTGAGTTTGAGAAACATTCTGTTAGCTACTTGGAACCATGCTCATTGTTAAAAATTTCTTCTGTGAGTCTAATGGGAATCTGTCCTGCTGCCACCTGAGATCAAACTGACCTCCAAATGATGAACCATAACCTATTATTAAGAAGGTCAGGAAAAGGTGCACAGGGCTCTAGGAGGTAGCTGCATCTTCCAGTGTTGCGCACATCTGGCACTTACTTTATATTTTCTGTACCTTCTGCTGCAGCCATGCCGCAGAAGTTGACACCTTAGCAGTAAGCACTAAGCATAGAAATCCTTAG
Organism: Furipterus horrens; assembly: GCF_987537825.1. Taxonomy (NCBI): domain Eukaryota; kingdom Metazoa; phylum Chordata; class Mammalia; order Chiroptera; family Furipteridae; genus Furipterus; species Furipterus horrens. Next base: position 46,441,613 of record NW_028327172.1, read on the forward strand.
TTTCTCCAAGTTCCAAGTCCCTAATCTATAAAACATTCATGCTAATAAAACTTTACATCTCGGGGCTGCTGTGAGGAATAATTGGACAAGTGCCTGGAATATAATAATAATAGTTCTAGTCACCATTAATGCTAAACACTCTTCATACTTTATCTCAGTTTTCCCAACAAGTCTGCATGGAGCTAGATAGTTTATCTCAGTTTTATAGCTCAAGAAACAAGCTCAGAGAGGTGAATGGAATTTACTCAAGTGGCTAAACTGGGATTCAAACCTAATTCTCAACCATGCAAATGACCTTTGCTTGTGATCATTGCCCCAAATACTCCCACCCTGACAGCTCCACCTATGGAAATCCTGCCTGCTGTTGAACAATTCTTACCAGAATTAAACTCTCATCCTGAGTGCTTGGCCACCTTTGGTTGGCTTTCTATCATACAGGGCCACTTTAACCAGGACACACCCACTGGGAGTGGGGGGTGGGGGCAGATTATCTGGGGTCTGGGAACAATCAAATGTTCTCTGGCTCTGGGCTCCCACCCAGTGAAGTCACCTCCATCCAAAGCCCCTTCCTAGAAAACCCCACCACTCCTTTTCCTTGGCAGGGTTCCCAGGGGTTCACGGAGGCCTTTGTCGTATTGAATGGAGTCAGGACACTTGGGCTCCAGCCTCTGCCCTGCCACTACAGTGTCTGATTTAGACAAGTCACTTGAACTCTCTGGTCCTCACTCCCTATAAAATGGGGTGGAGGTGTGAGTGGAATGGTGCCTGGTGAAGTCCTACCTATCTTAAACACTTTATGTTTCTAAAGTTGTAGCCAGAGTGTTGACATGAGACCTGTGGCCAGATTCAGCTTCTTGGAGTGGGGCATTTCCTGCAGTTACATGTAGTATATCTTCATGAATTGTAACATAGGGGAAAAATGGACATTGAAGACAAAACTTACAGTCATGTTTGCCTTCTGCTATATTCATCCATTAGAGACAAGAATTTATTTGTTTAGGCAAATAACATGATCAGCCCTTTGGGAATGTGAAAGGTAAGCATTTCTTCCTCACTCCTTGAACAGAGTATGATCTGGAAGGGGAGGGTAAAACAAAGAAAGATATAAATCGTACTGCATAAGAGAATAGTGAGAGTTTAGATCTTGTTCATGGACAGCTTGAGAGACTAGAAAGTAAGAAGCTTAAGTACAGAGAAGGGAGAATTATATGAATTTTAAAGAGGGGGAGGGGGAAAGCTGTAGCCAGTTGAAGAAATCCTTCTGACAGGGGATGGTTAATAAATGGTTTCAGCTTTTTTTTTTTTTTTCATCCTATGCCCATATGGGATATTTCTTTTTTTTTAATTTTTAAACTTTATTGTACTTTTTCCATTATCATTTATGCTCCCTATACCCTCTTCCCACCTCCCCACCCTCACAATCATCACACTGTTGTTCATGTCCGTGAGTTCTTTCTCTTTTTTGTCTTTTTTAGCTCTATCCCTCCACCCCCACCCCCATCATAAATATTTTTAGAAGTAACATTTGACATTCCATTTCTTTTCTGTCTGTGATGTAATCACTCTTCATCACCTTTAACTCTTCAGTAATAGCCTTGTGCTAGTACCACTTTTGGAAAAAGGAGGATGGAGGTGGGGGCTGGGCTGTGAGGAGGTGGGTGTGGTGTCCACTGAGGAGCAAAGAGGCTCTGAAACAGTGAACACAAGGGCCATGGCAGTGGTCAGAAACAGGACACAGCAGAGCTGCTGCAACAACACAGGGCAACCCGGACTGACTGGAAGAAGGTAAAATTCCTTCTCACACTCTCAGAGGTGTTGGGGAGGGCTCAGAATTGGTTCATTTTGCTTTTTATTCTTTAACACTTTGTTCAGGTATAATTGACATACAATAAACTGCACATACTTAAAATGCACAGTTTGATAAGTTTTGACCTATGAATACACCTGTGAAGCCATCATTGCAATTATGGTAACAAACATTTATATTAGCCCCAGAAGTTTCCTTATGCCCTTTTGGAATCCCTTCCTCTGACCCCTTCATGTATTCCCAAGCAACCACTAATCTGCTTTCTGTCACTATATATTAGTTTACATTTCCAAGGATTGTATATAGGTGGATTCATATAGTATGTATGCTTTTTATATGGCTTCTTTCACTTCACGTAATTATTTTGAGATTCATCCATGTTGTACCATGCACCAATAAATAATTCAATCCTTTGTCTTACTGGGTCATGTTCCATTGCCATGGATATATCAGTTTGCTTATCCATTTACCTATTGGTGGGCTTTGGGTTCAGGACTATTACAAATAAAGCTGCTATGAATATTTGTGTACAACTTTTTGTGTGGGTATTTGCTTTCATTTCTCTTGGGGAAATATGTAGTAGTGAAATGGTTGTATCATATAGTAGGATAATGTTCAAATTTTTAAGAAACTGCCAAGAATATTTTCCAAACTGTTTGCATCATTTTATATTTCTAACGACAGAGTGAGAGTTACAGTTGCTCCACATCTTCACCAACAGGTGGTATGGTCCATCTTTTAACTTTAACCATTTTAATAGGTATACACTGGTATCTCACTATGGACTTAATTTGTATTTCCCTAATGACTAATGACATTGAACATCTTGTTTGTCATCTGAACTAATAGGATATATATAGCATTTAACTTTTGAACATATAGAATACATTTATAACAATTGTTTTAATATCTTTACTTGCAAATTCTAACATCTATGTCATCTGGGTCCATTTCAATGGGTTAATTATTCTTCTCATTATGAATCACATCTTCCTGTCTCTTTGCACATCTCCTAATCTTTGATTAGATGTCAGACATTATGATTTCTACCTTGTTAAGTGCTGGATATTTTTGTATTTCTATAAATACTTTTTAGCTTTGTTCTGGGGTATAAAGTTACTTAGAAACTAATGGTTTTCTTAGGTGGATCTGGAGTAGTGCTTATTTTAGGGCTAATTAGTTCCACTAATGAGTCTAGAACTTCCTGACTACTCCATCCAGTGCCCAATGAAATATAATTTTTTTCCAGTCTGACTGGTGGGAAGACTAGCCACTGTCCCTCTGGTCCACTGGGGTGTTTTTCCCCAAGGCCCCAGTAGTTTCTTTGCATTGATCTTTACTCAGTTGAAAGATATAAGTACGATATTGTGGAGATCTCTGGAGTTCTGTGTGAAGTTCATTCCTCTCTGTTCAGTGCCTTGAGAATGAACTCTGGCCATTCCTCCCTATTAAAAATTTGAAATATTACTCTATGTTACGATCAGTGAATATATTAATGAGACCTTTTATAATACTGTATTTATTGAACAGTTCCAGTTTCTAAATGAAGAACCTGAGCTTAGAGAAGTTAACGAATTCATCAAAGGTTATTATTATTTATTTTTTAGTATATTTTATTGATTATGTTGTTATAGTAGTCCCAATTTCTTTCCCTTTGCTTCTCTCTGCCCAATACAACCCCTTCCCTCTAGTAATCCCACCCCCCTTAGTTCATGTCCATGGGTCATGCATATAAGTTCTTTGGCTTCACCATTTTCTATATTATTCTTAACTTCCCTTGTCTATTTTGTACCAACCAGTTATGCTTCTTAATCTCTGCACTATTTCCCCATTTCTCCCCCTTTCCCCTCCCAGATGATAATCTTCCAAATGAGCCCCATACCTATAATTCTGTTCCTATCTGGTTTGCTTAGTTGGATTTTGTTTTTATTTTTTAGATTCAATTGTTGATAGCTGTGAGTTTGTTGTCATTTTAATGTTCATAGTTTTGATCTTCTTTTTCTTAAGTAAGTCCCTTTGACATTTCATATAATAATGGCTTGGTGATGATGAGCTCCTTTGGCATTACCTTGTCTGGGAAACACTATCTGCCCTTTCATTCTAAATGAGAGCTTTGCTGGATAGAGTAATCTTGGTTATAGGTCCTTGATTTTCATCACATTGAATACTTCTTGCTAGTCCCTTCTAGCCTGCAAAGTTTCTTTTGAGAAACCAGCTGATAGTCTTATAGGCACCCTTTTATAGGTAACTCTATGCTTTTCTCTTGCTACTTTTAAGATTCTCTCTTTATCTTCAAACTTTGGCATTTTAATTATGATGTGTCTTCATGTGTTCCTCTTTGGGTCTAGCTGGTTTGGGACTCTCTGTGCTTCCTGGACTTGTATGTCTATTTCCTTTGCCAAATTGGGGAAGTTTTCCTTTATTATATTTCCACATAACCTTTCCATTTCTTGCTCTTTCTCTTCTACTTCAGGCACCCATGTGATTTGGCTGTTGGCACACTTAAAGTTGTCCCAGAGGTTCCTAAGCCTCTCCTCATTTTTTTCAATTCTTGTTTCCTCATTCTGTACTGGTTGACTTTTTTTCTTACGTTCCAAATAATTGATTTGAACCCTGGTTTTCTTCCCTTCACCATTGGTTTTGTGTGGATTTTCCTTCGTTTCATTTAGCATAACCTTCACTTTTTCCCTTACATGTTTGCCATACTTAAGCATATTTGTCAAGTCTGTGAGCATCTTTAACAAAGGTGTTTTGAACTCTGCATCTATTAGGTTGTCTATCTCCTCATCTGTTAGGTTGGCTATCTCCTCGTCATTTCATTCTATCACTGAAACCTTAATCTGTTCTCTCTTCTGGGCCATACTTCTCTATTTCCTCATCCTGACAGGCTCCCTTGTTTGTTTGCCTATGTGTTTTGTAGAGCTGTCACATCTGTTACATTGTAAGGGGTGGAGCCTTAGGTATTCATCAGTTTGGGTGACCTGTTTTACCACGTTGTGGTACTGTATGTGGAGGAGGGATCTGAGAGGGAACAATGATGCTTGCTCAGCACTTGCCCCTGTTCTAGGACCACCAGGGCCCTTTAAACAAGTGGACTCTGCTGAGAGACTGGCAGTTTCTTCCTCCACCCCAACCCCTACTGGTTTGCACAGTCAGAAGCAATGAGGCTTTATTTTCCCTGGTGCTGGAACTGTGAGCTGCGTGGTCTGATCTGGTGCTGGGAGCACTCCCCAGGTGTCCGTCCCTACTTTTTAAAACAGGTGACTGAACTCTCCACCGGCCTGCCGCTGCTGCTGCCACCGCCGCTGCTGCTTCTGCTGCCATACCGCTTCCTCTCTGCCCTGGCTCCGTCCATCCTACCTGTCTGGATGAGTATTTCTTCTTTATATCTTTGTTTGTTGGACTTACATGCAGCTCGATTTTCTTGAACTTCTGGTTGTCTCTAGTTATGAGATAGTTGTATTCCTTCTTAGCTGTGGAGGGAGATGCAGCATGTCTATCTAGGCCTTCATCTTGGCTAGAAGTCCATCAAAGGTTATTAAACAGAGGCGGTCTGTCTCTAGCACCCACATTTTAAACCATGATATTGTACTGCCATACCATATATTTAATGTTATTCTTTCTTTATTTTTATGATTAGCTGCTATTAAATTTATTGTGTGATTTATAATCAGTGGCAGTTTAGAATAGAGAAAATTTAATAATTTGAAAAATAACAGAAAATAAGAGAATGTGGGGTCATATGAATCGCCTAATAACAATAAGTATTGCTAACATTTATCAAGCACTTGTTGCAGGACACACAGTTGGCTGAATGTTCTGCATGCCTTACCTATTTTATCTTCACATTCTATTCAGCAAATACTATCCCCATTTTACAGGTGAGGAAACTGAAGCTGAGGAAGATTTAAGTAAGTAGTTGCCCACCATCCCACAGTAAGATGGCACACCTAGACCCTACCTAGGTCTGCCTGACTGCTGAACCCATGTTATTATGCCTCCACTAAATTGCCTATTTTTCCAGGGTTCAGAAAGACAAAAATGCAGAATTCCTGCCCTCTCATAATTTATAATTTACTGGAGGATCTAGGTGTGAAAGCAGTTGTACTATATTCTTCTTTTAGTCAGGACATTTTTTTTTTTTCAGATTTAATGTGTTTTATTGATTAAAATATTACATTTGTGCCAATTTCCCTTCCCTCTGCTCCCCTCCACCCGGTGGCCCCCCTCCCTCCAGTTGTCCCCCCCTTTTAGATTATGTCCATTAGTTGTGCATACAGTTCCTCCCAACCTCTCTCCGTCTATTCCATTCCCTCCTACCATGATCCCCAATTCCTATATCATCTCCCTCCCTCTCCCCACTCCCCCTCCCTGTTGACCTCCCCCCAATATGCTTCCCGTACCCACAGTTCCTTTTCCACTTTCGTTGCCTGTTTAGTTTGCCTTTGTTTCATTTCCCTAGCTTCTGTTTTTTAAACCAGTCCCTTTAACATCTCATATAACAGTGGTTTGGATCTAATGAACTCTTTCAGTTTTATTTTGTCCTGGAAACACTTTCTCTGTCCTTCTATTCTGAATGACAATTTCGCTGGATAGAGTATTCGTGGTTGTAGGTTTTGGATTTTCGTTACTTTGAATATTTCTTGCCAGTCCCTTCTTGCTTGTAGGGTCTCCCTTGAGAAGTCAGCTGATAGTCTAATTGGTACCCCTTTGTACATAATTCTTTTCTTCTTTCTTGCTGCTTTTAAGATTCTCTCTTTATCTTTAATTTTTGACATTTTGATTATAATGTGTCTTGGAGTGGTTCTCCCTGGGTCCAGTCTCTTGGGAACTCTCCTTGCTTCCTGGACCTGCAAGTCTATTCCCTTCCCCAAGTCTGGGAAGTTCTCCTTTATTATATTTTCACTCAATTTTTCAAGTTCTAGTTCATCTTCCTTGCTCTCTGGCAAACCAATTATTCTTATGTTGGGCCTTTTATAGCTGTCCCAGAGGTTTCTGATCCTCTCATTGTTGCTTCCCATTTCCTCTCTCTGCATTGGTTGACTGCTTGTTCCTTCTCCATATTCCAGTTTGTTGAAATGAACTCTGGATTTTTTTTCCTCACCATCTGTCTTGTATGTGGTTTTGTTCCTTTCGTTATGAATGTTTTTCGCTTCTTTCTTATCTTTTTCCTGCTCTTTTGTGAATTCTGTAAGCCACCTGATAACAATGGCCCAGAACTGAACCTCTGACAGGTTTCTTATCTGTTCATCTGTCAGGTTCTCTATCTGTTGCCTGGTGAGCTGTGCCACCAGGATTTCTATAGTTGTCTGCCTCATTTTGACAGATGCGTTTTGTTTTCTTGGGCCGGCTGTAGGGGGCAGTGCCTGTGTACGCGTCACAATTCAGCGACCGGCACCTGTCCGCGACCTATTTCGCAGCCCTGTGGCGCTTTCTTTGGGGGCGGGGGTCCAAGATGGATTCACACAGTTATTCCGCTAGGAGACCGGGATCCGTCCTCCCGCCCCCCTGGGCCTCACTGTTCAAGGCGATGCGGTGGCTGCTTTCCCCAGCGCCGGGGTCGCGCACTGCCAGGGGCTTGACTGCAGCCGGGATTTTTCGCTGCCCCGCCGCTGTCCCAGGTGCGACCGCAAACAGCGCTGCCCTCTTTAACTCTTACCTGCCCAAATGGCACCGCTGGTTTATAACTTCATATGTTGGGCTTCCGTGTAGTTTTATTTTCTGGAATTTCTAGTTATCCTTTGTTTTGAAGTAGTTGTATTCCTCTCTAGTTGTAGAGGGAGACCTAGCGTGTCCGTCTAAGCCTCCATCTTGGCCGGAAGTCCCCAGGACATTTTTTTTAAAATTCACACCCAAGGATATTTTTTTATTGCTTTTAGAGAGGAAGGGAGAGAGAGAAACATCAATGCAAGAGAGAAGCATTGTTTGGTTACCTTCTGTACATGCCTAGACCAGGGATCCTATGCACCCGGACTGGTGGTTGAACCCGCAACGTAGATATGTGCCCTGATGGGGAATCGAACCCACAACCTTTCAGTTATGGGATGATGCCCCCCACCCCGCCCCAAACCACCTGAGCCACACTGGCCAGGGTGGTCAGGACTTTTTTGATGTAAAATGACAAAATTCCAATTTGACCTAGCATAGTAAAAAGAGAATTTTTCCTCCCAGGTAATCATGAGAAGGGCAAGAAAGCAGCTAGGCTTTTAGTACAACTTGAACCCAGAGGCTGGAATCTCCCTAGGATTCTCTCACTATCTGATTCTTGTCTGTTTCTCCCACCACCCCTTCAATAATTATTTAAAAAAATTTAATATACAGAAAAGTTGAAAGACTTATAATCATATGCCATCACTTAGATTTTACAACTGTTGCCATTTTGCTCTATTTGATTTATCACATATTTGTCCATCCATTTATGTTTTATTTTACATATTGGATTTATTTTTCTCAGACTAGCTTCCCCTTGATTTCTAAAATTTCCATCTCATAGCTGACAGCCTTAATTCTTCAGCTCCAGTTCAAAACCTCCTATGGCAGGACTCAAATTCATCTAACTTGGGTTGTGCACCTTCCCTGAACTAAGGGAAAGGTATAGTGTAATGGATGGTTCCCACCAGGACTACATGGTGGGTCTTTAAAAAAATGGAAAGTTAAGCTTTGAGAAAATGTTGGAAGCTAATGAAATCTTGACGCTTAGAGTGCAAATTAGTAAGAAAGCCTGGGAAGGTATAAACTAAAAAAATAAAAATAATGTGGCCACACACATGTGCTCCAGTGTTGAAATACTTTATGTTGCAGGCAGTAGTGAACTGGTTTTCAGAGCTGATTGTGCACATGTTAGTAGTTTGAAATTGGCCGTTGAAGAAGTATTTACACCATTGAAATCAGCTAACCTGTTCATGAGGGCTTTTTTCCCTTAAAGATTGGTTAACCAGCACCACTGGCCCCAGGATATAAAGACCTGAAGATGACTATTATATCTTTTCCTGATCTTCTCTCATGTAGGCTGAAGTCTTTCTATTATATTTTAAAAGTTTCTTTTACGTGTTCTGTTTCTGACTTGGTTTTATTTTCCCTCAAAGTGTCGTGTATTCATTCACAAACCTGCCTTGTGCTAAGTGCTTCAGATGTAACGCCATCAAAAAGTCATGGCAGCAATGGGGGGAAAATGGGGCAACTGTAATAGAACAACAATGAAAAAAAAAAGTCATGGCACTTGTTGTGAATTACTCCAGGAGTCCACAGCCAATGCCCTTTTTCCTGTCTGGACTTTGCAGAGCATTTTACTAGGAACTAAAGTAGGCAGATTGCTATCAGGAAAGAAATACTCCTAAGCCTGTGGGATTGTTTTTTTTTCTTTTCTTTTTAAAAAATAATCCATTAACATCGATAGTGTCATAGCTGGCTCCAGGGTACCTCCTGTCAAGATGCAACAGGAGATTACAGTAGGGGTTGGCAAACTTTCCCAAGTACTCTACCAAGTCCCTGCATAACCACTTCCCTATTGAAGAGTTTCTTCCCCTACAGTGATGTGTTCAGACTATCTTCACTATCAACAATTATTTATTAAAATACCCACTAAACCGTGCTAAAATGGCTCCCTTGAGGGGAGCAGGACCCACTCAAAAAGAAAAAAAATTTAAATAAATAAGAATAGTACTTAAATTAGAAAATCGTAAGAGTGGAAGAAACTATTTGACGCCTCCATTCTGTGTGCTGTGTTTTCACTTTCTTGATGGTGACTTTGAAGCATGGAGAAGTTTTAGTTTTGATGATGGCCAGTTTATTTTTTCTTTTGTTGTTTTAGCTTTACACGTCATATCTCAGAAGTACAAATATTGCTGAACACAATTGCTTTTAAAATCAGTTATAATTATAATAGGTAACATTTATCTATACCAGTGCTTTGTTGTTGTTGTTTTTCATGTGGATTGAATTACCATCTGGGTGAGTTACTGTTAGGCTGAAGAACTTACTTGAGAATGTCTGCTAGCTGAAAATGCTCCCAACTTTTATTTCTCTGGGAATGTTTTTATTTCACCTTCATTTATAAAAGATAGTTTTGCTAGATATAAGTTCTTGGTCTACAGTGTTTTAGCTTCAGCACTTTGAATATGTCATCCCACTGATTTCTGGCTTCCATTATTTCTTATGAGGAGATGACTGTTAATCTTCCCAGGATGTCTTTGTCTTTCAGCATTTTTTTAAAAAGACTTTATTTATTTATTTTTAGATAGAGGGGAAGGGAGGGAGAAAGAGAGGGAGAGAAATATCAATGTGTGGTTGCCTCTCACATGCCCCCATCTGGGATCCTAGCCTGCAACCCAGGCATGTGCCCTGACTGGGAATTGAATCGGTGACCCTGTGGTTTGCAGGCTGGCACTCAATCCACTGAGCCACACCAGCCAGGGCAGCGTTTTATTTTTTTTTTGTTTTTTTTTTTCTGTGATAAACCTGAGGGTGGATCTCTTTCTAGTTTTCCTTCTTGGGATTCATTGAGCTACTTGGATGCGTAATGAATGTCTTTCTGCAAATATGAGATGTTTTCAGCCATTATTTCTTCAAAATTTTTTGCTCTTTCTTCTCCTTCTGGTACTCGCATTACACATATGTTGGTGTTGGTGTGCATAATAGTCTCCCACACGTCTCTGAAGCTCTACTCATTTTTTTCTTATTATTCTTTTTCTCTGTTCTTCAAATTGCCTAATCCTTATCTATCGTCAAGTTCACTCATTCTTCTGTCAGATCAAATCCACTGTTGAGCCACTCTCATGAATTTTGAATTTCAGTTATTGTACCTTTCAACCTCAGAATTTCTGTTTGGTTATTTTTTTATAATTTCTGTCTCTTTGTTAACATTTTCAATTTGATGAGGCTTTGTCATCACTCTTCCTTTACTTCTTTAAGCATATTTCCTTTGAGTTGTTTGAACTTTGAATGCTGAGTATTGAATCCATGAAACATAATAGCTGCTTTGAAGTCTTTGTTATATCTGACATGTAGATCTTCTCATAGGCAGTTTCTGTTTGCTGCTTTAAAAAAAACAACAGTGTATGGACTATACTTGACTGTTTCTTAGCATGTATCAAAATTTTTTGTTGAAAATTGGACACTTTAGGTAACATATTGTAGCCCTTTGGGTTGTGATTCCCTTCTCTCCTCTCTGAGCCTTGTTTTTCTTTCTGTTGCTTCCTTGCCCATTTGCTTAATAATTTGGCTAGACTATTTTAGTGATGTCTCTTTCCACAGGGTAAAGCCTCTATGTCACTCCTCAGAGGATATAGCCTTAAGCATGCACAGTTATCCTAGAATAACAATGGTTTAGCAGGGGCTCTCTTTTTCTTTTCCCCATCTCTCTGATACATCAATCAATTGCCTCTCACATATCCCCAACTGGGGACTCTATCTGCAACCCAGACTTGTGCCCTCACTAGGAATTGAACCAGTGACCTTTCAGTTCACAGGCCAGCACTCAATCCACTGAGCCACACCAGCCAGGGAGAGATTTTAAATCTATATCAGTTATCACCTGGTTGTCGATGAAGACCTCATCACTGGTGATAAGTGGAACAGAAATGACATTTGGCACAAGGTGGCATAAGTATTAATTATCTTCTATCCAATGATCCTGATTTCTTCCATGTGACCAGTACCAACTTTAAATGCCACAGTTCAACAGAGAGGGTTGAATACTCAATAGTTGGTGTCGGTAAGTCTCAGTGGGGTTACATTAGTTTCCCATTGCTGCTGTAACAAACGATCACAAATTTGGTGGTTAAAATAACAGAAATTATCCTCTCATAGTTCTGGAGACCAAAAGCCCAAAATCAGTTTCATTGGCCAAAATCAAGTTGTTGGGGCTGGGTCACATCTCCCCCTGGAAGATCCAGGGAAGAATTTGTTTGTCTCTTTTAGCTTCTGATGGCTGCCAGTGATACAGAAAGATCTGATCAGATTACTGGGGAGGAGAAGGGCAGGGTGATAGGAGGAATTTGCCAGAGACAATGGTAAACAATCCAGGATAGGACTGGTTGAGAAACTGAACATCCTGGAGGCATGGAATTATGGTCCAGAAGACTTAAAATAAAAGGAGGGCAGAGACTGGGTCTCTTTCTCTCTTCCTTGAAGACGCTTGCATTTTCCAAAGGACTGTGTTTTGGATGAAGGAAATCTGAGCACAGTTTAGGATCGGGCTGGCCTGGCAGAGGGTCTCAGAGTTACTCTTCTTTGGGGGTTCTAGAGGGGACAGACTCTGAGGCAGAAGCCTGCTATTCTAAAAGTATGTAGCTTTTGTATCTTATGTTGTTTTAGTTAGTAAACTAATGCTTTAGAAATAAGATAATTAAAAACTAATGGGGGGGGGGTATGATGGGGAACTCAGGAGTTAAAGAGTTTGGCCTTAATTGATAGGCTTAAGTGACTAATGCATGTGGAAAGCTGTTATTCCAAACTTGTGTAGCTTTTGAATAAAGACTCCTTTCCTTTATCACCAAAACTTTGCCTCTGGAAGTTTGCCTAGAGGGTGGTGGCGGGGACCCACTTGCTGTTCAGTACACCAGTCTGTGCCTCCCTGGTCACATTGCCTCCTCTTCTGAGGGTCATCAAATACCCTCTGCCTCCTTCTTACAAGGATACCTGTGATTGCATTTAGTGCCCATTCTGATAATCCAGGATAATCTCCCCATCTCAAGATCTTTCATTTTAGTTCACAAGCAAAGACCCTGTTTCAATATAAGGTAACACTTACAGGTTTCAAGGATTAGGACCTGATATCTTTAGGGGCTAGTATTCAGCCTACTACAAGGTCAAATCTGAGTTTTACATCATTCCAACAGGGAAAAGTGGTCTTTGGAAAAAGTAAGGAGACAGAGACTTTTCATGGTAACACAATAAAGTTATGTTTTGAGTGTCATCAATATTTTAAAAGGAGGTTTTGTTTGTCTTGTGAGTTTCATTCTGCAGGAAATCAATGAAGAACATGAAATTCTTCCGATGGTGTACAGCTTCTAAAGGATCTGATGCTCTCTCTTCCGTAATTGGGAGACTCTATAAGGAGGCAGGAGATTATGGTAAGAGAGGAGATAAGGGAGGAAAACCAGATTGAGAGAGAGGGAGAGAGAGAGAGCGTGCGAGAGAGCATGCCAATGTTAAAATGTTTCCTGGTACTGATCTGTATTTATGCATCCTACCAGATGTTATAGACATTATATTTACTCCTTTGATGTGACTGGCTTTTTCCTGTGGGTGGCTGTAATTGTAGACATAGGAAATGGAGTGCAGATAGTCAGATATTGTTGAAGTCAGCAATGTTCATTTCGTAGCGAAGACAACACTGTGTGCCAATGTTTCACACACTGGGAAGATTTCAGATAGGTGCTGGGGCTTGAGCTAGACTGTATAGGTCTTGGAGGATCACACCACTTGAGAAGCATTGAGAGAAACCATGAGATGGACATTGAGGCTGGGCCAGTGGCATGAGTAAAGAAAATCAGAGCTACTTTTTTTCTGGGTGTCCTGGTTGATAGGCAACAGAATTAACAACCCAGAAGAGAAAAACAGGAAGGGACAGAATAGAGTGACTACAAGAACAAAAAGAAAAAGTGGTTACAGAACACTGAGAATGGACGGACACATTCCGGAAACAGAAAGAATACAGGGCAGGGGGTGAACTGGGTGGTGAAACCGCCTAGCCAATAAGGGAACAACAACTCACTAGAATATAGAAAGTAACCAATAGAAACTTATACAACATACACTCCCCCCTAGTGCAGTTTGTTGATTTAAAAACCAGTATCCAAACCCCTTTCGGGTGGGAATTGGTCCTGATCTGGCTAATTCCCCCTCTTGCTGGAGAGTCTCCCCAATAAATCAATTGCTTCGCTATAAGCTTGCTGCTCTTTGCTGATTTCCTGGTGACTCCGGACTCACACTGGTGACTTCCAAAACACATTCCTTGCACCTAGGAAATAGCATTAGAAGTACTAGTGGGGGTGGGAGACTAATCTACCCTTTCAGACTGACCGCCCAACTCCAAGCACTATTTGATACATTATGTAAGTAGTCAAAACTCCACATAACATTTCAATTTGGTAGGTCAGCTCTAAGTGTGAATTTTCCTGTTTTTCTTCACTGCGTCTACCATGTTTAATGTCTTTTTTGATCCAATTATCAAATTTCAATGCCCTATTAATATCCAGAGATTCTTTTTCCTCTTTTTAAATAAATGAGGCATATATGGAATTCTAAAGAATTCAGATCATTTCCTTTGGGAAACCTCCTTACCTCTGTACTACCAATCAACAAACCAGTCAATTCCATTTCAGAACAAAAAATTGGTACATTGCTCAAGGATTGATCAATTCCTTTGTCATCTTATTAGTTAATTATTCTTACAGTTATGGGCTCATCAGAATTGAAGCTTTAGTTGTATTTTATCTTTCTTTTAGATCTCCAGTATAGAAATTGACCCAAAATGGGCCCTTAATAAATGTTAATTTACATTTGATGCTTAGATTGGGCTAAACCATCAAACTCTTTACTGTCAAGGTGTAGTTTTAACCTCAATGTAATAATAATGTAAACCCTAAACTTAGCCTCAGAATCATCAAAAATCTCACTTTTTAGAAAATCTAGTTTTAGTTTATCAATCTTTTAAAAAAGCCATTTAAAAAAAGCTTTGACTCATTTTGTTCATAACATAGGCAAAATTATGGACTGCTAGAATTGTGAGACATTTTATAGGTAATATAACCTAAAAGTCTTATTCCATACAGAGAAAACTGTGGACCAAAGATATAAAGTGACCTCTGGGGGGTTGAACTTGAGTATAGAGCGGGCTGGCTGAGCAGCTACCTGAGGTTCTGGCTTATAAGGGGTGACAGAACATCTCTGGGTACCAAAATATTGCAGGAAATTTAGCAAGTTAGGAAAATTTGTGTGTATGAGAACAATTCTGGGCAGAATAATCTGGTCTTTGTAAGGAATACTTTGATTAGTAATTTAAGATATCGATGAATAATGCTCACTCAACAGCTTCCTAAGGAGACTGGATCAATCAAACAAAGGGTTTTTGTTTTGTGGACTGGAGTTCACAAGTTTGGATCATAGCTGAGTGGCCCAGGAAAATAAAGGTGCACTACCTTTTCTTTTCTTTTTTTTTTTAAATTAGCACTGTCACCTCTAGCCCTCCTTTCCCCTTTACAGCACTCAACCAGCCTATAATTGTAGAACAATAGTTGGAGAAAACGGCTTTGAAGAAAGTGTGTTAGTATGTCTTAGCTGCAAATTTACCCTGCAAAACGCTGAGATGGGCTGGGACTCTGCAAACCACATTTCTTCTTTGCCAGCTTGGTCCTCTGTGAATCTCTCCCTAGAAGGGGCACAGGGCCCTGAAGGAGGAGATGGGACCTGTTCCTTCCTGTTTATTTCCTATTTATGTCAGTGTCACCCTAGCAAAGTCCATTCACCTTGACAACAGTCATTGATGTCAGTTTGCAGATTTTTGGGGGACCCTCTCAGAACAAGCCTAAACTCTAAACGTCTAGATTTTGGTAACCCCATCCTCTTCCCTTTATTGCTCCATCCCTGGGGGAGTCAGCTGTGGACACCCTTATTCCCTTTTATCTCCTTTTCCTTCTTGCAGCCCTCTAATGTCCATTTAACTAATTCCCTAGATTAAATTCTATTAAAGTGGCTAGTGTGAATTCTGTTTTCCTGAAGGACTCCAAATCATTAACCTGCTCAGGGTTCCTAATAGTCAATCCAATCTTGAGTGGGGCTGATAATATCTACCATTTACTCAAGTACCTGCTGTGTCCTCAGCACTTAAATACTTCATCTTATTTAATCCTCATGAAACTCTAGAGGCTTGGTGTTACCCCCATTTTAACAGATGAGGAAACAGAGGCTCAAAGAGGTTTAAATTAGTTGTTCATGGTTGCCTAACTAGTAAATGATAGGTTTTTGTGACTGCCAAACCTATTTGTTTCAGTTGTACAGTATAGTGGCTAGATAATTATATAACTTATAAAGTGACCCCCTTAATAATTCTAGTACCCACCTGACACGTACACAGTTCTACAGTATTATTGACTATATTCCCTGTGCTGTGCTGTACACCCTGTGACAAGTTTGTAACTTCTTACTCCCTTCACCTTTTTCACCCCCAACTGGGGAGCCAGCCTGAAACCCAGGCATGTGCCCTGCCTGGGAATCAAACCAGCAACTTTTTGGTTCAGAGGCCGACACTCAATCCACTGAGCCACACCAGCCAGGGCCCCATAAATATTTTAAAATACTGATTCTTTTATTCCAATATTATAGAGTCTTAAAGAGAAACTCCTGGATAAAAGGATACATATATTTTAACTTTTAATAGATTTCCCCAGATTATAGTATAATGTCATACCTCCACCAGCAATGTGTCATGATATCCATTTCCTTACTTGTTAACAAGGGATGTATGTTTGCAAACATTTATTTTTTTTGTCACATATTGTTGACAAGCTACTCATTTTTAAAAATTTACATTTTCCTGACAAATAGTGGGTTTGAACATTTTTCCTATGTTTATTGTTCATTTGCATTTCCCAGTCTATGAATTGCCTGTTTATATTATTATATTATACTGTCTATTTTTGTCTGTAGGTTGTTTGTCTTGTATACATTCCACACAGCAACTCAAGTGGTTAATGAAAGAATCAGGACTACAACCCAATCTCTCACTTCCAGTCCGGGAAGTTCCCTTCTGGGGCCACTTCCTAAACTATTGTGTTTTTGTTGTTGTGCTGTGTACTTGTTTTATTGTATTTTTACCTCCTCTGTTACAATGAATGCAAGTGTAACTAGTTTGTTGAATAAGCTGGATTCATACGACTGCAGGTAGATACCTTATTTTTCCTGCCAGTTTCTAAAATTCAAGTTACTGAATAGGACTTTTCTTGCCACTAAATGAAATCTTGGACAGATTCCCTAAGTTTTGGGGGTTTTTTGTTTGTTTGTTTGTTTTGGTCCTCAGTAAATGAAACTTCTCCAGTTCCTTTTAACTATTAAAAAGAAGATGAAATCTGAGAAATGCACTCTGTCTGGTCTGGAAGAAAGCAAACATTTGTGTTGTGAACTGCGTAGGGAAGTACAGTCAGCTCAGGCTGCTATAGCAAAATATCACCGACTGAGGGGCTCACACAACAGAAATGTATTTTCTCATTGATTTGGAGGCTGGATGTCTGAGATCAGGGTGTCAGCATGGTCAGTTTTGGGTAAGAGCTCTCTTCACGGCTTTTTGATGACTCTATATGCTCACATGGTACAAAGAGTGTGTTCTGACATCTCTTAAGGACACTAGTACTATTAGAGCAGGGTCCCCACCTTTAAGACTTCACTTGACCTTAATTTTAAGTTCCAAAGGACTCATTTCTAAATATCATTCACATTGGGGGTTAGGGCTTTAACATATGAATTCAGAGAGGATGGGACACAAACATTCAGTCCATAACAAGGGGCCACATGGTAAAGTATTGGGAGTGGTCTTTAGGAGCCAAGAGTAGTCCTCAGCCAATAGCCATCAGGATTAGATGGGCCACAGTCCTGTAACCATAAGGAAATGAATTCTGCCAATAACCAGTGAACTTGAAAGAACATCCTGAGCCCCAGAACCAACCAACATCTTGTTCATTCTAGTAAGACCCTGAACAAAGGATTGAGTCATGCCATGCCCAGACTTCCAGCATACAGAAACTGAGATAATATATTTGTGTTGCTTGAAGTTGCTAAGTCTGTGGTAATTTATTAGACATCAATAGAAAACTAATATACTCTTTAAGAAAAAGAATAAAATCATAAAGATAAAATTTATGGGCCTGAAGGAGCCTATGCAAGCCAGGGGCCCTAAAACATAAACTTTGTTAGTTTCAAGGTACATCCATCTCTACCTCCAAGGAAGCGAGAATGCAGGGAACAAAGGGCATCAATTGCAATATGATGCTGCTGTTGGGGAAGGTTAGGTGTCAAAAATCAGTTCTTTTTCTTTGGAAGGTTTTAGCAGGTTCTTTGAAGATCCTCCCCTGCAACTTCCACCTGCACTTGCCTTGACAAGGCAAGACCTCTCCTCCAGGTCAACTCCTGAGCTTCCATCCTCTTTGTTGGGGTCACAGTGCCCCCCATGTGATTCTTTGAGGGCAGATCACTTTTAAGAACATCCCAGGTCACCTTCCTTCTTCTAGGTCCACATCTGTCCCTAGGATACCTCTGTATTTTCCCCAGGGCCAGTGGAAGAACAGCTGGCTCTCAGTTTCTGTCCTACAAGTCCCATCAGTCTGTCATCTTGAGGTTCCTCAGGCATGTGTCAAACCCTGTGTCCTTTGATCCCCAGACTTCAAGGTCACATGTCAAGCTCTCTGAGTGGTTTTCTAGAAGTCTCCTTGTCTCCTTTGCACTGACTGTTACCCAGTAGAAAGAACACTGGTATGGCATTCAGGAACTCTCTGAGCTCTAGTCTGGGTTCTGATACTCTGTGTATTTGGGAAACTTTCTTTTCCATTCTGGGCCTTTCTTCCCTGGCTCAGCTAAGTGAAAATACTGGACTAGATTCACTGATTTATTCAGTAAATGTTTACTGAGACCCTATTATGTGTCAGGAACTGTTCTGGGCACTGGGAATCGGCAGAGAACAAACTAAGTGACCTCTGAGAGCCCTTCCAACCCTCACATTCTCTGATGCTTCTCCCCCACTCAGTTCCCATTCACCCCACCACCCCTACACTAGACAGTCAGTCCTGGCCTCTCACAGGACTACCTTTTTGGCCCTAGCAGTATGCATAGCCTCCTCTTGCTGGGACCTGTGATGGAACTAGGGGTGAGCTTCCTCTGTAGGCCATATTGCTATCTCTCTCTGTTATTGCCCATCCACCTGGTCTGTCTGGCCTGGAAGTACTGTCTCACCAACGACAACGGAAAGGTTTATTTGTTGAGGTCAGGAAGTCCCCCATGACCCCTCTCCATCCACCACTGGGACAGGAAGCCCCAGGAGGAAAAAACAAAAGATGAAACGCTGGCTGACTTCCCAGCATCCAAGTGTTCAGCAATACTCTGGCCTGAAGGATTCCTTCTGCCCAATGGACAGTGACCTCCCTCAGCAACCCCTTCCTTGTCATTGGGCCTCAGGCCCCCAGTTCCTTCCCAGGGAATCCAGAAGGACTTAGGTGACGTAAAAGAGGTAAAAGAAATGAAGACTGACTCTGGGAAAGGATGTGTGATGTCTTATCCTAAGCTAAGCCTCTGTGTCTGGGAGAGAGGGAGGCTAAATTTGCAGAATGAGAAAAATATTCTCAGTGGTTAGGGAAGCAAGTGACTCCCCTGCTCTGACCTTCCTCTGTGCTTTCCCATGGCCAGGGTGATTTCAGGGAGGGGTGGTGGTGATGGAAGAGATTTTCAAGCTTTGATTTTTGCTTCCTGGGTTGTTTGGGCACCTTGCCCATGACACTCCCATCCCAACAGCTTAGCTAACCTGCCTGGAAGAAAATCAGCATCAAGAGGATATGACCTGTGTACATGCCCAGGGTCCTATGCTGACAAGGGTCTCATGCTTGGTTTAATGCTTTGCTCTTGCCGTCTTGAAATTTTGTTTTACATTGGGCCCTGTGAATTTGCATAGCTGATCCTGATTTGGATTGTCCCATGTGTTAGGGTCTAAGCCAGGTACTTGACACACTTGTCTCAGTCCAGCCTCTTGTTACCATTGATGAAAGTTAGCTTTAGGAAAAGAACTTGCTGAAGATCACATATCAGATACAGAGTGGAGCCAGGATTCAAGCCCAAGTTAACTCTCGAGTTAGAGCTCATTCCGGTCCACAGTGCTGTCTTACCAAGAGAAATGCTTATATTTCCCACTTTATGGGAGAGCTAAGCTGAAAAAGCAATTCAGGGTGAGATGAAGGGCTTTCATGAGACCTGGCATTCCAAGCATACCCTGAGTGTATATTTTTTGAGAACCACGTACATGCACACTCACAGTCACACACACATACGTGCAGATATTCGCATCCACTCACACACTCCACCTAGCCCAGAGGCTGCCTTCAGAAGCAATACAGTTATGTACATCATTACAGGGCCCTAGGTAGAGTGTTAACACCACACGCACCACTAGGGAAACACCTAATCTGATAACCTGACTCCTTCATTTGACAAGTGAGAAAACTGAGGCTCAGAGAGGAAAGAGACGTGTCTAGGTCATGCCTTCATTAATGTCAGAGCTAGGGGCCAAATACCAGCTTCTGGCCTCTCAATTCAACAATACAACATGAGGATGAATTGACAGGAGGTAAGATGGGGTGATTATAAGCGTATCTGAACCAGAAAGGAAGCTCAATCCTAAGGTTAACTAGACTTTCTTACTCTCCTGGCTACTCTGCCTCTGCACCCCATGCAAAACTTACCCATCAGTGTCTGAGAAATATTTTGCTTCTGACGCTGGCTGGGCACAGAATCCTTCCACCTCTGTATAAATATTTATAGTAATGTTATTGTTCAAGACCCAAAAACACCTGCCTTAAGGGGTCAAGCAATTTGGAGTAGCATGGTTGAATTGTTCTTTCGTTTATAAGCAAAACAAAACACAAAGGCAAAATATAAACAGGATGAGGCATGAGGGTTTAATTACTCTGTAGAAACAGGAGAGTTTCTGTGGAGTAAAAAACAAAACAAAGTGCCATGATCTGCTAGGGACTATCCTGGAGGAGTAGGTGGCCAGCTTTTGGGCTTCTTTGGGCAATCTCCCAATGTCAGCTCCTGAGACCAAGCTGGGCTTGAGATGGAGTCATGTGGCTAAAGAGCAGGGTTTTGATACTCTCCATGTTTCGTTTGAAAGACGCGCCCCAAATTTCCTCCTAGACAGATCCAAGTTCAATTTTTGACTCTGTAAACTTACTAAATGTGACTTTGAGCATGTTGCATAATCTCTCTAAAGCTCAGTTTGCCCATCTGTAAAATGGGCATGATACTCAAACCTATGTTCAGGTCTCGGCATTCCTGGGATGTGGAACTTTCAGTGCTGAACCCAGAAGAGTCCTAAGCAACGCAGGAAAATTGGTCACCCTAGGCTATCAGGAAGACCATGTTGGTAAAGCATTTATCATGGTGAATGACACTGTAATTACTCCCAAAATAGTTATTGTCCTTTTCTTCTTACCTCAGACAATTAAAGAGCACCTTCTATTCGCCACCTGTTGTGTAAGGCACTGTTAAGATAAATCACAAGCATCCATAGAGCTCATTTTATAGTTTACAAAGCATTTTTATACCTATTCTCTCATTTACTCTTCACAACAGCCCTCTGAGCCCCCTCTATTGCCACTGCTCCCACCCTGGTTCTCTTCTGCCATTTAATGTCTAGACCATGAGAGTACCCCACTCACTGACCTTTGTCCAGTCTCCCCTTCAGCTCATCCTCTACACAGCATCAAAACAATGTTTCAGAAACAAAATATCCTTTATTAGCTCTCTGCTGGAAAAGAGGGAAGGCCAAACACCATTTACTATCTGGCCCAGCTGACCTCTCCATTCACACCCAAGCTTCCCCGTAGAGGGTCGCTAATAACTTCCCCCAAGGCACATGGCTGGTCCAAGCCCCTGTTTCCTCCCTTCTGTCTAGCAAGGCTCCAACCCACCTTTAAAGATTCTCCTCAAAGTCGTTTCCTCTGTAAAGATTTTTTGACCTTCTCCCCAGAGATGAATGGACCAGTCCCTTGCCTGTGCCTCTTTTTACTCCTTGCACTTTTAGCCTGGGATCCGTTACACTCTTTTTTTTTCCCCCCCTGCTCACCGTGAGCTCCTTGAGGGCAAGGTCAATGTTTTATTGGTTTCTGATTCCATGGGGCTTAACATAGGGCTGGCAAAGAGTTTTTAGGTACGTAAAATGCCTACAGTGATTGCAGGTATACATGAATGAACGGGTGCGTGAAAGACAGGTTAATCTGAAATATCTGCATTTTAACTGGAATTATATATATGTATAGAAGCCAGGGTTTTGTTTTTTGTTTGTTTGTTTGTTTGTTCTGTTCCATTGGTCGGTTTGCTCATTTTCTTATTGTTGGAGAATTCTCCACCATATATGAGTCTTGGAGGGAGTCAGATCTGGTCTTCCACTGTAGAAATGAAGAGCCAGATATTTGCTTTCCCAGCGCTCCCTTACAGCTCAGGGTATGCATGTATGATCTAGGCTCCATCAATCAGGTGCATTCTCCTGGAACTTAGAATAAGACACTTGTGTTGCAGGGGAGCAGGGAAAGTGGAGAGAATTCATGTTGGCAGAGGTGGGGCAGTGGCAGTAACATCTAGGTTTCTGGGCAGCAATGCCAGCAAAGTGAGTGGTGGCCTCTGGGTCCTGTGCTCAGGGCAGGGGTAGAGGTGGCCATGGTGTACTGGGATTTGGCCTGAGGTTGTACCTTCCTTGGCTCCCTTTTTTTCTGCCAATTTTAAAAACCATGCAATTCACCCATTTAAAATATACAAGTCACTTTTTAGTATATTCATAAGTGTATGCAATCATTACCATAGTTGATTTTAGAACATTCTATTATCTTAAAAAGAAACCCTGTACCTTAAACTATTATTTCCTTATTTCCTCCTTCCTCCTCCCTCCCCAGCCCTGGGCAACAACTAATCTACTTTCTATAAATTTTCCTATTCTGGACTTACATATGACTAGAGTCATAGTGTGTAATTTTTAGTAACTGGCTTATTTAATTTAGCATAATGTTTTCAACATTCATCTATGTTATAGCTTGTGTCAGTACTTCATTTCTTTTTATGGCCAAATAATACTCCATTGTATACCAGATTTTGGTTAGCCAGTTGTCAGTTGGTGGACATTTGGGTCTCTTTCACATTTTGGTTATGAATAATACTGTTATAACATTTATGTATAAGTGTCTGTGTGGATATGTGCTTTCATTTTCTGCCTATTTTTTTTAGCCTAATTCTCCAGGCTTTCTGGTGACACCATGACATACAAAAGATAATGTTAACAGTTTTTTTTTTCTTATTCAAATCAGTCAGAGTTGATTTCTGTTGTTTATAATTATGAGGTCTTTTCACATTACCCTTGGGGCCAAGTTCTTCACCCCGGAACAAAAGGGCTATAATTGGCTAATGTGATAAACTTCCCAATTAACCTTCAAAGTCTTGAGTTTAGCTCTCTCCATACTTTGATGTTCAGAATGAGATCCAGAGAGGGTAAGGGACTTGCCCAAGGTCACACAGCCAGTCAGTAGTACAGGTAGGACTAGAAGTTAGGGCTCTCAGTCACAATTTAACATTCCTTCCCCTACACTATACTTCCTTTCATCAACTCAGCAAAGGTCTGTCAGACTCTATGGCCATTGGGTGCATGAGAGGAGCAGAGGATACAGAGTGCAAAGACAGGATTTCTATTTCCATCTCTGCCAGATTTTTTCCTTGTAATCTTGAGCAAGTCACACAGTATCTCTGGGCCTCAGCTACGTCATCCATAAAAGTCAGGGAAGGAGGGTGAGGAGGTGGCTGGGGAGGAAGGGTTGGGTCAAAGGGCGGAATCTCACATGCCTACAGCCTGTATAGAGTGTTACTGTTTCACTTACTCTGTTCTATATTATTCATTTATAATTTAGTCCCACTTAATTACAGTTTATAGCAGAAACATTTATTTGTGGTCAAAATAATAAATTCTGTTGAGATTCTGGTCCTTTCCTTCATGTTGTTTCTTTTTCATCTCACATCTTTTCCATATTCTTCTTAGTTCTTACTGTGCTTTTTTTTTCATTGTGGCATCTTAGGTTGTGTTCTTTCAACAGTCACACTGTGCTTATGCCACTTTCACAAAAGATGTGTTCTTCTCTCTCCCTTTTTAAAAATCTTGTGGTCCTCTTATTCTAGCTTTTATTTTTTCCTTTTGTTGAAGACACGGTCGTGAAATATTTCACTTTTAAGAAAAAGATTTAAAAACAATAACAGTACAAGTTACTGGCAAAAGACACTTGGCCTAAGTGTTGGGGAGACCATAGGGACTAATAAGAACTAAAGTCCATGGTACAGCACATGCCTTAGCAAAAGATGGCGGCTAGATGTTGGATTAATAAATAAAGCCTGAAATACTATTTTAATGTGAAATTCCCTATTCTTTAAATGTAGGCAATCAATTCAATTAAAGTTGAGCCCACAGAGTGTTTTCTAATTGGTTGTTGAGGTCCTAAGTTCATTGTTATTCTTCGTGGGAGAAGGGGCACCACCAGCAGCTGCTAATGGCAGATGACAAAAGGAGGAGTGACTGCCATCTGCTGCTCACTGACAGTATCTACCTGCCAATGCTTTATTAGGGTTCAAGCACCACCCCCTGTCTGAAAGGGCCCCTCATTTTATAGATGGGTGTCTGAGGCTCATGGAAATCTTTCATCCCAATACCCAGAAGCTGTCTAGCCAGCTCCTGGGTAGAACCCATGAACAGACTCTGTCCTCTGATGAGCATCAGGAACGTGCTGGTGGCACAAAGCCCCAAGTGTGTCTGGAAAAGAGCATGGGGAGAAGAGAAAGGATTGGAGTGGGAGACAACAAAGGAAGCTGGAGGCTGTTGCAGAGCTCTAGGAATGTGGCCAGGAGAGAAAAGAGTGGATTTTGGAAACATTGGAGAAACAGACTTGGGCAGACACGGATCCAGAGAATGAAGGGGTGGGACTGCCGATGGCTGCCAATGAGTTGTACTTTGTGCTACCAGATTAATCTTGATAAAACTTCAGTTTGATCATTTATTAACTCCAGCCTATTTTGGCTTCATACAGAGACTAGACATGAGGCAATGTGTCACCAGGTGGACACTGAATGCCCCTTCCCACCCCCAGCCAATCTTATCTACTATTCTATTAGGAATCTTACACTAGGTAGGGGTCGAGAAGACCCACTGAGAGTCCCAACTTCAGTCATTTTTGTGACATGGGTGGTAAGAGGGAGGAGGAGGGCGGATTGGGGAAGGAGGTCACTAAACATCTGAGAGTTTAGTTTACTCATCAGAATAATGGCTTCCTCTATGAGGCAGTTCTGCTGAGCCAAACAGCATATGAGCTAATGTCTGACATCTGCCCAGGAGATCACCATCTCCTGTTATTCAGGCAAGGGCACAGAAGCTCAGAAAGATGGAGTAGCTCACCCAAAGCCACATAGCTAGTAAGTGGCAGAGTTGGAATTAAAACCCAGACAGCTTTATTGCTCTGCTCTTTGTACCAGCTAGTTTTTGCCATAAAATGATTCACCCTTAAGTATAGTGGCTTAAAACAATGATCATTTTATTTAGCTCACAATTCCATAGGTTGTCTAACCTTGGCCAGCTCAGCTGACTTACTCTGGGGTCCCTCATGGGTCCATGGTCAGCTGTCATGTCGGGTGGTGGCTGGATGATCTAGCATGGCCTCACTCCCATATTTAGTGATGCGCAGTCACTGGCTGACTGTTGTCTGGGACACTTTGATTCTCCTCCATGTGGCCTCTTGTCCTCCAGCAGTCTAGCTTAGGCTTATTCACAGGGTGGCCTCAGATTCTAAGTAAGAAGAGAAGGCAGGCCCCCATGCTAAACCAGAATTGAAGCCAGAGTTCGTTCAAAAGGACACTTTCAAAAGATTGAGGCAGAAGGGGATAATTTGTAGCCATTTTACAAGCTGCTGTAGCTGCTAAACCAGAAACCCTGTGTATCTCATGGAGTTGATCAAAGGCAAAAAGGATGCGAATCAGCTCCGTAAACTTCTATAAAGCACTTTCCAGATAACAGGTATGGTTTAATTATTAGCACTATTTCCTACTAGTACCTCAAACTCAATGTCTGATTATTATCTCCATTTTACAGATGTGGACACTAAAGTCCAGAGGAGTTAGGTAGCTTTCCCAAGGACATACAGCCAGAACCGGAGCAGAGATCCCTGTGTTTGGTGCTCTTAAACAACTTAATTCTTTATTACTTTATTCTCTAATCAGTTTTCCTAAGTAGATCTCATTTCTCCAGCTTAACTAACAATTCCTTGAATACTTCAAGCATACCTTTTATTTCTTTTGTGGCCCCTGTAGTGGTCAGCATTATACCAAACACATAGTAAGCACTCACTTCAGACTTATTAAATGACTGAGTTGTTCATTCAGTTATTCACTTTAAGCAAACATTTTCTGAGAACCAACTATGTAATAAGTCCCTCTATTCTTTTCTTAAGAACTCAATGCTTAGTAAAAGAAACAAACTGATATTGTAATTTCATTTGATAGAGATAAACTCAAAGGATTATGGGAGCAAAGAGAAGAAGTCCTAAACTGTTCTTGGAGTCAGAGAAGACACCTACCTTTTTAAATGCAAATAGAACCAGGGGAGGTATTTCTGGAAGAGGGCACAGCATATGCAAAGTCAGAAATAACATAGTATGTGCAAGGACTATCAGCAATTGGTGATGCTGGAGCATAGGTAAAAAGCAATAAGGGGAGAGAGGTAAAACTGAAGAGAGATAAGAAGCTTAAACTTGATCTTGAAAGCACTGGGATCTACCCAAAAGTAATGAAAATGTATGTTCATACAATCTGCAAAATTTTTAACATGAGTTTTAGCACCAAAGCAGGAAGCAATCCAAATGTCCATCCACTGGTGAACAGATGGTGTATCCATACAAATGGAATACAGCATGTCCTTGAACAACGTTGTTTCATCCTAAAGTTGATGAGATGCTACAGGAACTTAACTCTTGTTTGTATCATTTAGCCTGTAGTCAAATTGGTTTCGTTGAAGTCACAGAACCTATTAATGATGTTAAGTGAGGACTTAGTCTACTACTCAGTACTGAAAAGTAATGAACTACTGATATTTGCTCTGTCATGAAAGAATCTCAAAAAACGTCATGCTACATGAAAGAAGCTGTATCTGTATTAGTTTGCTAGGGCTGCCCTAGAAATAGTACCACCAACTGGGTGGCTGAAACAATAGAAATTTATTTTCTCACAATCCTGAGGGGCTAGAAGTCTGAGATCAAAGCATTGGCAGGGTTGACCTCTGAGGCCCTTCTCCTTGGCTTGTAAATGGCAATCTTCACCCTTTGTCTTCACATGGTCTTCCCTCCTATGTATGAACATGTCTTCTAATATGGACACCCATCATCCTGACCTAATGCCCTAATGTTAACTTAATTACATCTTTAAAGACCCTATTTCCAAATACAATCACTTTCTCAAGTGCGGAGGTTAGGACTTCAACATATGAATTGGGGGGGCATAATTCAGCTCACAGCAGAAGCCATACACAAAAAAGTACGTGTTGTATGGTTTTATTTATATGAAATTTCTAGAAAAGAGAAAATTATAGAGATTAGCGGTTTCCTGGGGCCTGGGGTAGGAGCAGGGATTGTTTGTATCAATGGGGAATGAAGGCATGAGGAAAGTTTGGGGGTGATGGATTGCGGTTTTAAGTGGAGAGTAACGTCATCAGATCTGTCTTTCAGAAACACCATCCTGGAATTGGTATTAAGGATGAATGGGTGGGGGGTGAGGGTAGCAGATTGGAACAGAGAAGATGAACATGAATTTCCTCTATAAGCAGATATATGAGAGTGTTTTTTCAAAAAGACTGATGTTAAGGAGCATTTGAAATAGGGAGAATAATCAGAGGTGTAATGGAGGCATCTCCTTGTGGGACAAGAAAGGGGAAATGAAAAGAATTAGTCTGGGGAAGTCTACCCTCTGATTTTGGTTTATACTCTAAAGTCTTGGAAGAAAATATTCAAAGTTAAGGTACTTCAAATTATTCAACCCCAAATGCATGGAGTGTTTACTCGCTAAAATACTGTGTATTAAGGGCATACATAGAGGGCTATACGAAGCCTCCCTTTGAGGTCTCCAGCAACAGTGCTCTTTGCCTCTCCCAAGCCTGTTTAGGACTGGCCTTGGTCCTAACTTGACCCCTAAAAGGTCACCCCTCTCCCCGCATTTCTAATCACTGGGCCTTTGAAGGAAGCTGGATTTCCCCAATTTAGCTTATCAGTAATGCTTACCTTGATAACAGATTATGTAACAATTTCAGTGGTGGAATGAAAGGCAGACAACACCTTCCACAAACATTATTCTGTAGATAAAAAAAAGGGGGGGTATTATAGAGCAGAACAATATTTAATTCAATTTCATTCATCCATCCATTCAGTTCATTCAGCCATTCAGTTCTTCAGTCAACAAATATTTGCCAAGGGCCTACCCCATGATAGCTATGGCCACACTGGGAGCTGGGAATCAAGGGATGAAAAGACCTTTGAAGAATTTCCATCCCATGGGAACTGAGTATCTGCTACATGCCCTTCTCCGGCAGAGTCAGGCTTGCAGATTCTGAAGCATCCCTGACTGAGGACATTCTAGATGGCAAAGACCCCAAAATGTCTGTCAAACTTTTTTCTAAAACAAATGCCTATCATCACCTCCCAACCCTATTACTTAGGCAGACCTGTTGTGAAGTTCATGTCCCCTCCTCTTTCCCACACACTTCTCCATTTCCACATAGTCAACTGGCCAGAGTTGGCTCTACCCTCTACCTCCAGTTCCTCTTCTCCCACTTCCTTACTCCTTAACACATTGCAGCCTGGCTTCTGTGTCTCTCACTCCTCAGGCCAGTGTCACCAGCAGCCTCCTGATTGCCAAATTCAGTGCATTTCCCTCAATCCCTACCCAACACCATTTTTGGGAAGCACTTTACACTGTCCATAACTCCCTCCTTGAAACTCGCTTCTCCTTTTGTTTCTGCACCAAACCCTCCCAGTGCTGCTTCTCCCTCTCAGTTCCCTGTTTAGGCCTTTCCTTTCCCCTTGTCCATTACCTTCTGACGTTCCTGGGTTTCTGCCTTCAGCTCAGTGCCTGAGTGGTCTAGTTTCCTCCAGTGATCTCTGTTACTGTCTATATGTTGTGGATCCCCGATCTAACGCTGCATCTGAGCACAGACTATCCCACAGCCTACTGGACATCTCCAGTGGGTGCAGCCTGTTCATTTCCTCTTTTATAATGTGATCATAGAACTATTAAATTACCTGTTTCTACCCAGTGCTATATGTATTTTTATTCCATATTCACATATATAGTGACTTAGTAGAAGGAACTCAAGGAACAATTAAAGAATGAATGAATGAGTACCTACGAGAAACCTGTCCACTGGCTCCTCAGTATCCTGAAAAAGGTATTGATAGTCTGAGGTTAAAAAAGAACCCCAAACTGGGATAAGCTGCACAAATCAGGTTCAACCATTTAGGAATTACAAAATGAGGAGTTACTGAGAAAATCTGCTATGACAGGGTGAAAAATGGAGGGAGTGGTAGAGCTGAGCCATGGCAACCTATGGCTACGTTTAAACTAAAATTATCAGAAAGTAGAAACTGTGACTTTGCTGTAGAAGAAAACAGAATAGTCATAGAGAAGCAGTGATGCCAGAGAGAGACAATGAGGCAAAAAGAACACCCTGGCTGCTGTGGCTCAGTGGATTGAGTGTCGGCCTGTGAGCCAAGTGTTGCTGGTTAGATTCTCAGTCAGGGCACATGACTCGGTTGTGTTACAGAAACAGGGGAGTCCAAAAATCCCCAGAGTTTGCTGCTGGGGGATGGGGAGAAGTAAGCAGCTTTTCAAATGCTTCCACATGCCTGAGGCTGGTGGCTACTGTCTTTCTTATGCAAATGGCTTTAATGCATCCAAAGCCTCAGGCAGATGGGAGGAGTCTTGAACCAGGGGACAGTATGGAAAGCACACAGAGCCTACGTAAGGTTCTGTGAATGGTCAGAACTGTTTGCAACGCCCACTGCGTCAGATGACGCAGTCAGGGATATATAAGCAGCTGCAGACATTTTAGCTCGGACTCTCTCTCAAGCTCTGGTTCAGGCTCTGGCTCTCACTGGCACTCTGAGACTCTCTCTCAGACTCTCTCAAGCACTCACTCGCGCTCGGGCTCTGGCGCTCGGGCTCTGGCGCTCGGGCTCTCAGACGCTCGGACTCAGACTCTCTCAGACTCTCGCTCGGGGACTCTCTCTCTCTCTCAAGCTCTCGTTCAGGCTCTGGCTCTCACTGGCACTCTGAGACTCTCTCGGACTCTCGCGCTCAGACTCTCTCTGGCTCTCGCTCGTGCTCTGGGACTCTCTCAAGCTCTCGTTCGGGCTCTGGCTCTCGCTCTGGCGCTCTGACTCGGGCTCTCACTCACGCTCTCGCTCTCGGGCTCTCGCTCTCTCGCTCTCCCGTGTGCTCCCTCCACGTGGCTTGGTGAAGGGGCCTTCTCCATGTGGCTTGGAGAAGGGGTCTCCAGGCTGCTTTAAGAGGCTCTCGCCATGTGGTTTTGAGGAGGAGAGGAGATCTGTGCGGTTTGCAGGAAGAAGGCAGTTTGCAAGGAGGCTGAGAATCCAGGCGATCCTGCATTGAGAGCTGGAGGGCACCACAGCACAGAAAGGACCCCCCCAATCAGATTGAATGATTGGCAGCTGCTGGTAAAGCTGAACTGTGTTGGGAAAGTAGGGAAACGGTTTCTCTGACTTTCCCAAAACTATCCTGGTTTGGAAGTGGGGGAGGCAAGGATATGTGTTTGTGGGTATTTTAAAGAGCATAAGACTTAACAACAGAAATCCGCAAATAACTAAATCTATATAACTGTTAAATAAACAATTCTTTTTCTTTTCACCAAACTCTGGTATTGAGAGTTATAATTTTGGCGGCGGGCAATCGGGCCCCTAACTAAAGAGCCCGTGGGTTTGTTTTCAATTGGAGCAGCCCAGGGGTTCTGTAACAGTTGCACATAGGTCCCCAGTGATGTTTCTCTCCCTCTCTTTCTCCTTTCCCCTCTCTCTAAAAACAAACAAACAAATAATTAATTAATTAATTAAAATAAAAGAAAAGAAAAGAACAGCCCACTCCATCAAAACCGTGTCTAGAAGGGTCTGCTCCTCCTTCACAGGATACTAGGGCTGAGGCTGTGAGAAACGCTCACAATAAAAACCGGGACACAGGACTTGAGCAGTAAAACGAGGCCTTTATTCACGAGTCTGCAGAGCCGGGCGCACCCTCACAGCCAGGAGAATGTGCGCACCAAGTAGACAAAGGAAGCTGGTTTTATAGTCTTAGCTTCCCCACCCTGAAATTGCCACCCTAAAGTGATCATCTTTTCCACCCTGAAATTGCCACCCTAAAGTGATTATCTTTCTTGCCCTAAAGTGAGAGGATTATCTTCCCCGCCCTAACGCAATTAGCTCCCCCTCCCCTCTCCTTCTTCCCCGTTTCTCCATTACTGGTTACTCCGGAGTTACAATCTAACACGGTTATCTAAATGCCCCTTCTGTGGTTTGTAGATACGCCAGTGCTGTCAGCTCCCTTCTCAGAGACCCTCTAATTACATTTGCCCTTTGTTACTAATGACTTTTCACTGGTTTGAGAGTCACCATGTCCTTGTTTCTAACAATTCCCCCCTGTCTCTTTTGGAAAATTGACTACTCAAACCATTCTATTTATCCCTTCAAATTTAAGGAGGATTTCTCAACTTTCTTCCTTATAGTTAGGATTCCCTTTGGTCTCTTGGAGGAGGAGATTATGAAAAGTTGCTGGCATTTGTTTAGTTAGTGCAGTCTCAATTAGCCTTTGAACCAAACCTCTGATGCATGGAATAATACAACAGCCTAAAGCTGTGAGGACACCTGCTACCACTATGAGGGATACCAGAGCTGATGAGATCATTCCTTTCCAGTTGCCAAACCAGTTTTCTAACCATCCTGTTATGGGATTATCAATACCTGAGTTTTCTGCCAGCTTATTTGCTAAGATAGTTAGTCCCTGCAGGGCCTTAGTGATAGATCCATCAGGGGCTGTATTATTAGGGATAAAGGTGCAACACTGCCCCCCAAGCATTACACATACACCTCCCTTTTCTGCCAGCATCATATCCAGTGCCATCCTGTTCTCCCAAGCCACTCAACTGGTGGCATCTAATTGTTGAGCGATTCCTTCTGTAGTATTCCTAGTATAATTGATAAACCTCTGTTGGTTATAATAAATATAGTTTATCTAATCAACAGAAGAGCACTGATTCAAACCCTGCTGCTATTTGATTTCTAGCTTTAAACTCATCTGGAACTCCTCTGGGGACCCCAATTGCGTCAATATAGATATGAGGATCAAAGGATCCACCAGGCACCACTGACCTCTTTTCCCTAACAGGGGCAGTCTAGTCTGGACCAGTTTTGGAAATGCTAGGGTAAATGGGATAGCCAATTGAACCAGGGCACAGGTTCCACTCCACCTGTCAGGTAGGATTTTCCAGAGATTCCTTTGCCCACAATACCACCAGACATCTGCTCTGGGGACTTGGAGGGGAATATAGTCGCCGGCCCCACTGTGAAGGTGGCTCGCATTTCTGGTATGAGTGCATGTTCGGAGTTCTTCTGCAGGGGTACCTGAATTCGCTTCCCACCTAGAGAGGCAAGAAGAGTAATTCATGGGCCCCACTGAGTATGAAGGGAGGGATTGAGTCCCATTACTCCTTATAGAGGGAAGAGGAGAGACAAGCTTCTGCAAGTCCCATTTCCCCACGCATTCTCATCCTGGTAGAGAGCGAGCATACAGGCCATTCCCGAGGGGTCAGAGTCCCAGCCTAGTGGAAATGGTACGACCTGTGCCTGGGGTCTCCCTGTGGTACAAGCATAATAGTTGCTTTTATTCAGGGAATTAACAGCAAATTTGACCCATTCTACCCAAGCATTTGCGTCTCCGTACCCAGTCTCTATCTCTAAGGTTTGTCTGAGATTTAATACCTTAAAAACTTTTACCTTGGCTGGATTATTCTGGAGTCTTTTCTGAGGTATAGCTGAGAGAAGTTAGATTTTCTAGGGAAGAAGTAGTTGTCACTAAGTGAAGACCTAGCCACCCTACTGGATTTATGTCAGATACATTAGCTTTTAGGCCATAAACTCTGGCAGCCACATGGGGTTCCTGACTTAAGGTCTGTGGCTGGTTCAGTGTCAGAAGAAGAGGGTTGCACTGGAGAGGCTGGCAGTTTCGGGAAGGAGCTCCTTGGTGAAAGTTATTTTAAGCAAAAGAGAGACCAGTTTAAAGTGAAGCCCACTGACCAACCCATACTTCGCCAACCCAACCACTTAGTTCAGCCAAACTGTTGAGTCTCAGGAGGCAGCAATGCAGATGGGCTTCTTAAGTGAGGCTTCTATGTACAGACAATCACTCAGGTAATGAGATTATAGGCTTATACCCTATGAAAACAGAAAGAACACACACATGTTAATTCACACAACACAATTCACAAACCAATTTCTAAATTTGCAAGACTGTCTTATTGGGAAGACATCCAGTTGCAAGGCATTTGATATTCTTCTTGCCTGTAGATTAAGCATTGTTGATATCACAGACCTGTTTTAACTTTCGAATGAAAACAAACTTTGAATTAAAATGAACTTTATAGACACAGTTAGCTGCACTAGTTTATAGTCTACCACTGAGCATTGTGATTTTCCTCAAATCATGTTTTTTTTCCCCTAAGGTTACCCTCCTTGTTATTAAAGGGACTGCATTAAGTCCAGTTTTAATTTAGCCTGTTCATTTGCATAAATACAACAAGAGCAGCCATTGATAGCATAAATCTTTTAAGTCTGCTTTGCTGGAACTTACACAAGGAACCTTCAGGATTACCTTTAGTCTGCCCTCTGGGCACAGAAGCTGAGCCACATACCTGCCATCTGGCCTTGCCTGTAAAACCCATGCTTTTTACAAGTTCTTCAAGCTTTCCATTGTGCCTAAAGTTTCCTCCTAGCCATTTATCAGGGAAGCAACCTTTGTTTCTTCCCTAGAAAGATTGCCATGGACCACACAACCACCCAAGGTGCTAGGCCTTTCCCTCATGGGCTTGCATTAGCTTAGGCATGCCTCCTTCAGGCATGACATTCCAGTCAAAGCCTCGGCTGACAAAAACCACCATTAGCAACTGGTCTTATTAGTTTTATGCAAAGGAACCTTATGTCACTTCTTACTTCTTTACAATGCCAAATACTGGAGGGTTCCGGTAGGGAGAAAAATATAAAGGCGTGAAGGAAAATTCTTGTCCTTCAAAACTGCATTTCCATGCATTATACCTTCTATTACTAAAACCATACAATTTCTTCTTAAAACCTTTATAAATTTCTAACCAACCTTTTTATTTACATGCCTTACACCTTTCCTGGTTCCCTTTCTTTCATGTGAAGTTTTAAAATTTCCCTGGGAAACTTCAATTCTTTCTGAGGTTTTCTTTTCCCAGGTTTAAAGCTTTCATAACTTTCTTTCTTTTTTATAATTACAACTTTCCTCAGACCTTCTGCAACATTCACAAACTTTCTAAATACCCTTTACTGCTTTAGATTTAACCATAACATGCTTCCAATCCTTGTTCTTTTCCACACTGTGAAGGACTGTACTCAAACTCAGTATCTGGCAGCTAAAAGTTCCTAGATTTGCAGAGATATCCTGCAGCTTTTTGAAGTTCCTGCTTCTCCTCCTCTCTTCTAACATACACTTTCTGAGCCTTCCTGAGGAGTTTTTCAATTGCTTTATTTGGCCCATTCATTTACTTTTTGCAATTTCTTACAAATATTTGGCCAGTTTCTGTTACAATGGTGACTTTTAAGAGTCCCTGTCCTACAGCATTCTCTGGATTTAGACCAGAATACTTCCTCATTTTGTCCCTGAGCTTCTGCAGGGATCTGATGGAGCTGTATTTCGAATGCCTTGGAGACATTCTGTGCATGGGGAATGGACTCCTTGATTCCCCTGATGACGAGGCTCCTAAGGTCTTTTATTTGAGCCCTATTCTCCGGCCTGTTATTCCATTCAGGGTCTATACTGGGAAATTTTTGTTAGGCCGGGACAATTCCCTGACGGGGAGGATGTTCCCTTTCCCATATCCTCATAGCAGCCCGTCTGATCACTCCCTTCTCTTCCCCACTGAAGATATCTAGTATAGACATTAATTCTGTCCACATGTATATGCTGGGTCCGGGGAACTGATCTAATTATTCTGCCAGTCCAAGGGGGTCCTTTACCAAGCGCTTCATATTGCGTTTGAAGTTTCTAACTTCAGTGCTTGTTGAAGGAGCATTTGACATATCTAATATGTCCTGGACCCATGGAGACCTCCCTAAGGGGGAACCGGCTGCTCTGAGGGAATGGGGAAGTTCTTTAGGTCTTGCTTACATTGTTTCAATTCCTTTCTTAATTTAGATAAGTTGCCACCAGCGCCGTAGGTGTCATGGGGGCGGATGCTGGTGGGGTATCTGCTAGGTGTTCCTGGCCTCTTCTGTCTGTACTGTCCGTCCACGATGCCTCTGCCCAGTTGGCTGCCGGCTGGCCAGGGCTATAAGGCAGTGGGAGACAGGACAGAGGGTCCCAGGCCTTCTCTTTTTCTTTTTTACAGGGAAGAGACCTGCGGATCTGCTGGTAGGTGGTGATCAGCAGAGAGCATATTCCCTCTCTTCCTTAAAGGCTGATGCCTGGCCCTGGCTGTTGTGACCCAGTGGACCCAGCACCAGCCCGCGAACCAAGCGTCGCCGGTTCAACTCCCAGTCAGGGCACACGACCAGGCCACACGCCAGGTCCCCAACTGGGGGCACGAGCGAGAGGCAACCACACAGCGATGCCCCTCTCTTCTTTCTCCAAAAACAAACAAACAAACAAACAATCCGAAAAAGCTGAACACACATATAAGACCAGGGCTTGACAAACCCAACATTCATCAGACCCAAATCGGGGCTAGGAGACAGATTTCCCCTAAATGGGTTCCTTTGGCCAAAGGAAACAACAATAATTTACCATTGTCTATTCTTCCTTACTTTTGGTCCCCACCCCTAGGCCTAAAATTTCCATTTCCCATCCTCAGCTGATTCCCGTGGCTGAATCCGGCTGTGTTCTCAACCTAACGGACCCAACAGAGGGGCTCTCCACACTCGCTTACTTGCACACAGACCGAGATGCTTCGTTCGTCTCCGGCCGCTTCCCTCACAGGACAATGGACCCAGCGGAGGTGCACTCCGGCCGTTCCCTCACGGGAGAACGGACCCAGCGGAGGTGCACTCCGGCCATTTCCTCACAGGACAACGGACCCAGCGGAGGAGCACTCCGGCCGTTCCCTCACAGGAGAACGGACCCAGCGGAGGTGCACTCCGGCCGTTTCCTTCACGGGACAACGGACCCAGCGGAGGTGCATTCCGGCCGTTCCCTAACGGGAGGACGGACCCAGCGGAGATGCACTCCGGCCGTTTCCCTCACGGGAGGACGGACCCAGCGGAGATGCACTCCGGCCGTTTCCCTCATGGGACAACGGACCCAGCGGAGGTGCACTCCGGCCGTCTCCCTCACGGGACAGCGGACCCAGCGGAGAGGCACTCCACACTCGTACCAGCCACACACACAACTCATACCAGCCACACGCACAACTCGTACCAGCCACACACAATCAGCTTCCCGAGGATGCCCAACCACCAAGGCAGTACTTAAGTCCAATTTTCCTACCTTGGCCCGTGCACGAGGTTGCCTGGTTGCCGCGGTGTTTGCTTTTGTTTCCCCCTGCGTCGATCCACTGCTGTCCCAACAAGAAGTCTCGGGTCGTTTCCGGACACTGAGGCGGGTGGGCCCTGGGTCAAGTGGGCCACCCAAAAGCGGGTAGGACGCGTCTCCCCACCTTGGCTCAGAGCCCTTCCCACATACAGGCGGAGGATCCCGGACGAGCCCCCAAATTGTGAGAAACGCTCACAATAAAAACCGGGACACAGGACTTGAGCAGTAAAACGAGGCCTTTATTCACGAGTCTGCAGAGCCGGGCGCACCCTCACAGCCAGGAGAATGTGCGCACCAAGTAGACAAAGGAAGCTGGTTTTATAGTCTTAGCTTCCCCACCCTGAAATTGCCACCCTAAAGTGATCATCTTTTCCACCCTGAAATTGCCACCCTAAAGTGATTATCTTTCTTGCCCTAAAGTGAGAGGATTATCTTCCCCGCCCTAACGCAATTAGCTCCCCCTCCCCTCTCCTTCTTCCCCGTTTCTCCATTACTGGTTACTCCGGAGTTACAATCTAACACGGTTATCTAAATGCCCCTTCTGTGGTTTGTAGATACGCCAGTGCTGTCAGCTCCCTTCTCAGAGACCCTCTAATTACATTTGCCCTTTGTTACTAATGACTTTTCACTGGTTTGAGAGTCACCATGTCCTTGTTTCTAACAAGGCCACCTGGCACTTCCCCAGGAAGTCTTCCTGACCAGCAGTGCTGGCAGCCAGGGAAGAATGGTCTGTGAGCAAATGATCATAGGCTTCTTTCCACCCCTGAATGTCCACTGCCCCCCCCCCGCTGCAATTTTAATAATTCAGAAATGATGTGCCTGCTTAAGATAAAACTACTCACTTTTACCATCTTCATTTTTACCATCACCCCTCCACAACACCCTTCCAGCCCCCAAGGGAATGAACAAAGGAGAACAACAGACAAAGCAATTGCAGGGTGGAGGGAGGCATCCTCCTGCTCTTTTTCTGAATGCCCAAGGCAACAAAGGTGGCAGAGTGAGGCTCTGGTGACAGAGCTGAGGAGCAAACAGTGGGGGCAAGGTGGGTTGCCATGGGGTGGGAGTGGGTGTGAAATGGGAAGCAGTGCCTAAGTGCCCTCTTGGCTCACCCACTAAGTTTTGGGAAGTCTTTTACGCTGATTTGTATAGAACTGATCAGGTGTTGTGTGTAGAACAGCACCTGGAGGCTATCTCACCATCCCTCGGACCCCTGCTTCCCCAGCTGTCAGGAGGGTTATGTCCTGGCCTCCATGGCTGTACATTCCACAAGACGGTGTACCTTGTGTCTACGAATGTCTACACAAGAGACACATGTTCTCATGAAACACCTTTTTTTTTAAAGAAGAAATGTTGACCTGTGTGTTTTGTTAAAAGCTATTAACAATGAACATTGATTTCCATTTTATATATTTTGCTTTAAGTGAAAGAAGGGATTACATGATATCTAATCTGGAGATCTAAATCCAGTCTTTCCCTACATTTCCTCTGACCCTCAGGCTGGGTTAGTTGCCTCCCCTGGGTTCTCATGTACCCTGTGCTTCCCTTATCCTGTATCGCTGTCTACTCCCCACAGACTAAATTCCCAGGGATGAAGACCATGCTGTGTTACCAATAGTCACTCACATAGGGGCTGGTAGACAGGAGGCCTTGAGTAATGTTTGGTGAATGAATGTATGAATGATCTAGTGCTAAATACCTGGAGTTAATAAGTCTGGGACCCCTGAGACTCTGGAATGAGCCTTGGACAGTTATGTGGCTCCCAAGTCATAATTCTTAAGTTTGTACTCTTTGGTTCTGACCTGTTCCCCTGCCTGGAATGTTATCCCCCAGAGACCTGTGCAGTTACTGAGCTGCTCCTCCAGGCTCCCTTTCCTGGTCAGAGGCCTGGCTCCCTTCCCCCTACTCTAGGTCTGGAGATCCTGCCTGCATATAGGTTGACCTCATCCTCTCCCCAATATTGAGTTCCATCTCGATTTCCCACCCCATGTGCTGTCAGAATCATTAGCCTCTCTGATGTCAGTCGTTTCTGGTATGAAGTGGTCTAAAGAGGAGGGTCAGCTTTCTATTTCTAAGGTCAACCTTAGGTACTCTTTTGAGACAGGGAGGTGAAGAGTCTTGATTCGATAGCTCCCTCTGCTGGTATCGGCTGACGCCACCATGCCCAAATTTTGGCCTCCTTTGCTTGGCAAACACTTGTGTTGGTTGGTTGTTCTGGTTTCTGGAGCACTGCTCTTGTTCTTCACATTGATGTTAAGCCTCATCCTTAAGGAACAGGAGTGAGTTGTCTATTTTTTTAATTAACCCTCCTTTACAATTTAAGAATCCCAAGATTAAAGTTGCCAGATTGATCACTGGATCAAGAACACAATTTTTCCCCTGAAGAAAGACAGAAAGACTGAAGCCACAGAGCTCTGCCAAGAATCGAAGAACACAAGATCCCTTTTGCTGGATTTGAGGAAATGACAGAAAATCCAATGATGAAATTTCAAGTTTCAAAAGCCATCCTGTCTTTACCAATCCCAGGCAACGAACAGCCCCCTGAGTGTTCTTTATGGCATCTGGGATATATGTACAATTTAATACCAGAGTCAGAAAGAATTTTTCCTTATCAAATGTCAACCTTATTATGAATGTGGAAACCTATGGCCAAATACTTGAAAACACCTTTCTGTATTGCTCAGTGGGCTAATGGCTTATGTGAGGTCAAACATCAGAGGGATAAATTTCTAGTCCACTGTGGCTATGCTGATACACTTCATCTACCTGTGGCAGCACTTATCAGACAAGTCACTGCTAACTGCATGCCTGTAAAAACTCAGCCTCTGAAGACCAATGGCAAAGACCCAGATAATAAAGAATTAGGAGACCCTGGCCAAACTATCCCAAGATGATCAGTCTGAAAACGTAATTTCAGTATCTTGCCGCATCCCTTTTTAACATCGTGTGCGTCTCTTGGGATTCAGCAAAAAAGTGAAGCCACAATGCCCATGTGCCTTTGAACATACCACAGTGCCAGTTAAGCTAGTATTTTTATTGCTTGGGGAGATATTCTCATGGATGATTGAACAAATCTTAACATAAAGGAGGGGCCAAAGAGCTGACAAGCACAGAGTAAGCTGCAGAGCACTGAGCAGAGAGGCTTTTGATGAAAAGGAAAAGCCTCGCACACTGAACTGTAATGACGTGGACAGTACAGGGTAAACAGAAGTGGAGCCAGGGCCTCACCACTAGGAAAGAGTGTCTGCTGAGGCTGCAGATGGGCCCAGGAGTGGCACCATGCTGCAGGGACAGGCATCCCCACCGGCTTCTCTTTGAAACAAAATTGTAGCTGTATTCTGCATCACTGGAAACTGCAATGTGATCTTAAATCTGTGGGCCTATGAATGGCGGCGTATGTGTTTTCTGGGACCTGTGTGACACCCAACAAGAATAAGAAACCACGGCAGTGTTGAATGACCTCACTCAGAAAGTGTCTGAGGCACTCATCTAAAAACTGCCAAAACGTCAGTGTCATTGAGCTAATTTGAATCTCTCCAAGAAACGACTTAAAAGCTAAGTGTGGCCCTAACCGGTGTGGCTCAGTGGATTGAGCACTGTAAATGGAAGGGTTTCTCATTCATTTCCCAGTCAGGGCACATGCCTGGGTTGTAGGCCAGGTCCCCAACTGGGAACATGAGAGAGGCAACCACACATCCATGTTTCTCTCCCCATCTTTCTCCCTTCCTTCCCATCTCTCTAAAAATAAATAAAATTTCTAAAAATAATAAATACTGCTATTACAAGTATTTTTTTTTTTTTAAAGCTAAGTGTTGTGGGTGTTGAGGGAAGCAGAGACTATTAGAGGAAAATTTCTGTTAGAAACCAAATCAATAAAAAAATGAAGGTGGGCATATCTTTAAGACCATCAGACAAGCTATTGGTCTAGACCAGGATGTGGCAATTTTTTTGAGAAGGATCATAAAGTATAGGTTTTGCAGGCCATAATTTTCCTGTTGTACATACTTAATTCTGCCATAAGTCATATATAAATGAATGGGTGTGACTGTTCCAATAAAACTTTATTTATAAAAGACAAACAGCATTTAAGGTATAGGTAGAAATGGTGATACTTTTTCTTTTGGATATTTGCCCTTTGCATTTCAATTAGGGAAAACATTACAGCTGCCTGGAATAAGTAAATAAATTAAATTTACATTGCTAAATACCCCATTTTTTTTTCCAAAATAAAAATGTTTATGTTTTTCTGACAATGAAAATGGCACAGACTCTCATAAAAGTTCAAACATCTAGAAGGGAAAAAAAAAGTGAATAAGAAGCAGCCCAATGCTTTTCTCTAAAGCCAGTGGCAGTGTTTGGGCATGGACGTTGGGTACACCTGGGCATAAACACATGACCCACCACCACTCACTACCCTTTTGGTTTGTGGCAAGTTACTTAACCTTTCTGAGTTCCAGTTTCTTCTTCTGTAAAACAGGGGTAATTGAAGATCAGTAATAATATTTACTTCATAGAATTGTTTTGAAGATTAAATAAGAATAATCAAGTAAAAGGCCTAGTGTGGTGCTTGCACACACACTTTACACACTCAGTGAATAAGTAAGAGTAAACAATACTCCAGGTCTCCTTGTTTCTTAATGTAGTATTTTCTCCCTCAAATCTCACTGCCTTCAGTGTAAACTGAACTTAAGTCAATAAACACTTACTGAGAAACTATCGGATGCTGCTGTGGTAGTTGTTATTACATTAGAATGAGGCCAGTTCTAAAATCCTACTTGATTATTAGTTTAAGAAAACCTTATCTTGCCCTGGCCAAGTTGCTCAGTTGATTAAAGTATTGTCCTGATGCACAAAGATTGTGGGTTCAAACCCTGGTCAGGGCATATACAAGAGTCAACCAATGAATGCCTAAATAAATGGAACAACAAACTGATCTTCCTCTCTGTCTACCCCCTGCCACTTCCTCTCTCTCTGTAAAAAATCAATTAACAACAAAACAAAACAAGAAAACCTTGTCTTGGAACCTATATAGAACCATTTCCTATTCACTCTTCCCACTAACATAACATTGATTTAAATGCGGTCTTTTTGTGGTGAAGGATAACAGAATTTAACAGGGTTGTTTGAGTACCAAATGAGTCACTTCAGAAAGGTACCGACAAGATTAGGTACCCAATATATGTAGTTATTATCACCCCAGCAATGCTTTCACACCTATGGTTAATGGGAGTGAAAGTGCAGAGGGATCCTCTTTCCTGATTTTACTTTTGATTCTAGAACTAAGCTTTCAGGCATTATGTAGATAAAACACTAAACTGGACACAATCCTAGGTCAACTGTTTACTAGCATTTGCTTGCAGTGGTTCCCTCCCGAAGCCTTATCAACTGTCATCTCCAACTTTCCTCCCCTTGTCTCTCTCCCACCCTCCAGCAACTGCCCTGACAACTTCCAAGATTAATTCTGTTTGCCTGGAGTCTGTTCCCACATCCTGTGGATACTCAATACTCACCATTAGTGACTTGGTCTCCATTGAAAGCAATTCTCATTTTCCTGATGTTCTCAAGGATTCCAAAGTTCTACAGTAAAATGTATTAGAGTTCACTGTACTTATTAATGGTTTTTCTACATACAGTAATAAACTAATGATGAGACAGAAAAACACATTGTTTAATATCATGGATGCTGGAACCAGACTGCTTGGGTTATAGTTCTGGCTCTGCCAGTTATTTTGTGATCTTGGCCAAATTACTTAACCTCTCTGTGCTAATGTTTACTTATCCTGAAAAAAAGGATAATAACAGCCCTACTTTCTAGGGTTCTTGTGGAGATTAGATGGGTTAATATTTGTAAGGCACTTAGAACAGAGTCTGGCATATATTTAGTAGTAGATAAGGTTAGTTATGTAATAGTTACCATTTATAGAGTACTTAGCTATCTGCCAGGTACAGAATATGTTATTTTCAATCCCCTCAATCATACAAAGTGGATAGTATTTGTAGTGGTGTGCTAGAGCTGGCCTATACCTATGTATGAGAGTTGAAAGTCAATGTTTCAGAAAGATTGCAAGTCAGTTGTTAAACAGAGCTATTACTAAAAATCAGATTATATAAATCATATGAAAAACTAAGACAATAAATATTCAGTCTCATCACTTCCTAATTATTTTACTACATTATACTACCATCTATGCTCTTGTGGTTATTCATTGTACTTTTTAAAATTATTTTTTAAACTACAATTGATATTCAATATTATATTAGTTTCAGGTACACATTTAGACATTCATATAATTTATGAAGTGATCCCTCGATAAGTGTAGTACCCACCTGGCACCATATATAGTTATTATAATATTATTGACTATGTTCCCTATGCTGTACTTTACATCCCCATGTTCATTGTGAAACCAGAAAAGCTGGTGTTCATGCTGCATATCGTTTACCAGACCCAATAAGCAAAGGCAGGGATTGAATCTTCATGGGCACTTTATTCAGATGGTTGGCAATATGAGAAGACAGCGGGTTTGTATCCTAACAGACTGTTTTAAATTCCATTATAAACAGGCCCTTTTTATAGGAAGAGTAGGTGAGGGGGTTGGAATTCAGGGAAAAGGTTATTCAGATGAAAGCTGCAGCATTCCTTCATGTGTGTCCTGGGCGGTGGTCACCCTGGAGATACCGTCTTGATTGCTTGCAGTCCTCCTGAGGCACAGAGGTGGAACTGCTCCTGGTTTCCTGAAGTCAAGGTGGGTCATGCCTCCAGTTCCTGAAACAATAGCTTTTACACACATTGATTACTAAGCTTATTAGTTGTTACCTGAAACTAAGATTTTCCAACATTTGAGTCCCCCATCAAATGTACTTGTATGGTAGAAATAATGGCATGATGTGCATCTCTACCCAACTGCATTCTGTGACATCAGTATTAGCAACTTGAAATCTGCTGTGGTAGGAGGAGTATTTACACCACAGAAGTTGGCAACCAGTACAAGTCAGGGCTTTTTAAATTTGGCTATTGGTTGTTAAACATTACTCTACCCCAGACTTCGAGATGCTTTTGATCATTTATCCCAATATGATAATCCCACTAAGCAAACAAGACAAACAGAGAATCATGGATACAGAGAGCATTTTGATGGTTGCCAGATGGGAGGAGGGTGTGAGGGAATGAATGAAGAGATGAGGGGATTAAGAAGTACAGATAGGTAGTTACAGAATAGCCATGGGGATGTAAGTACAGTATGGGAAATGGAGTAGCCAAAGAACTTAACATGCATGACCCATGGACATGAACAGTGGTGTGGGGATTGCCTGAGGGAGT
This sequence comes from Furipterus horrens, assembly GCF_987537825.1. NCBI lineage: Eukaryota > Metazoa > Chordata > Mammalia > Chiroptera > Furipteridae > Furipterus > Furipterus horrens. The sequence continues at coordinate 46,485,325 of NW_028327172.1, forward strand.
GGGAGATGCTGGGTGTAGGGGGGCAAAGGGGGCAAAATCAGGATAACTGTAATAGCATGATCAATAAGATATAATTTAAAAAAATTTTTAAAGGTTAAGATTAAACCTATTCTCACACCTGTACTTATTTTCAATTTTCTTGTTTTGAGAAGGCTTGGGGCAGTAATTAAGATTCGTTAAATGATCACTTTTCTTAAACTCTTTGTTGGTGTGAACATACATACAGAAAACTATATGTATCAAAAGTGTACAATTTAAACCCTTTCACAAACTCAACACACCATGAGACCAGCACTCAGATCTAGAACCAGAACATTACCCTTTTCTCAGAAACCTTCCAGTTTCTACCCTCCCAACCAACGGTAACTACTAATCTGGCTTCTAAAAATCATGCAATCTTTTAATATTGGCATATGTCAGACCATATTGGGCCAGGTACTTTGTATTGTATTATCTGCTCCCATTTATATGGATCAGTTAGTTATCTTGACTTATATCCCACTCCTGTGGAGCCGCTTATCAAAATTGATGAATTTTTGTGCACTCATTTTAATATTGGAGATGTAAGAAGATACCCAACATTTTTGGCATATTATGCTTTATTATTTTAAGAAAGGTAAAAACGCAGCTGAAATGCAAAGATTTGTGCAGTGTATGGAGGTGTGTCAAAAGTGGTTTGTGAAGTTTCCTGGTAGTACTGTATTGACATTTTGGCCAAATAATTCTTTGCTGTGGGGCTGTCTTATGCATTGGAAGATGTTTGGCAGCGCCCCTGGCCTCTACCCATTAGAAGCCAATAGCGGGAGATAGCCAACATACTCAAAATATCCAAATCAGTAAATTATTGATGAAAATTAAAAAAAAATGTCTTTTATTTTATGGGAAAAACTAAACGGAATTTTTGGTCAGTGCAATACCTAAGGAAATAAGTTTGTAGTGGCTAAATAACTTACTTTAGGCCACAACAACAAATATCAAAACCAGGATTCAATTCCAGGATCTAACTCTAGAGCCAGCTAGATTATCCACTATGCTACTGTGTTGAACTACACTGGTTTACGCTGAAGTCAATTTTTTTTTTTTTTTTTTTTTTTTAGTGATGGGGAGACATTAACTTATTGTTCCCCTTACTTACGCATTCATTGGTTCATTCTCATATATGCCTTGACGGGATGAACCCACAATCTTGGTGGGTAGGAACAACACTGTAACCAACTGATCTACCCGGCCCTGAAGTTAATTATTAAGGGATTTTTGGCTGATGTTAAAATAAACTCTAGTTGAAATTCCCCAACCTGAAAACTTTCTCTCAGAATAAAGTTAATGTGCCCCTTCACACAGTGTGGTAGGGGAAGCACGATTTGGCTTCTCCCAAGTCTCATCTCTCTTCATCAGCTGCTTCTCCCAACATTTCAGCCCTAATGAACTCCTTTCTCTTTCCAGCAAATGCTCCTGCCTCTACGTAACCACTGCCTCTTTCCCAACCCTCTGGAAAACCTTCTCTAACTTCTGAATTCTGAAGGATTATAACAAGCAGTGTTTTATTCCAGCTGGCATCACTCTACTAAAATTATTTATTTCTTAATAGTTCATTGCTGTGTCTGTCCCCAGTGCCTAAAGAAGTGCCTGGAATAGAATAGGTACTTGATAAGTATTTAATAAAAGATATGAAAGGGCAAGGATTATTTTATCAATTTAAAGGTGGGAAGACTGTGGCTCGTACAGGTCAGGTACTTCGCCCAGGGTCAGGTACTAAGTGGCCCAGGTGAGATTTGAGACCAGGGTTACACAGACAGCCGCTGCAGACCGCGCCCGTTCTCCCGGGGCTTCCCTTCCGCCCGCTCCCACTAGCTCCGCCTACCTCGGCCTGCGCCACCTCTAAGACTAGTTTGACCCTCGAAGGGCCGCCGTAGCGCGTCGCCTCCGTTGCCGTGGGAAACGACTCGGGACCTGGGTGGAAGGAAAGACGTTTCCCGCCGGCGGGAGCTGCGGTAGTGGCGGCGTGGGGAGCTTAGAGGCTGCGGGGCCCAGCGCCGCAGCACCATGGCGGACCAGTTTTATCTGGAAAATATAGACGAGTTCGTCATGGACCAAAACAAGATCGTGAGGAGCTAGGACTGGGGATCGTGGGTGTGCGGCTGGGGTCCTAGGCCCGGAGAGGGCGGCAGGGTCCTTGACCCTTCTGCGTGTGGTCTCGTGGGGACTGGCCGAGGGAGGCAGGTCCCCACGCCACGTACCCCGAGGCGAGCGAGAACTCGCCGGAGAGGTCTTCCGGTGCACACGCAAGTCTTGCTCCCTTGGTTGAGCGTGCTGGGCACTGTGCACAGACTAGAATGGAGGGGCATCGGTTGGTAGTATTTCTAAAGCGTCTCTACACCTGTCTGATAAGGTGGTTGGCGTCCAAAGCCCCAAATTTACTGTTGGGGAAATTGCAGTCGGGTTTAAGTACAAGCTGTGTAACCTTCCGACAGCCAGTTTCCTCTCAGTGGAAATTTGGCATTGACGCAGGCTTGACCTGGTTCAAGGGGCTGGAGTAAAGCTCAAGTGAATGAATGTCAGTGCGAATTGCAAATGGTGATGATTGCCTACTGTGAGCTCCGCATACACGTTATTGCATTTATACCCAGAGGCTGGTGAAAAGGCAGCTGAAGCAGACAGAGGGGCTAAATGATTTATTTGTGGTGAATAAGGGATAGGCAATTTTCCAACCTAGGTGTGTCTCTTTTGCTAATGTTTTCTTATACGTTACACTGCTTTTGCCTAACCTGTGCAACACTTCCAATTATTGGAAACTCAGCATTTATAATTGGAAGACGTTAAGAGAAGAGTGGCAGGAGAGTTCAAGGAAAGATGGAAGATCTAATCTTGAGGCCAGGAGTTCCCAATCTAACACTCTTGATACAGCACTCACCTGTCTCATTCATTCCTGGACCCCTGCACCACCTGTGCCCTTTAATGTTTGTATGGCTGCAACTGATTTTCTGAGCCATACGCTTCAAAATAACCTAGATTCTGGGTGAGTTTTAGAATAGTTTTCAGCGGTGGCCCTCAAAAAGGACAGGATATGAAAAAAAGGCCTGAGTAAAACAAGGAGTGTGAGGAAAATGAGAACTTTTTCTTCGGTGTATAGTCGGCCTTTTTAGATTCTTTGCATTGATTGGTCTGTGAAACAAACGTTTTAGTACTTGTAGAATAGGTATCTCAGTCCTGCCTGCCCAGGTAGAAGGTTCTTGGCAAAACTGTGAAGTGACATCTATTATAATTTATAATGCATAATCATCTCAGACTAGGACTCTTGAGAAGCCCTAAGAACTGACCTGCACTCTGGAGTCCTGTAATAAAATGTTTTAAAAATGCCTTCTTTTTGCAGGTGACATACAAATGGCTGAGCTATACACTAGGAGTTCATGTTAACCAGGCCAAACAGTAAGTCCAATTCACTACTAATTTTAATTACATTGGAATTTTTTGTTTGTTATTTTGCTTTGTTTATAGGTTTATAGATAGCCTCTAGGTCGAACTTTTTTCCCCTGGGAAATGGGAAAGAATACTATTTTTACTACTTTTGTCTATTATTTAGGAGATAGGTAAACTTGTATACAAATGTGTAGTAATACATATACTGGATTTATTTGTAGTCTTGCCCCCTGGTTAACATCACTTTGTTCTTTCAGACTTATTAAATGGGCTAGCCATTTCTGTTTACATCGATTTATATGTCTGTTTTCTTACATCTTCATTGCAATTTCCTTAGGCCCATCTCTGGGTGCTACTGAAATATCTCCATAATGAGGTCAACAGGTGTTTGACACAAACTGCATAACAATATAAGAGAGGGGAGAAGCTTTCAAGTGAAACTAAGAAATGTTTAGGATACTGCAGAGCGTTGTCTTTCTTGGATTTTGCCATATCACCTTTTTTTGCAGAAAGAAAAAAAAAGCAAGCTTTTGAATTAAGTTCAAAATTTTTTGACCTGCAAATGTGCAGATGTTGTGTATGTCCTAAGGGGAAGAATTGGTGAACAGGCTGAGGACATATATATTGAGTTAAATACTCACTTAGTTTATTTTATCCCTAAAGGTGGTCTGATTTTTCCCTATTCCTTGAGTCACAGGAACTTTCTTTAAGTGGTAGGAATGTTCCATGGGTCTTAGAAATTCCCTCATCTCTAGAGTAGGTTGATTTGGCTTTATTTGAGTTGCTTTTTGACAGTTCTGGGAGTCTGATTTTGACTGGATGTTTATGCCTTTGAGACGTAAACTCTTGGCCCAGGGATGGAGTTGGACTGATTCTGACTGTCTAAGATTGCTGTTGATAAGATCAGTACTGTCCCAAACCAAGAGGTTCAGGTAATTTTGGGAATGGACACTTGTAAGCGTCATTATTTGTTGGGGTTACAGATGTTTAAATATGAAGTGAGGTCATTATTCCTATATAAGCTTGTTGAGGTTTAAAAGTGCATATTGGAGAGGAAATAAAGTTGCCTGCAATTTTATTGTAGCTAACCTTATTACCTATAATTTTTATAGAATTAACACACTGTCTTGCCCCTGCCTGTCTACCAACTTCAACCCACACCACTCTCTGCCTCTCTTACACACTAGCCATATTTGCCTTTCTGTTCCTCAAATATGTCAGACTCATTCTCACCCGGGGACATCTGCACCATTGCCTTGGCCTGGAATGCTTTCTCAGCTGTCATCATTCTTCAGGTTTCAGCTCAAATTTTGCACATTGCTTTCCAAATGCTCTATTTCAGGTATCTCACCCCTTCCTAACTCTCTGTTGTATGTATTTCTTTCATATATATTTTTAAAACTTTATTAATAGAATTCACCCACTGAAAATGTATAATTTAGTGGTTTTTAGTATATTCAAAGAATTGTGCAACCATGGCTGCGATTAATTTTAGAACATTCTCATCCACCCTAAAAGGAACCCTGTATCCATCAGCAGTCGCTCATCATTTTCCCTCAATCCTGCTTCCTCTTCCCCCAGCCCTAGGCAACTACTAATATATTCTTTGTCTATAGATTTACTTATTCTGAACATTTCAAATAAATGGAATCATGTAATAAGTAAACTTGTGTGCCTGGTTTCTTTCACTTAGCATGTTTTCAAGGTTTGACCATGTTGTAGCATGTATCAGGACAGTAAGTCCTCACTTAACATCATTTGAAATGACTTCTAACAAAATCAGTTTTACCATAGGCTAATTGATATAATAAACAGGAGTTCTTATAATAGCTCATCAGTATAATAAAATGACCTTATTTGAGGATCTACTGTACTTCATTTCTTTTTATGGATGAATTATTCTGTTACATGAGGGTTGTTGTAACGAAGTGCTATAAACTTGGTTTAAAATCACGGAAATACGGAATGTCTCAAAATTCTGGAGGCTAGAAGTCTGAAATTAAGGTGTCAACAGGGCCACACGCTCTGAAACTTGTGGATAAGAATCCTTTCTTGCCTCTTCTTAGCTTTTGGTGGTGTGCCAGCAGTCTTTGGCATTCCCTGTCTTATAGCTGCATGACCCTAGTCTCTGTCTTTGCTGTCACATGACATCTGTTGTCCCTGTGTTTCTGTATCTTTATGTGGCCATTTTATAAGGATACCAGTTATGTTGGGTTAGGAGCCCACTCTCCTTTAGTTTAACCTCATCTTGACTGATAATATGTGCAAAGATCGCATTTCCAAGTAAGATCACATTCTGAGGTCCTGGTGGTGAAGAGATCAACATATCTTTCTGGGGGACACAATTTAATCCAGACTGTATGGATAAACCATATTTTGTTTATCCACTCATCAGCTGATGAGCAATTAGGTTATTTCCACACTTGGGCATTATGGATAATGTTTCTATGAACATTCTTGTGCAGAAATGTATTCTCAGTTCTCCTGGGTCAGATGACAAATCTATATTTCAAAGTGTCTATGCTGTTTTACAATCCCACCAGAAATGTTGGAGGGTTTCAGTTTCTCCATATTCTTTTCAACTCTTTTTTTTAAAAATTTATTTGTTTAATTATTTTATTTTTAGAGAGAGGGGAAAGGAGAAAGAGAGGGAAAGAAACATCTCTGTGTGGTTGCCTCTCACTCGCGCCCCCAATTGGGGACCTGATGTGCAACCTAGTAATGTGCCCTGACTGGGAATTGAACCAGCGACACTTGACTCGCAGGCCGACACTCAATCCACTGAGCCACAGCAGCCAGGGCTTTCTTTTCAACTCTTGATTAGCTGTCTTTGTTTTTTTTTTAGCCATCCTAATGAGTATGAAGTGTTATCACTGTGGTTTTGATTTGCAGTTCCCTAGCAACTAATGATGTTGATCATCTTTGCATGTACTTATTAGCCATTTGTATATCTTTGGAGAAATATTTATCTAATCCTTTACCAATTTTTTTAAATTGGGTTTTTGTCTTTTTCATTGTTGAGTTATGAGAGTTCTTTCTGTATTCTGCATACTAGCCCCTGATCAGATATATGATTTGCAAAATGTTTCTCCCATTCTGTGGGTTGTCTTTGTACTTTGTTGATGGTGTCCTTTGAAGCACAGACATTTTTATTGTTGAAGAAGTCCAATTTATTTTTTTCTTTCTGTTCCTTGTATTCTTTAATATAGTGTATAAGAAGGTTTTATCTTACTGAGAGTCAAGAAGATTTACTTTTGTATTTTCTTGTAGTTTTAGTTCTTACACCAATAATTATCACTATATTTATGGTTTCTGCATATTGAATGCTTGTTAACATGTTTAAAATGCCTTAGTCCTCACAATAAGAATACATTACAGTTTTTAAATTAGGTGGTGCATAGTGAGAATAACTTGTCTCAGCTCCATGATGTCTTGTGCCTCAGCTGGGAAGCCTCAATGGCTGCAGCCCTGTCATCTGTAGGCTCTTTGTCCATGTCTGCCAGCTGATGCTGGGCTGATGACCAGACATTGCATGTGGTCTGTCTGTATGGCCTGGGCTTCCATCAGAGCATGGTGTCTCTGGGTAGTCGGACTTCTTAAACAGCAGCTCAGGACTTCAAAAACTAGTCCTCCCATGCAAGACAGAAGCTGATTGCTTCATGAATCAAACAGTATCATGTCTGCTTTATTCTTTTGCTTAAAATGAATCACTGGACCTCCCAGATTCAAGGGGAGAGGATGGAGTCCATCTCCCTGCGTGGACATAGAAGAGTGTGTGGGATGGGTGGCATTGTTGTAGCCATTTTCGGAAACCCAGCGTGCCACAGTCATTGTATCTTCAGTGCTTAGCTCATAATAGGTGCCAATAAATATTTGAATAAATACTAAGCACCCCTGGTTGATATTTTCACAAATATTTATATCATACAATCTATTTAACAATTCAGTCTCTCTTTTATATTTATTTTTATTTTTAAATTTTATTGTTTTTCAATTACAGTTGTCCCATTCCCCCCCACCCCACACTCTCCCCTGCCCCATCCTCCCACCCACGCTCCCACAGTCAATCCCCACTTTCTTGTTCATGTTCATGGGTCCTTTATACTTGTTTCTTGACAAGACTCTTTCCCCTCTTTCCCTTGTTATCCCCCTCACCCCTCCTCTCAGGTCACTGTCATTTTGTTCCTTATTTCCAAGTCTCTGGTTTTGTTCTGCTTGTTTGTTTTGTTCATTAGTTTCCACTTATAGGTGAGGTCATATTGTATGTGTCTTTCACTGCCCAGCTTATTTCACTTGGCATAATACTCTCCAGTTCCATCCATGTTGTTGCAAAATGTAGGAATTCCTTCTTTCTTTCTGCTGCATAGTAAATACACCACAATTTTTTGATCCATTCATTTATTGATGGGCACTTAGGCTTTTCTAGCACTTGGCTATTGTAAATAACGCTGCTGTGAACATTGGGGTGCATAGGTTCTTCCGAATTGGTGTTTTGGGTTGCTTAGGGTATAATCCCAGCAGTGGAATTGCTGGGTCAAAGGCAGTTCCATTTTTAGTTTTTTGAGGAAATTCCGTACCGCTTTCCACAGTGGCTGCACCAGTCTGCATTCCCACCAACAGTGCAGTAGGATTCCCTTTTCTCCACATCCTCGCCAGCACTTGTTGTTTGTTGGTTTGTTAATGATGGCCATTCTGACCAGTGTGAGGTGGCATCTCATTGTGATTTTAATTTGCATCTCTGATGGCTAGTGATGTTGAGCATCCTTTCATATGCCTATGGACCCTCTGTATGTCCTCCTTGGTGAAGTGTCTGTTCAGGTCCTTTGCCCATTTTTTTTTAAAGTATACTTTATTGATTATGTTGTTACAGTAGTTACAATTTTTTTCCTCTTTGCTCCCCTCTGCCCAGTACACTCCTTCCCTCCAGCAATCCCACTCCCTATAGTTCATGTCCGTCCGTGGTTCGTGCATATAAGTTCTTTGGCTTCACCCTTTCCTATATTATTCTTAACTTCCCCCTGTCTATTTTGTACCAATCGATTATGCTTCTTAATCCCTGCACCGCATCCCCATTTCTCCCCCTCCCCCCTCCCAGCTGATAACCCTCCAAATGATCCCCATACCTATGATTCTGTTCTTATTTTGGTTTGCTTAGTTGGATTTTGTTTTTATTTTTTAGTCAGTTGTTGATAGTTGTGAGTTTGTTTCCATTTTAGTGTTCATAGTTTTGATCTTCTTTTTCTTAAGTAAGTCCCTTTGACATTTCATATAATAATGGCTTGGTGATGATGAACTCCTTTAGCTTTACCTTGTCTGGAAAGCACTTCATCTGCCTTTTCATTCTAAATGGTAGATTTGCTGGATAGAGTAATCCTGGTTGCAGGTTACTTTTCATCATATTGAATACTGTTTACCAGTCCCTTCCTGCCTGTAAAGTGTCCTCTGAGAAATCAGTTGACAGTCCTATAGGTACCCCCCTGTAGGCAACTCTCTACTTCTGTCTTGCTGCCCCCAGGACTCTGTCTTTATCCTTCTCCTTTGGCATCTCAGTCATAATGTGTCCTGGTGTGGTCCCCTCTGGGTCCAGCTTGCCCAGGACCCTCAGTGCTTCCCAGACCTGTATGTCCATCTCCTTTACAAAATTTGGGAAATTTCCCTCATTTTTTTCAATTCTTGCTTCCTCATTCTGCACTGGTTGACTGTTTTTTTCTTCATTATGTTCCAAATCATTGATGTGAACCCCGGTTTCCTTCCCTTCACCACTGCTTTTGTGTGGATTTTCCTTCGTTTCACTTAGCATAGCCTTCACTTCTTCTCTTATGTGTTTGCCGTACTCAAGCATATTTGTCAAGCCTGTGAGCATCTTTATTACCAGTGTTTTGAATTCTGTGTCTGTGAGGTTGGCTATCTCCTCGTCACTTAGTTCTCCCACTGGAACCTTGATCTGTTTCCCCTTTTGGGCTATACTTCTCTGTCTCCTCATTCTGACAGGCTCCTGTGTTTGTTTGCCTCCATGTCCCAGGTAGAGCTGTCACTCCTGTTACATTGTAAGGGACGGAGCTTTAGGAGTTCGTCAGTACAGGGGGAGGGGTCCGAGAGGGAACAATGCTGCCTCCCCAGCACTTGCCCCTTTTCCAGGCATCTCTCCCATTTCCACACTGGAATGACGCCCCTCTACCTGCTGCCCTGCTGTCATTCCCAGAGTGGGTGGGTCTGCAGCTGTTCTAGGACTGTGGGGGCCCTTTAAACAAGCAGACTCTGCTAAGAGACCGGCAGTTTCTGCCTCCACCCCAAGCCCCACTGGTCTGCACAGTCAGAAGCAATGAGGCTTGATTTTCCCCAGTGCTGGGACCATGAGCTGTTAGGTTTGGTGAGGAGCTGGGAACGCTCCCTGGGTGTCCCTCCTGACTTTAAAACCTGTGACGGCGCTTTCTGCTGGCCTGCCGCTGCTGCTGCCACCACACTGTGTTCTCTCTGCCCTTTCTCTGCCCCTCCTACCTGTCTGGATGAGTATTTCTTCTTTATATCTTTGTTTGCTGGACTTCCATGCAGTTTGATTTTCTGGAACTTCTGGTTGTTTCTAGTTTTGAGGTAGTTGTATTCCTTCTTAATTGTGGAGGGAGACGCAGCGTGTCTATCTACGCCTCCATTTTGGCCGGAAGTCCCCTTTGCCCATTTTTTAATTGGATTGTTTTTCTTCTTGGTGTGGAGTCGTATGAGTTCTTTATATATTTTTGAATTCAAGTCCTTGTCCAAAGTATCATTGGCAAATATGTTTTCCCATATTGTGGTCTCCCTTTTCATTTTGCTGATGTTTTCTTTAGCTGTTTAGAAGGTTTTTAATTTGATGTGGTCCCATTTGTTTATTCTTTCATTTATACCTTTTGCCCTAGGAGTTATATTGGCAAAAATATTGCTGCATGGGATATCTGAAATTTTGCTGCGTATATTTTCCTCTAGGTCTTTTATGGTGTCACGACTTATATTTAAGTCTTTTATCCATCTTGAGTTTATTCTTTAGTCTTTTTAACAAATGAGAAAATTGAGACTTGAGTGACCTCACGTTTTCATACTTTACCTATAATGAAAGTATTTATTTATTTTAACATTTGAAATATTCTGATTTTATTTTTTAAATTTTTATTGAATTTATTTGGGTGACATTGGTTAATAAAGTTATATAGGTTTCAAGAGTACCATTCTATAATACATCATCTGTATATCCGTCGCCATTTAGCCCATTTACCCTCCTACAAGCAGCCCCTCCCCGCCCCCCCTGCCCCCTCACTTTCCTGCTGGTAACCATCATACTGTTGTGTGCATCTATGAGTTTTGTGTGGTGGGTTTTATTATTTTTTTTCCTTCATCCCTTCATTTTTTTCACCCAGCGCCTCAACTCCCCTCCCTTCTGACAGTTGTCAGTCTGTTTTCTGTATCTGAGTCTGTTTCTGTTTTATTTGTCAGTTTATTTTGTTCATTAGATTCCACATATAACTGAAATCAAATGGTATTTGTCTTTCTTTCTCACTGGCTTATTTCTATAGTGGAAGCATTTAAAATATCACCGATGGCACTGGGGTTAGTGACAAGGCATGATTGGTATTGATTTGCTTGGATTCATTAAAGAGGTGTTTTTTTTTCAGTTATTACTATATTTTAGCATTATTTTAGGCACTGTCTTAAAACGGCAAACTTGATAGAGAAGATCCTTCCCATTTATACAAGGTAATTTCAGGTTGTAAAAATGTTGCGAAGGAATTAAATTGGGTTATGGAAGGCAGTATACCGTATACACTATATTTGTCCTGGGGAAAATTATGGGTGGAACTGATCAAGAGGGAAAGTTAATGAATTAAAATGAGAAGATATAGTTAATCATGTCTGTGGGAAGTGCATCTTATAAAAGTTCATGTATGTTGTCATTTATATTTAAGAATATTTTGCATATTTTGTTGGTAAAATGTTTGGTGTAATCAGATAAACATGTCTTAGAGACTAAAGGTTTGCAGAATATTTTTTTTTAAGAGTTTGTGCAGTTTTGACCTCCCCGTTAATATAAAAGAACTGGGGGTGACTTAAGGAGACAAGTACACAGAGGATATCTGTGGTATATGAGTTGTAGATAAAAGATTTAGCCAGCAAGCTTGCGAGCATCTTGTGCATGGTACCTGCCTATCATTTCTTCTGTTAGCATGGTTCTAACTAGCATAAGTAAACCAATATGTTCATGAATTTGTGTTACCTCATCTTTCCTAATGCAGTCACTGCATGGAAGGCAACACCAAAGAGAGCAGGTTAGAGCAATCAATACAAATACTAAATAGGGCACATTTTTGCCGTTAGGGAGCATAAAGTCTGGTGAGGGTGGCAGACATATAAACTAAGTAGTTAGAATACAGTGTGGTGAGTGCTGTAATAACAGAGATGGGATAGGCTCTGTTAGAGCTTAGGAGGCAGGGGTGCCCTGTTGGCCTGCAGTTTTAGGGAAGGCTGCAGACAGGAGGCGATAGCTGAGCTGCTGTGTGGGCGAGGAGTTCAGTGGATGGGGTCTGCGCAGAGCATGCCAGGCAGAAGGAGGGGCACACAGAGGAGCGAGGGCAACTGCAGAATGCTTCATAAGGCTGAGAATAGTGTGAATAGGAGAATGGTGAGATACAGGGGATCAGAACGAGAAGGGTCTTGCACGTCATTGCTAGTGAGTTGGAGTTGATCCTTAGGGGACGGGGTGCTGCTGAAATTTCTGAAATAAAGAATAATACTTCAGACAAGAATATCCAAGGACCTTCTCAGTATCACTTAATGACTAATAGGCATCTCAGACTTACATGCCCCAAAAGCTGACTCCTGATTTCTGCCCCCAATACCTACTTCTGCTTTTCCCCGTCTCAGTGAGTGACTTTATTCTTTGAGTTGGTTAGTTCAGTCATCCATAACTCCTTTTTCTCTCATACCCCACAGTCAATCCATCAGCAAATACTGTTGTTTCTCCCAGAATTCATCCACTAATTTACTACCTCCATTGTGACCACCGTGGTCTGAGCCACCATCATCTCTAGCCTGGATGACTGCAATAGCCTCCTAAGTGGTCTCCTTGCTTCCTCCATTTCCGCTTGGCAGTATATTTTATACACAGCAGTCAGGGACCCTTCTGAAAGGTGAGATCATGGTATTTCTGCTGTAGGACTGATGACTCTTAATTCGATTCAAGTTCTACATAGAGCAACAAAGCCAGTATCTGGCACTCAGCTCTCTCTGCCACCACTGCTCTTCCTTATTCTGGTTCAGCACACTTGCCTCCTTTCTGTTCTTTGTACTTTGCCTACATTCTTGCCTCAGGACCTTTGCATTTGCTGTTCTGTCTGCCCTGGAACATTATTCCACATGCCACAGAGGTGGCTTCCTCACTTCCTTCCAGGGTCTGCTCAGCAGGCTTTCCCTAATCACCTTATATAAAGTAGCAAAAATTCTCAGGCACTCTATTCTTACTTTTTTCCCCCATAGATTTACTACCATTTAACATATATGCATTTATTCGTTAATCTCTTTTCTGTAATGTAAGCTCTAAAAGGTTAGGAATTTTGCTTTGTTCATAGCTCTCTCCTTAAGGCACAAAACATAAAGTAGCCACTCAGTAAAGTTTTGTTGACCTAATGACTTGATTTGCATTTTTAACACTTTACCCATGGCTGCCTTGTGGATGATGAAGAGGTGGGAGGGTGCAGAATTGACATTTGGAATTGAAATAGTCCAGTCAAGAGATTTAGAGGGCATGGAGTCAAGAATTACTTGGGAGGGAGAACTGACTAGATTTGGCAACTCAGTGGATAGGGAGAGGTGAAGGATAATGACTCCCAGATTTCTGGCTTGTGTGGTTTGGGCAGATGTTGTTGTCAGGAATAAGTGAGGCCATGGGGATGAATGAAATAGACCAACCATCTGGTTTGCCCAAGACTGTCTGTTGGTGTTAGCACCAAAAGTCTATGTCTCAGGAAACCTCTGAAATCCAGACAAACCCAGATGGTTTGTCACTCTATATATTAGAGGTAGCTAAAGACAGAACCCTAACTGTTGCAGAAAAGGAGGTCATTAAGTTTATGCAGGAAATGGAGTGGAGGTAGCAAGAGACTCAATGGGGCACAGGACCACGGAAGCTAAGAGAGCAGGTGCTTCAAGAAGAGTGGTCAGGAGTGTAGGGTGAATTTCCCTTTGAACTTGAGTTTGAGTTTCTAGCTTTCCTTGGTAGAAGTATGACATATTATAGGGACTCAATATATATATTTCTTGGCATAAAAGACACAAATGATATGTCTCTTTTGCTGTTTTTGTTAATCTGTAAGTTATGGAGAGGAGTCAACCTCTGATACTTACTGGATCATGAAGATAAAAATGAATTTAGGGATGTTACTAAAAGCAACATTATTTTTACATTGAGTATTTGGCAGTCTCAGGTTAATGAATACTTTGAAGGCTGGGCAGTGGGAGTAAGCTGCTACATTCTGCAGTTCTAAAACAGCATTGACTGAGTGATCATGAAACTAATTTCAAAGCTGGACATTTGTGATCATGTACTTAGTGGTTCTTGATGTTTTGGAACCCTTTTGAGAAACTATCAAACTCTGAACCGTCTCTCTGCAAGAAAGCACATATACATTTTACTTACAATGGTAAAGAATCACTAATCTGTCTAGCACAGCCCTCCCATTTTATACTTCAGGATATTGAGAGGCCTAGAAAAATTAAATTATCCAGGATCACATAGTGACTGAACTTATTCTTGGTTGAGTGTTCTATTCATTATATGTTACTGTTTTATTGCAGGTTCACTCCTTCTGGGCCTATTACTAGATTTCTTTTATTTCAGTTATGAACTGGGTCATTGTGCCAACTCAGTAAGTTAACCTCAACTTAATTCTCTGTCCATAGACTGAGCAAAAATTCTGTAGAAAATTTGACGAACTGCCAGATTTAATATACTTATCTTTTAAGTCACAAATTAAGAGTTGATGAGGTAAAAAAACTCTTACTAATGACTTTCTTATGCCTTTTGTTTGGAACAGGATGCTGTATGATTATGCTGAAAGGAAGCGAAAGGAAAATTCAGGAGCCCAACTGCATGTTACCTACTTAGTGTCTGGCAGTCTTGTTCAAAATGGACATTTGGTAAGTTCTGAGAATTTTGTAATGAGCTTAAATATGTTTGAGCTATAACGTGTTAAATAACAACATGGGGGTGGGAGAACACAAGATTTAGTATTATGGAAGTTTTAGAAAGCCACCTGGCCCTGGCCGGCATGGCTCAGTTGGTTGGAGCATTGTCCCATAAGCCAAAAAGTTGCAGGTTTGTCCTGGGTCGGGGCATGTACGAGAGGCAACCGATCAGTGTTTCTCTCTCGCATTGATGTTTCTCCCCCTCTCTTTCCCTCCCTTCCCCTCTCTTTAAAAACCAAAAAGCATGTCCTTGGGTAAGGATTTAAAAAAACAAAACCTACCTTAAGATGATTATTTTGAATTTTTAGAGTAAACCTAAAGCTCTGAGAAGTTTTGGCAATATCTTGGCTGTGATGCAGAGACTGCAGTGTTATTATGCCACTTTCCTAGGCGACAAGACATTAGGAGACTGCTTCTGCTATTCCTCTTTCTCTCTCTTGATGTTATAATAGTGAAAGGGTGGTTAGTTTCCACCCTGTTCAAATGTCAAGTCACACACTTAGCTGTTCAGAAAGTCTAATTTTATTATTTTTTAACTGAAGTTGATTTTCATGTGAGTGGCTTAAGGATGGGGGTGTTGGCAGGGGCCTGCGAATGCAGGGGCATAGTTTGAGAATGTCTTTATTTTCATGCATCTTTCCCGGTCTGATAGGTGGTCACCCTTCAGCTCAGGTCACTGCTGCATTTTCATCATCCTGACCACAGTGCTGTCTCAGGCCTGCTGACTTCCTCTTTGCTACTTTCATGTCCCTCTTAGGGACAAAGGGATCATTCTACTCCTCCCAGGGCTTGGGGAGCTCTGCTGTGATAACTTGTTCTTCTGCACCAGGCTGATTCTTGGGAACTTTGATAACTCCTCCTCTCTGGCTTCCTCCCAAAAGTAAGGCGCATTTCCTCTGTTCTCACTTCCCCAAGCCTCCAATCTGAAGGTTCTTGTGCTCCTACTGCCGCCACCAGCCCTGCAGAACTTAGCCCAACAATCAGGGCTCCTCAGAGATCCACCAATATATGTGTTCCTCATCCCATTGACTTCCCCTCAGACACTTATGTTCAGAAGCCTGACTTATCAAAATACTGATTAGATTTGTCTTATAACAATAGAGTCCCAAGCATACGAGATTTAAAACTAGAATGACCATTTAATAATTTACAAGGAGAAACAGAATTGCTAGAGGGATCAGATCCATATAGTCTCTGACCAGCAATTTCTTTCCTTGTTGGTAAACTATTTGATGAGCCAGGTGATAATCAAGATATTTGCAAGTGTAGAATTAGATGTCCTTATATATGTGAAACACAAAATTAAGCAGATCTGATTCATTTACTCTCAGAAATAAACCTGGCACCAGAATCCTCTCTTTGTGTGGCTCTCGAATGGATACAGCCAAAGTTTGTATCTGAATGTCTTCTTTCCTTGTTTCCAGGGTTAACCTGCTCTCTTCTGTCTCTGTAGTCAATGCCTTCGGTCTAGTTGTAGCCAAGTCTTTACCTGGGAGTCATTGTATTTCTTAAAAGCAGTGGGCTTTATTCTTTTTTTTGGTCACTGGTATTTTTTTTGTTTTGTTTTTTTGAGAATCTGAAAGAAGAATTTACATGTTGACATATTTGTAAAATTTTGAGTGTTCACACATAATTCTGGGGCAAGATCCAAGGTTAAGAATTTATGTTTCAAGATAAAGTTGTAGATTTTTATTCTAAGCCATATGATGGAGGTTCTTAACACGTTGCGTACCGGGGTATTGAAGTGCCTTTAATCCTCTGTTCTGGCAGGTTTTTAAGATTCAAATATGGTTAGATGTCTAATATTAATGAAATGACTTCATGAAATTAACAGTCAAGCTACTACTATCCTTAATTAATAGAAAAAGCAAATGAAAAATTACTACTGAATGTCTAAATAACCTTATTTAATTGTTTAAAATTATGCGATCAAATGATGAGAATTCTCGCCATCCGAATGCAATGTGTTAATTTGGAATCTTTGCATGGTTCTCGGGATACAGGGGATTCAGGGACAGACCCCTGAAAGTGGGTTCAGATTGTGTTCCGTAGTGCATTTTTTGGAGATGATTTTTCAAAATGAGGTGTAACCCCTTATAGGTTAAAAACTTTCTTGCTGTGGCTTGCTTATAAAGGCCTTGTATTTTTAGATTTAAGAGGGCATTACTATTCTCCCCAACCCTGGCTGGTTTGGCTCAGTGGATTGAGCGTCGGCCTGCAAGCTAAGTGTCGCTGGTTCGATCTTCCAGTCAGGGCACATCAGAGAAGGAAAATCTGATTCCAAAAAACCTCCGCTGCCTTGCGGCATACCTCTTCAGGGGAAAGGCTAAGGGAGTAAACCCCGACAGAAAATCCGGAGCCGGAGTCCCTAAGGCGGTTTGACGTTGTAGTCAACACCGGCAACTCCTGCGGCGCACCTGAAGCCAAGCTGTATTGACTCCGTCTTTCCCTTGGACCCTTCAGCTGCGAAGAGAGGGGGGGTCTGCTGCATGGGCAACAGCAGACCCTCCATATCACCCTGCCCAGGCTCTGTAGCTTCAGCTCCACTGGAGAGGACACTCCAGCGTCATCGCAAGATGTCGATTCAACACGGGAGGAGACATATACCGTGTCACTCCCGAGTTGGACTGCACAGCCATTCTCGGCGGTGCAGATAGACTCTTAAGAAGCTACACCATCGTCTCTCGAGACGGACGGCTGCCGACGACGACGACTATTCTCCCCATTTTTAAAAAGCAGCAGCATTCTTTCAAACAAAATTTTAATTAGAATCCTAACATTAAAAAATATATGGAGAGTAGAATTGCTGTGGTTGACATGATTGTGACGGTTTTGGAGCTCTGTACTCGCCCTCCTAACAGCCCCACGGGCCAGCCCTGTGGAGCTCTGCAGAAGGACTGACCAAGTGTGGGTGTTTACCTGTGTTTTTTTCCTTTAAGAGAGCCCTCCTATGGAAAGGTAGAATATTAAGCATAATTTCAGGTTTTATTTGTTTGTTTATACTATTACATGTGTCCCAATTTTTCCCCCTTTGCCCTCTTCCCCCAGCCCCCCGCTGCCACAGTCAGCCCCCATACCATTGTTCTTGCTTGTGGGTGATACATATATATTCTTTGTCTAATCCCTTCACCTTCTTTCAGCCAGTTCCACCCTACCCCTTCCCTCTTACAGCTGTCAGTCTGTTCCTTGTTTCTGTGCCTCTGATTCTATTTTGCTCTTCAGTTTGTTTTGTTCCTTAGATTCCAGTTGTAAGTGAAATCATATGGTATTTGTCTTTCATTGCCTGGTTTATTTCACTTAGCATAATAGTCTCCAGTTCTATCCATGATGTCACAAAAGGTAAGAATTCCTTCTTTTTACTGCTGCATAGTATTCCATGTGTAAATGTACCACAGCTTTTTTATCCACTCATCTACTGATGGGCACTTAGGCTGTTTCCAGCACTTGGCTATTGTAAATAGCACTTCTGTGCACATAGGGGGCATATGTTCTTTTGAACTGGTGTTTCTGGATTCTTTGGATATTTGTCCAGGAGTGGAATTACTGGGTGAAAAGGCTGTCCATTTTTAAGTTTGTGAGTACACTCCCTACTATTTTTCAGACTGGCTGCACCAGTCTGCATTCTCACCAACAGCACACTAGGGTTCCCTTTTCTCCACATCCTTGTCAGCACTTATTGTTTGTTGATTTATTAATGATGGCCATTTTGGAAGGTGTGAGGTGGTATCTCATCATAGTTTTAATTTGTATCTCTCTGATTGCTAGTGGTGTTGAGCATCTTTTCATATATCTATGGACCCTTCTGTATGTCCTCTTTGGAGAAGTGTGTATTCAGATTCTTTGCCCATTTTTTAATTGGATTGTCTGTCTTCTTGGTGTCGAGTCATGTAAGTTCTTTATATATTTTGGAGATCAAACCCTTGTTTATGTATAATTGGCAAATATGTTCTCCTATACAGTGGCTTCCCTTTTCATTTTGCTTATGGTTTCTTTAGCTGTGTAGAAGCTTTTTAGTTTGATGTAGTCCCATTTGTTTAATCTTTCCTTTGTTTCTCTTGCCCTAGGAGATATATTGGCAAACGTATTGCTACTTAAGATATCTGAAATTTTACTGCCTTTGTTTTCCTCTAGAATTTTTATGGTATTGCGACTTATCTTTTATCCATTTTGAGTTTATTGTAGTGTATGGTGTAAGTTGGTGGTCTAGTTTCATTTTTTTGCAAGTACTAGTCCAGTTCTCTCAATACCATTTATTGAAGAGACTGTCTTTACTCCATTGTATGCTCTTGCCTCTTTTGTCCAATTTAAATGACCATAAAGATGTGGATTTATTTCTGGGCTCTCTATTCTGTTCCATTGATCTATGTGTCTGTTCTTATGCCATAGCAGACTGTTTTGATTACAGTGGCCTTATAGTGTAGTTTGATATCAGATATTATGATCCTCCGACTTTGTTCTTCTTTTTCAAGTTTGCTGAAGCGATTGGGAGTCTTTTTGGGTTCCATGTAAATTTTTGGAATATTTGTTCTAGGTCTGTGAGATGTGCCATTGGTATTTTAATAGGAATTGCATTGAATCTGTAGATTGCTTTGGGTAGTATGAACATTTTAATGATGTTAATTCTCCAGTTCATGAACACAGTATATTCTTCCACTTATTTGTATCTTCCTCAATTTCTTTCTTCATTGACCTATAGTTTTCCGAATATAGGTCTTTTATTCCTTGGTTAAATTTATTCCTAGGTACCTCATTTTATTTTGTTGCAACAGTAAATGGGATTGTTTTCTTAGTTTCTCTTTCTGATAGTTCATTATTGGTGTATAGAAATGCCGTCGATTTCTGAGCATTGATTTTGTAGCCTGCTGTTTTGCCAGATTCATTTATTAGGTCTAGTAGTTTTTTGGTGGAGCCTATATGGTTTTCTATGTACAATATCGTGTCATCTGTGAATAACAACAGTTTTACTTCCTCCTTTCCAATTTGATGGCTTTTATTTCTTGTCTGATCTCTGTGTCTAGGCCTTTCAGTACTATGTTGAATAAGAGTGGTGAAAGTAGACATCCCTGTCTTGTTCCTGAACTTAGAGGAAATGCTTTTAGTTTTTGCGTACTGAGTATGATATTGGCTGTAGATTTTTCGTATATGGCCTTTATTATGTTGAGGTATGATCCCTCTATTCCCACTTTGCTGAGAGTTTTTATCATAAATGGGTGCTGGCTTTATCAAATGCTTTTTCTGCCTTTATTGATATGAGCATGTGATATCTTTCATTTTGTTTATGTGATATATTATATTTTGTGATTTGTTAATATTGTACCAACCTTGCATCCCAAGGATAAATCCCACTTGATGATGGGTGTATGATCTTTTAAATATATTGCTGGATCCAATTTGCTAGTATTTTGTTGAGGATTTTAGCATCAATGTTCATCAGGAATACTGACCTATAGTTTTCTTTCTATGTTGTGTCTTTACCTGGTTTTGAAATACTGGCCTCAGAGAAAGAGTTTGGAAGGCTTCCCTCTTGAATTTTTTGGAATAGTTTGAGAAGGATAGATGTTAGTTCTTCAAATGATTGGTAAAGTTGGCCTGTGTAGCCACCTAGTCCAGGACTGTTGTTTGCTGGGAGGTTTTTGATTACTGCTTCAATTTAATTAGTTGTTAATGGTTTATTCAGGTTTTGGGCTTCTTTCTGATTCAGTCTTGGAAGACTGTATGATTTTAGAAATTTATCCATTTCATTCAGGCTATCCAATTTCTTGGCATATAGTTGTTCATAGTATTTTCTTACAATCCTTTGTATCTCTGTGGTATCTGTTGTTATTTCTCCTGCTTTGTTTCTGATTTTATTAACTTGGGTCTGCTCTGTTTTTTCTTGATCAATTTTGTTTATATTTTCAAAGAACCAGCTCCTGGATTCGTTGATCTTTTGAATTGTTCTTTTAGTCTCTATGTCATTTATTTCCACTCTGATCTTGATTATTTTCTTCCTTCCACTTGCTTTGGCCTTTGTTGTTTTTTTTCTAGTTCTTCTAAGTATAGGGTTAGGTTGTTTATTTGATATTTTTCTGTTTTCTTTAGGTAGGCCTTATTGCTATGGACTTCCTTCTCAGGACTGCTTTCACTGTATCCCATAGGTTTTGGACTGTTGTGTGTTCATTTTCATATTTCCAGGTACTTTTTGAGGAATTATTTCTTGTTGATCTCATTGATAAGTTTTTACTGAGGTTGATTTCTAGTTTCATGCCATTGTGATCTGAGAAAATGCTTGATATGATTTCAGTTTTCTTGACTTTCTTAAAACTTCTTTTGTGTCCTACCATGTGGTCTTTCTTTGAGAGTGATCCATGTGTACTTGAGGAGAATGCGTATTCTGATGCTTTAAAGAATTATTTGAAAATTCCAAGGGGACATTTGGTTGATTCTTTTGTGTTGTTAGAGGTTGTCAGCCTGATCCATCCTTATGAAGTTCCCCATTAGCTTTTTTTAAATCTAATGGTTTTAGCTGAGATTGACTTTTATTTTAATATTGCCTAGATCATTAATTTGCAAGGAGTTACAAAATAGTCATGTTCTACTTGTCATTCTTTCTGCATATTATTAGCTGTAATTGTTCTATAAAGAAGAACTCTCATTAACTAGCCATATCTTTCCTTTTTCCTAAACTGCTAACAAGCTTAAGGGGCTTTCCCTCAGCCAGGTTCTGGGTTTGTGGATACTAAACTTTTAGCAGGAACTCACTGAATTAGAGCTCTACTGTAGTGTGCATTGTTTTAACACCTTCAAGCTAGCATTTCCACTGAGTTGTTTTATTCATTTTCAGTATCTCCTAAGGCAGCATATAGCCACACCAAACTCTGGGTTGTCCAGTTTTTCTCCTAAAGGTACCAGTTGTTATTTTTAGGGGTCTTATTACAAAGGTGCATAGGTTTGAGTGGTTAGTTCCTAATGCTCTTTTTCTCATAAGCTCTATCATTTTTATTGTACAGCTTTGCAGATGATATTTTTAAGAATTCCTGTTTTGTTTTTTTGAAACACATTATAAAATAATATTCCCAGTTCAGATTTACAATTACATTTTTTTAAAAAGTTACTTGATTTTATCTTGCTCTTTTATGATGTGAATTTTGGTGGTTCCTACATTAACATAATTATGTATTTGCTTTAGCCAAATATATGAGATTTAGAAAAGCAAAACCAATATTTTTACTAATAATGTGATTACTGAAAATAGTTTGACGTCTTTGCAGTTGTTTTGTCTGTAGGATATATCCTACTAAGGATGCACAATCAGCCTGTGTTTTAGAGTCACTTGAAATAATTCCTTTCCTTAGTTAAACTACCAACTAGTTAAATTCAATTTTTTTTCCCTCTTTGAATTTTTAGGTTCCCTCCTTTCCTTTACAGGTAACTCTTTTTATTGGTTTTATGTTCTCCTTTTATTGTTTTTGCTGTTGTATGTATTTTTAATATAAGCAAATATATATTCAATTACCCCTTTCTTAGAAAAATGTTTTCATACATTACACCCTATATTGGACTTGGCTTTTTTTTACTTAACAGTAAATTCTGAGCATCGCTCCATAGTAGTTATCGAAATAGTCTACATTCCTTTTTTACAGCCACATGATCCTACATTAATAGGTATACCTTAGTTTATTCAGCAGTTTGTAATTGATAGTTATTTGTTATTTATAATCTTTGGCTATTACGAATAGTGCTGCAGTAAATAGCTCAGTTTATGTGTGTCCTCTATATTTTTGCCAGTGTGTTTTAAGGTTACATTCCTAGAAGTAGGATGTTTATGTACTTCGTTGGGTATTGCCAAATACCTCTCCGTTTTTCATTTTCAGCAGCAGTGTATGTGAATGTGTTCCCACACAGTATTTGTCATATGTTTCAGGGTAATTTGCATCTTTTTCCTGTGAACTGTCTGTCTGTTCATATGTCTTGCTCATTTTTCTCAAGGATTGCTAGGTTTTGTTTTTTTTTCTATTTTAGAAGTCATATATTAACACTTTCTGATATAACTTGCAGGTATTTTTGCCACTTTATCATTTGTACTTTGGTTAAAGTTTTTATTTTTTATTTACTTTTTTGTCATCTAAAAGTTGTCAGTATTTAGGGATTTCTATTATTTCTAAATTTTGAAATATAGTTAGGAAACTTCCTCATTAGATTTATCAGTTTTTTTGTGTGTGTGTGTGTTTTTTTTTTTTTTTTTTAAGAATTCACCCATATTTTCTTATAGTGCTTATCCATTAAGAATTTATTCTGTTCTGTGGTGTGGGAGACAGATCCAATTTTTACTGGATTCCATATGATTATACAGTAATTCTCCTTACATTACCTATAAAAAAGTCCTTTTTCCCTCACACAGATTTGAGATGCTGTGAGTCTTTTAAAAATTGTATTGATATTTATACTTTATTATTTTCCTTAACCTCATTGAGAAGCTTTAATGCAAGCAAGTTAAAAATGAGTGTAACTATTAAACTGTAACATATATTTTCAGCACTACTTAATGCTTCTAATTTTACATCCAAATACAACTGAATTATTGGCTAGGAAACTTGAAAATTGCAAGTTGTACTGTGAACATTAATGAAGTGTAATTTCCTTACAGTGCCACAAGGTTGCAGTAGTGAGAGAAGATAAATTGGAAGGTAAGTGTTTTAGCAATTTAGCAAGTTTTTCCTCTTATGACATTAACGTAGGTACAATAAAAAAAATCTGCCTCTAACATCTGCATAAAATATATTTAGTTGTTAAACTGAAGAGCTGTATATTCCTTTTATTAGTAGTTCCTGAAACATTAAAATATGATACTTCATCTGCCTAACTTCCCATTTGTAAGGCCAGTAGCTGCTAACATTTATAAAGCACTTTTACACAGGATTTCAAAACTCATGACAGACACGCAAAAAACTATTATGAATACCATATGGAGCACCTCATCAACTGTAGAAAAACAGTAGTCTCTAAATATCATGTTTTATTCCATAACAGTTTTTTTAGGAAGAAAATTAAAGAATGCTTTTCTAAAGTCAGGAAGGCTTAATATTATGTCTAAATTGAACTTGTTCACCTGTTTCAAGACCATTTTTGCTACTGTTCTATTTTTCAAAAACTGAATTCGAAGGAACTGTATAACAGTCAGGGTCCATGGGACCTTGGACCTATGTCTCAAGACAAAACCTATACAGTTGTACTTTATGAAGTCATTTTCTTACACATTGACTTTGTTGTATCCAGGGTGGTGGAGTCTACTTTGTTTCTTTCTGAATTCCCACATTGGTAGGCAAAGCAAGATGTATTCATTCAGTCAAAACATAGTGAGTATGTATTCTGTGTCAAGCTCTGTGCTAGGCACTAGAGACAGACTTGGAATAAACTAGGCACAGTCCTTCATGGAAACTAAAATTTGTTCCTGTGATGTTCTTACGTGTTTTTCTGCTGCAGACTTTATCTGGTTAGTAGTATTTTGTTATAGAGTTGCTCTCTCTAAAGTTGAATTACATAAGTGAGTCTTCTCAGATAAAAATTACTTATTCCTCTGTTACATACTAGAGTGTAAGAATCTTCCCTGACTGAAAAAAAAATTGCAGTCATCATCAATCATTCATTACTATTTACTGAGTGTCCACTGGGTGAGTGATACCATCACAGGTGCTGTACTTAGAACTGACTCACCACCACCCTGTCATAATGTCCCCATTGGAGGCAGAAGAGGTGATGTTATACTGTATATGTGGCTATTCAGCCTTTTAGAGCTTTTGGACCACCACAGATTGCAAATGATTTTAATGCAGAAGGGTTTTTTGTTAAAGTCCCCACATGCTATGAAGTTTGTGTATTAACAGACTGCTTTTCCTGTTGACTTGTAGCAGTGAAGTCCAAGCTAGCTGTGACTGCCAGCGTCCATGTGTACAGCATCCAGAAAGCCATGCTAAAGGACAGTGGGCCTCTGTTCAACACTGACTATGACATCCTTAAAAGCAACTTGCAGAACTGCAGCAAGTGAGCTCCTTAATGTTCCTTGTGGGCTTCTTTACGAATTGATTTTGTAAGATGTTTACAGAATGGCTGCCTCTTAAGAATGAGTGCCAAGTCTAGTAAAACCCCATTTATCTTGCAGTAAGACACATGCCTGGTTTTATTAGTACATCATAAGGTGAAAAATAGCAGCCACAACCCATATTGAAAACCCCAGTGGACTCCCCATAAATCTATTTCTCATGTATTTATCCTGTCACTGCCACCAGAAATGTTTGTTGTGCCCCCTCATTACTCCCTTACCCCAGTCTCTGCTTGTCTAAATTCTGCCCATCCTTTAAGAACGAGTTCAAATGTTGTCTTTCAAAAGACTACTTCTAATTTGATATTTCTCTACCTTCCATCTGAAAGCAGTTGATCTTCCATAGCTAGGGTCAGATCTTGTTCATCTTTGGTATCCTTCACAGCACAGGGAAGTGATGGACTATAACTCATGTGGGTTTTTGGAATTGATTGCCATGGACTTGAGTTGTGGCTTTGCTGCTTAATACCCCATGGCTTTGGACAAATTACTTAAACTCTTGGAGATTTGGTTTCTTCATCATTAAATTAAATACAATAATGCCTACTTTGTGGGACTGTATTGAGGGTTCAGGTCAGTTCCCTGGATACATGTTGAATGCCTACTACTTTGACAGATGCTACAAGATAACTTGAATTCATTCAGCAAACATCTGATGTGTACCCACAACATGCCACACTACAGAATGAATATGGCCCAGTGTCTGCTTAATACTCTGATCATCTGGGATGAAAATAGATATTTTGGAATCAGAGAAAATAGGTAATTAATTGGATAGACATAGTCACACAGAGGGAATGTATAGAATGAAAGAAGGACAGAAAGTAAACTTCTAGGCCATAGTTACTAGTTGAGTAACCTTGGCAAATTAACCTCTCTGTGCTTGAATTTCCTTATCAGTAAAATGAGCTTACAACAGTAACAACTCACAGTGCTGTAGAGCATTAAATGAATTAATGTATGTAATGTGCTTGGCACATAGTAAGCAATAGTTAAGTGACAACCATTTTAAAAGGATGGCCAGAACCCTGACTGGTGTGGCTCAGTGGATTGGGTGCTGACTTGTGAACCAAAGGGTCGCTGGTTCGGTTCGCAGTCAGGGCACATGCCTGGGTTGAGGGCCAGGTCCTCAGTTGGGGGCGTGCAAGAGGCAACCACACATTGATGTTTCTCTCCCTCTCTTCCTCCCTTCCCCTCTCTCTAAAAAAAAATAAATAAATAAAGGTTGGGCAGAAACAGAGGGGCCTGAAAGGGAGCAGCCAGGAATAAGAGGGAAATTACAAGAGGATGTGGAGTTCTAAAAGCTAAGGAAAGTTTCAAGAAGGAGGGACTGAGAAGCTAAGTAAAACAGGAACTGAAGTGTTCATTGGAGTTAGTGATGGCCTTGGTAAGAGCATTTTCAGTGGAGTGATCCGATTTTGGTCAGATTACTCTTTCCAGGAAATAGGACTATAAAATGGAGAAAAAAGAGGGAGCTAGCTAAGGAGGGACTGAGACTAAGGGAAGATACATACATTTTTTAAGTTGAGAATGCCTTGAACTTGTATTGTTAGAAAAGAACAATAAAAGAGGAAAGGGTTGAAAATATTGGAGAGATGAGATACCTGATAGAGGACATGTAGATAGAGATTTCCAAACATAGTTTCTGTAAGTTTCATGAAAATAGGGACCGTGTCTATTTTGTTAACCACTCTGTACCTTAATGGTGCCTGGCAGATGGTAAGCATTCAGTAAATGATTGAATGAACTAATGTTAGACATTATGATCTTTTTTTCTTTAGCTTAAAACCTTGAGTGTAATAGGCATACAGATATTTGTTAAATAAATATGATTATATAACTAAAGAGTAATAATTTACAAGTCTTTTAGGGAAGGAATACAGGAAACAATACTGATACATTTATGTAAATTATATTATTAGATTTCAGAAATAGCCACGGTATGTCGGTATGTCAAGCTTTGTTTCTTCTATTGTATCTAGCAAGTAAGCAAACAAGAATAAAAGTGACTCAGAGGTTCAAAATGAAAGTTACATAGGGACCTCTAAAATAAATATGGCAAGTAGAAACGTGGTAATAGGAAGCACTTTAATGAAACTTTACTTAAATACTTAAAGTAGCCTTGGTAAAAATGTGAAGAATTTATCTCCAATAAAGAAGTTTATATTTGGTCCTAAGAATTATGGGCCAACTGAGATCTGACTCATTGTTTCATGTGTTTTTAAGAAGTGCTGTGACAGGAAGAAAGTTGAAATTTTAGGATTGAGCAGATTCTTCTCTCTTGGGACACGTTCCCAGCCTAGCGTGGTCTCTTCCTCATTGCCAATTCCTGGTCCTGACCCTAAGGTGTGGAATGTAGACCAAATGGAGAAAGAGTTGTCTTGGGGCCAACTTTAGATGTTGACAATGAAATAAAACATTGCTCTTTTCCTTGTACATGGAAGGACTGCAAGGCCAGAGAGGTAGAGTGGTGGGTGAAAGGAAATGATTTCCGTCTGTTCTTAATCCTGATGCACAAAATATTTGTGTTAATGTAGGGTTTTCTAATGTGGACCACAATAAATCAGAGGAGGTTTTTGGAGCTGTAAATTCTAGCTTTGGGGCTGTTCAGTCTGAAGT
Organism: Furipterus horrens; assembly: GCF_987537825.1. Classification (NCBI taxonomy): domain Eukaryota; kingdom Metazoa; phylum Chordata; class Mammalia; order Chiroptera; family Furipteridae; genus Furipterus; species Furipterus horrens. Next base: position 46,512,647 of record NW_028327172.1, read on the forward strand.
TACTTTTGAAATTAAATGATTTATCAGGGATTTTTTTCCCTTAGTCCAGTTATTCTAACAGCTAACTAATCTTGAAGTTGTGCCTGGTTGATCACTAAGATAATTGCTTTCACCACAGTGTCTTAACCTCCATCTTCTCTCACCCCAAGCTGAGGTGGTAAAGATGGGAGAGCCCGAAGCCTTATTTGCAGTGGCTTAAATAACCATTCGTTTAATATATATTTCTGATACTTTTATATGCCAGGTGTTATACTGGGTACCTGAAATACAAGAGCTCCTTCAAGGAGCTCTTACCTATTTCCAATAAGAAAAAGACCAGGGGAGATAAAATGTTCTTTGTTAGGAAAAGTTGGGGAACTTGGCTTTAAATATAGCTGTTTGAGAAAGCTAGATCAGTTATCCATCCATTTACAATATGGAAGATTATATGATGAATTTGTGTGAACCAGGCCTATCTACAATGAATGTTCCCTTTAATATCCATGCAAACAGTTCCAAATTTCTTCCCTTGGCTTTGGACATACTTTTCTGGTGCTGTTAGTTGGTATTAGAAATTCTTAACAAACGACTATTAAGGACCACAGGTTATAGGAGCCAATGACTGGGTTCCCAGCTTCTTCCAAGATTTAAATCATGGTCCACTCTGGTCAGGAAAGTTGCCAGGAAATTTGTTAATATTTAAAGCTCTTAATTTTGATTCAGTCAATATTTATTGTATATCTAGCCCTATAAGATGAAAGTCTTTAAAAACAAGAGGTAGGCCGACACCTGGGGACATGTGAAAAAAGAAAAACAAAAAAAAAACAAGAGGTAAACATTTGGTTTCCCAAGTATGGTGAAATGACTAATCTTTATTATTGTTTGGTGTGTTCTTACTATTTAGAATTAGGATGCTTTTTTCAAAACAAGAATACTCAATATGGTATGGCAGATTTCATATTCTAGTTTTGATTTTCAATCCTAGTTCAGTTATTAATAGATATAAAACCTAGGACAGGTCCCTGACTTCTTTCTAATACTTGTTTATCTGAATGAGAATTTTACACAAAATAATTTCTAAAATTTGTTCTAGTTCTACAATTTTCTTCTTTTATAGTATTAGGCTTCAAAAGTATTATATTGAAGAAGCAAGAGTTTGAAAGTAAGGTTTGATACTGACATTCATATAACATTTCTGGCCATAGGTTTAGTGCTATACAGTGTGCAACTGCAGTCCCTCGAGCTTCTGCTGAAAACTCATCTTCTGAACAGTTTGAGCAGTCGAATCTTCAGGTATCAAGTGAGACACAAGCCCATAATGAGTTGACCACCAATGGTTACGGCCCACCTAGCTCCAAACAGATTTCCCACCAACCTAAAGGAATTATGGGAATGTTTGCCTCTAAAGCTGCTTCTAAAATCCAGGATGTCAACAAAGAAACCAAAACAGAGGCTAAAGAGATAACAAATGTAAGTCTTTAAAGACATGCCTTTCAGCTCAGAGTGGGTAACTAGGCAAGCATTAATAGTTCTAGTGGTAGTAGTTTAATTATACAAAGTTCTGATATTTAGTTCTAATTTTTATACTTTAATTTGAATACTTTAACTCTTGATATTCTCATCTGAAATAGTCCCTTTTTGTTATAATGTTTCTCACCAAGCCTTGACCTATTAATTGGTGGAACCTGCATTCAGATTTACTTCTTTTTTTTTTAAAGTATATTTTATTGATTATATTGTTATAATAGTTCCAATCATTTCCCCCTTGCTCCCCTCGGTCCAGCACCACCCCGCCCCCAGCAATCCCTGCCCCCTGCCCCCCAAGTCCATGCCTATGCATCAACCTACAAGCTCAGATTTACTTCTGATGATTACAGATGTAATGTTTTGGGTGTTTTCCCCATCATGTACTATACTGCCTCTGATCTATTTTAATTCTGTCAAACTAAGTAGTTTTTAAATGCACGCAAGAGAAGTTTAGACATATTCATGGACAATAATTTTATAAGAACTGTGAGAATCTAAACGTTGGAGATTGACATCTGATACTGGCAAGTCTGGATTTGTTCTTATATCTAATGCATATACATTTTGGCATGATTATATAAAGACTGACCTATGTTGACAGTGTGCTCTGCTATTGAAGAGATTTTTTTTTTTTTTTTTGAGACCACTGTTTGAAGAGCAGCCTAAACTAAGACAAAAACTTGTGTGTTTTCTTTTCTATGCTTTTAGGCCTCTTCAGCAGGTAACAAGGTACCAGGGAAAGGGAATATGATGAGCAATTTTTTTGGAAAAGCTGCTATGAGTAAGCATGTTTTTACCTTCTTTTGACTATTAATACATGAATGTTATTATAATAACTCTTTACATATCTGAGGCAAAAGCCACCTGGTCTCATTTTACCCATCTAGGACAATACCATTTAGCATTCCTGAATCCTAACATAAATTATCAATATATTGATGAAAGGAACCCAACCGGAATAGTGGTTTTTATGGGTGAGCTGTGTTCAGCTAAGATCCCTTAGAGTGTAGTTTACTATTCCTATTTTTACCTCCTGCCTTGAAAAGAGAATTAAATATTTGTTTCATAGAACTCTTGAAAATGGGGATTAAAATATAAGGGAGGCTGCCTGGTTATACAGCACAGTGTTGAGGTTAATATCTTGGATGCTGAGGTCAGTTTGCCTGCTGTGATCATTATTACTCTTGTCTCCCAAGGGGCTTCAATTTTGCCTTTCTTTAGTTATTTTTACAGATTACTCATGGTAATGAGCTAGACCTCAGTGTGAATTAGAAGTGCCTAAACAATACTGGCCATTTAAAAATATATCTCCTTTATTTAAATATTTTTTTTAAATAAGAATTCTTTCATATGAAAGGAACCAACAGTCACATATTTTCATACTTCTCATATCATTAAACATCCCCTGGGGGTATGTGGCAGAATACCAGGAGCCACAGGATAATTATAGCACACTTTCTTGGAGCATCAGTTTTGTAAAGATTTTGTGGGGAGTCATTTTATTATGGGCCTTTGTAAGCAAAATTAGTCGGAATTCTGCTTTTCCATGATCGTCAAATTGGTGGTTGGAGGAGGGTTTAGAGTGATAGTTTTTAATTTGCCATAAAGCTATCAGAAAACAGTTTTGTATTCTGAAAGCATATAGAAAAGTTGATGCTTTAAGGTTATAGGGAAATACGATTGTACTCTTGCACGCACAGTGAACAAGGCGGCCTCCCTACTTCTGTGAAAACAGATCCTGCTGACATCACTGGCCTGTGTAGCTGGTGACTGCTCCACTGTACCCAGTCAGATTGTCTGGCTTCTTGGCAACTTCAGTTAGGTGCACCTGTATATTTGTTGTTGTTTTTTTAATGCATTTATAACCTTAAAAGCCAGTGAAATTTTGAATTATTATTTTTAAAATATGTAAGATGTGAATGTTTGCTAATTGTAGAAAAAATAAAATCAGCTTCTTCTCCAAGAAAATACCAAATGCAGATGATGGTGTGGCTTTGGGAGGGCCTGAAGTGGAAGGGGGAATCAAACTTTACAGAAGTATACACTTATTTATTCACATGTGCTATTTAAGCAAATATTTATTGAGCACCTACTATGTGCTAAGCACTATTATGCGTTGGTGTTAATGCAGAAAATATATGCAAACAGGGTTCCTGCCCTTGTGGCCCTTATATTCTACCAGCAGCGAAACAAATAAATCAAAAACAATGAAATAGTTAATGATCGTAATTGTTAGGCAGAGAGTAAAGGGTGTTATGATAGAATGTAAAGGGAAACCTGGATAAAATAAAAGAATTAAATATTTAATAAAAAGAATGGCTTACAAAGTTGATTATTTAAAATATTTAGAGTTAGATTATGAATACTTTTATTACATTTAACACATGATAAGATCATTGCAATGAAAATGAAACTTGAGAGTTAGATGAAGAGAGGGATTGTGGAGACTTGAACCATTTCATTTACAACTTAATGCTGGACAATGATAACAAGCGTTGGCAAGGATGTAGAGAAGTTAACTCTCACATGTTGCTGTGGGGAATGTAAAATGATATGCTCACTTTAAGAAAAGTGTGGCAGTACTACAAAAAGTTAAATCAAGAGGTACCCTGCAGTTCCACTCCCAGGTATCTACTCAGAAATTAAAAACTTGTACACAGATGTGCACAGCAGCATTATTTATAACAGCTAAAAAGTGGAAACAAGCACAGGTCCATTATCTGATGAATGCGATAAACAAATGTGGTCTCTCTACACAATGGAATATTATTTAGTCAAAAAAGAGTGAAGTACTGATATATGCTGCAACATGGATGAACCCTGAAACATTATGAGACATGAAAGAAGCCAAAAAAAAAGACCATGTATTTTTTGTTTCTATTTATACAAAATGTCCAGAATAGGGAAATTTATAGGGACAGAAAGTAGATTAGTCCTTGTCAAGGGCAGGGAGTGATGGAAATGTCCTAAAATTGGATACTGGTGATGATTACACAAATAAAAACCACTGAATTGAACACTTTAAAAGGGTAAATTTTATGATGTGTGAATTTTATCTCAATAACAAAAACTAATGCTTTTTATGTTTAAAAATTGCAGCATTTGGTGACAATTACAGTCATCATGTTATCTTCCTTTGCTTGAAAAGGAGTTTCATATGTTCTTGAGTATAAAATGAGATGGTTTTAATTAGATGATATGAGTATTGAACTTGATCATTCAAGTAACAAGAAAATGTGATTAAATCTTACATAACAGTTGCCTCAAATTGTTGCAGTAAACTATCTTCTTATCAGCTAATTGGCCAATTGTAGTTTAATATATGTATAAATTTGAGTTCCTGAAATGTGGTAAAACCAAGACAGAATAAAATCTGGATGGTGAACCTGGTTGACCATTGGTGTTTTAATTTAGATCAGTTTTCTAAAATTGATAGACCTGATGTAATAGCCTGTCTTTCCTTAACCCATGAGGTAGGTAGGAAATATTTGGAGGTTTTTTTCCTCCTAATGATGTAATTTTGAAACAGATGCTAACAAAATGATATAAATTATGTAATAGAATGCAGTATTTGCATGAACTTTAAAGATACACATGCACCTCAAAGAACTTTCTTTGGGCCACTCACTGACCCCTGGACTCCTTATAGATATATGTTTAACTCTCCTGTACAGTTTGGTGGGACAGTTTGAGAAGTACTGATGTTTGAGAACAGCTGTAGTGAAAATGCAGGAGAGAATATCACCATGGGGCTGGTGGATTCAACCATTTAGACTTGCCATTTAAATTTCCAAAACATAAAGTATGAACAGATTGCATGCTATACTTTTATCCATCATCTGTTCTTTCAGATAATATACTTTATTTATACACTGCTATACTAAGCTCTGTGTAACAGCCAGAAACTAAGATAGCAATCTTTTTTTTTCTGTACTGTAGATGGTTTAAGCTATTTTACAATATATAACCAACACTGCTTATTGAAGAGCTTTATGCTCTTTACAACTTTCTAAGAGTATTGTGTGACTTCTTTGAAGAAAAAGCTATCACTGAATGTAGCATATATAAATTATCTATTTCTTCTTTAATTTCTCAGCTGGCAAGACCCATTCTGCTTAAATTTCTTAGTCCTTTGCACTACACTGTAGTTGCTGTGCTCTTCCATCTTGGTGTAGGAAAAGGGGATAAGGATTTCAAGGAATTAAACTGATTTAGGTTCATATCGTGGCTATTCCTTTCCTATCAGTGTTACTTTGGGTAAATCACTTAATCTCACATCCTGATCTCTTTCAGTTCTTAAAATAATCTTGTAAATATTACTCTGGTTTTTACAGAGAAGACTGACTTTTTAGATAGATCAGCTTGCCCAGCATGAAGTAGGATTTGAACCAAACTTTTCTGATTCCAAAGTAGTCTTTCAATTATATCATTAAGGTAGTAGGATATTAAAGTATCCAGGCTTAAAAAGATAGACTATACTAGAAAATAAGATCTTAGTACAAATTTATGTTGTCTCTCTTTGTAAGCTGAGTACTCCTGGGAACCGCCTTTTAATCCCTCTGACTCTTAGTTTCCTCATCTAACAAATAAGGTATACCGCATAAAGTTGTATTCATTTTTTTCTAAGCCTTGCCTTTATTATCATTTGCTGTGGGGGCTGTGATATTATGAGGTATTAGCAGGAGGCAGAAATGGAAACAGTTATAGCTAGAGTGGTAGTTGGAAAGGAGAAATGTTCTCTGACTAGACCATGAGCTCTGTTAAGACAGGGACTGTTCTTTTTTAATCCCTTAAGTCCCTGCTCCTAACATATTACCTGGTGCTTAGTATACTGTCAAAGGAATGATAGATGAATATTGCATGATGGGATTATACATTCTCTGTTATACTTTATTTGTAGATAAACTTAAAGTCAATTTGGATTCAGAACCAGCAATGAAAGAAGAAAAAATTGTGGAACAACCTCCACTGTCTGTCACTCAACCAAAGCTGGCAGCCCCTGCAGGCCTGAAGAAACCCAGCAAAAAAGCAGAGCCTGTGAGGATGCAGCAGCAGGAGAAAAAAAGGTAGGAAAATTTTGTCACTTGTGGAGGAAGAGCGTTTCTGCTGGGGTTGAGAAGGCCCGTTTGTGCTTATAGACAGCAGGCAGTTTTCAGTTGAGCACTAAATCCTACTTAATGCCTTCAGGATACAGCTACATAACCAAAGTGAGGGGAGGAGCTCAAGATCTTACCTAGTGAAGTAGAACTGGAATCTGCATTTTAGATCATTTAAAGCCCAAAGTTAGTATTTTGGGCTCCATTGATTAAATCAATTGTCTTTTCTCCTTCATTTTAAATTTGTGGACATGGCATAAGTGTGCCTGATTGTGTGTCTGTTTTTCCCTTCAAATTGCAAATGAAGGGTTACTCTTTCCAGTCATGTTTAAGAGAAAAAGTTCTTTGTTTTCTTTTTATATCAATGAGTTTATTTTTCAAGTGGTAAAATGTAATTAGAAAAGAAAATAAAAAGCACACAAGCTGTTAAAAATGGGTCCAGGAATTTGAGACACTACCTCATAGTTGGTAGGAATTAGTCTGTTGAAAAGAAATTCTAAAGGGTACTGTCAGCACTGATAGGCCCAGAAATACTTGACTTTTGTGGCAAGGTTGGGGATAATCTAATAGAAAAACATCAACAAAATGCTGACGTTTCAGAGGGTCAAGGCTCTGTCCAATGGGACTCACCTCCTAGAAACATGGGATATGGCTGGATTAAAATGTCCCAACCATGGGTACAACACTCTTGTTGGTGGTTATCGCCAGGAATGCATTCAGTATTTCAGCACTAAGTATAGTGTTAACTGTATATTTTTTAGTAGATGCCCTTTACCAGATGGAGGAAGGTGTTGAATTTTGACAGATACTTTTTCTGCATTTATTGAAATGATTACACAGTGTTTCTGTTAATATAGTGAATTACATTGATTTGTTTTCAAATGTTAAACCAACCTTGCATTCTTGGGATAAACTCCAACTTGGTTGTGATGTATTATTCTTTCTGTATATTGCCAGATTCTATTTGTTAATATAAGGATTTTTTTACCTCTACATTTACAAGGATTATGGATCAGTTTTCTTTTCTAGTAACATCAGATTTCAGTATTAGAGTTATGCTGACTTTTAAAATTAGTTGGGAGGAGTTTATTCCTCCTGTTTTCTGGTTGTGTATGATATATATTATTTCTTTATTAAAAGTTTGATAAAATTCACAAGTGAATCTAGGCTTATGGTGTTCTCTGTGGAAAGGTTTCTTTTGTTTTTTTTTGTTTTTATGAATTTTATTTCTTTAGAGCTTTTCAAATTTTCTTGTTCTTTTTGGGTTAGTTTGGTTGTGTTTCTAAAAGAATTTATTTCATCTATGTTGTTGATTTTATTGGCTTAAAGTTATTCTTTGATTATCGGTAGTTATCACTACAGATCCCTTCATTGTTTTATTCCTAATATTGGTAATATATTTTTTGTCTTTTTTTTAAAATCAGTCTTGTCAAAGGCTTATTGATTTTATTAATCTTCTCCCCAGAAATAATGACTTTTAGCTTTGTTAATTTCCTTTACTGATTTCTGCTATTATCCTTATTATTTCCTTCTTATTTTGGGTTTAATTTATCTTTTTGTAGTTTAAGGTAGAAAAATAAGTTGATACTTAAAGTTACATAAGAAATAATGTATTTAAAGATAAAAATTATGTCTTTAACACACAGTGGAGCCTTGATAAGTTATTAGGTTGGCCAAAAAGTTCTTTTGTTTGTTTCTGTAAGACGGCTCTAGTAGTGCTTAGTTATCTTTAACTTCATTTGAAACAATTTTGTTCAGTTATAGTCTGACAGCTGTCATTTTCAGCATGCATTTTTGCGTAGCCATTTTAATGTTGAAGATGGAAAAAATACACAACATATTTGGTATGTTATCCTTTTATTATTTCAAGAAAGGTAAAAACACAACTGAAACGCAAAGCATTATGTAGTGTATGAAGGTGCTGTGACTGATCGAATGTGGTCATTAGAATCACCTTGAGGTCTTATGTCTGTGACTTTGCTCATATTGTTTGTTCTCTTTAAAATATGTATCCCTTTTCTATCTGATGAACTTCTACTTAGCTTTTAAAAGTTTTCAATTAAAACTCATGTCCCATATTTGTCCAGTAAAATTTATCACATTGTATTATAGTTAGTAGTGTTTATATCTGTTTTTCCAGTCAGTGCTCCTTGAGAACAGTATTTTATTTTCTTTTTTTTAAAGTATATTTTATTGATTATATTGTTACAGTAGTCCCAATTGCTTGTCCCTTGGCTCCCTTATGCCCAGTACTCCCCTTCCCTCCAACAATCCCACCCCCCTTAGTTCATGTCCATGGGTCGTGCATATAAGTTCTTTGGCTTCACCCTTTCCTATTATTCTTAACTTCCCCTTGTCTATTTTGTACCAACCAATTACCCTTCTTAATCCCTGCACCATTTCCACATTTCTACCCCTTACCTCTCCTAGCTGATAACCCTCCAAATGATCCCTATACCTATGATCTCTTCCTACTCTGGTTTGCTTAGTTGGATTTTGTTTTCATTTTTTAGATTCAGTTGTCGATAGTTGTGAGTTTGCTGTCATTTTAATGTTCGTAGTTTTGATCATCTTTTTCTTAAATAAGTCCCTTTAACATTTCATATAATAATGGCTTGGTGATGATGAACTCTAGCTTTATCTTGCCTGGGAAGCAGTTTATCTGCCCTTAGATTCTAAATGATAGCTTTGCTGGATAAGAGTAATCTTGGTCGTAGGTCCTTGCTTTTCATCACTTCAGATACTTCTTGTCAGTCCCTTCCTGCCTGCAAAGTTTCTTTTGAGAAATCAGCTGACAGTCTTGTAGGCACCCCTTTGTAGGTAACTGTTTTTCTCTTGCTGCTTTTAAGATTCTCTCTTATCGTTCACCTTTGGCATTTTAACAATGATGTGTCTTGGTGTGGACCTCTTTGGGTCTAGCTTGTTTGGGACTCTCTGAGCTTCCTGGACTTGTATGTCTATTTCCTTCACCAAATTTGGGAAGTTTTTCTTCATTATTTTTTCACATAAGCTTTCAATTTCTTGCTCTTCCTCTCCTCCTTCTGGCACCCCTATGATTCGGATGTTGGCACGTTTAAAGTTGTCTCAGAGGTTCCTAACTAAGCCTCTCCTCATTTTTTTCAATTCTTTTTTTCTCATTCTGTACTTGTTAACTGTTTTTTTCTTATGTTCCGAATCATTGATTTGAACCCCGGTTTCCTTCCCTTCACCACTGGTTTTGTGTGGATTATCCTTTGTTTCATTTAGCATGGCCTTCACTTCTTCCCTTGAGTGTTTGCCATACTTAAGGATATCTGTCAAGCCTGTGAGCATCCTTATCACCAGTGTTTTGAACTCTGCATCTGTTAGATTGGCTGTCTCTTCATTGCTTAGTTCTCTCACTGGAACCTTGATCCGTTCCTTCTTTTCGGCCATAATTCTCTGTCTCCTCGTTTTGACAGGGCCCTGTGTTTGTTTGCCTCTCTGTCCTAGGTCAACTGTCACTCCTGTTACTTATGGGCGAAGGCTTAGGTATTCATTAGTACAGGGCGACTCATTTCGCTACGTTATGGCACTGTATATGAGGGAGGGGTCTGAGAGGGAACAACGCCACTTGCTGAGCACTCGCCCCTTTTCCAGGCACTTCTCCCACTTCCGTATGGAACTGGCACCTCTCTAGCTGTTGCCCTGGCCATCGTTCCCAGAGTGGGTGGGTCTGCAGACCTTCTAGGACCGTGGTGGCCCTTTAAACAAGCAGACTCTGCTGAGAGACCGGCAGTCTCTGCCTCTGCTCCAACATGCACTGGTCTGCACAGTCAGAAGCAATGAGGCTTGATTTTCCCCGGTGCTGGGACTGTGGGCTTCAAGGTCTGGTGAGGAGCTGGGAACGCTCCCCAGGTGTCCCTCCCAACTTTTTAAAACGTGTGACTGCATTTTCTGCTGCCCTGCTGCTGCCACCACCACACCGCATCCTCTTTGCCCCGGCTCCACCCCTCCTACCCGTCTAGATGAGTATTTCTTGTTTATATCTTTGTTTGTTGGGCTTCCATGCAGCTCGGTTTTTCTGAAACTTCTGGTTATCTCTAGTTTTGAGGTAGTTGTATTCTTTCTTAGTTGTGGAGGGAGACGCAGCATGTCTGTCTACACCTCCATCTTGACTGGAAGTCTAGAACAGTATTTTCTTGTTATTTACATCCCTAGTGTTTATCAAAGAGCCTTGTATATGTAGGTAGTGGTTGCTTACCTAATGTGTGTTGAATTATTGAAATGCCAATAGGGGAAGTAAAAATTAAGGAAGATTCTCAATAACCTGGTAGTAGTTTCCAGCATTCTGTAGAGAGCTAGAGAAAATTTTTATTTTGGTCACCCCATGAAGTAACCTACTTACTTGTGGTCAGTTAGTCTTAAAAAGAATCCTTATTAGTCCTCTTTGACTTTTATATTCTCTGGAATTAAAACCATGAGTTCTGAAGCAAGACCCATAGTAGCATATGAATACTTAGAATTTTATTTTGTGTAACATGCTTAAATTTTTCCTGGATGGCCACAGGGGGAAGCGAGTGGAGTTGTCTGATGATGAGACAAAAGAAACTGTAAACCTGAAGAAAAAGAGGAGAAGACTCAAACTTCCTGAGTCTGATAGCAGTGAAGATGAAGGTGGGCATTGCTATTAATTTTTGGTTAGTGAGATTATCTGTCAGTTCAGGCTGCTGTAACAAAAATACCATAGACTGGGGCTTAAACAACAGAAATTTATTTGTCACAGTTTTGAAGACCGAGAAGTCCAGAATCAAGGAACTGGCTGATTCAGTTCTTGGTGAGAGCTCCTTTCTGGTTGGCAGAAGAACACCATTTTTTGCTCTATGCTCACATGGCAGGAAGATAAACCTCCTTTCTCGTGTCTAATAAAGGATTAATCTCATTCATGAGGGCTGTACTCTCATAACTCAGTTACTTCCCAAAGTCCCCTCTTCCAAGTACCATCACATTAGGGATCGGGGCTTCAACATAGAATTCTGGGGAAACAAAAACATTCAGTCCACAGCAGGGGTCAATTTTCATTATGATGCTCAAAGAGCCAATAAGTAATTTATTATGGGTCACAACAACACTAGTAATCCTAGCATTGAGACACATACAGCACCTATTTCTGTTTAAGATCTACTTTAGCCTTTGGACCAGAACTGTAATTTTCTTGTAATTTGCCAAAATAACAGATACAAAGGGAAAGAAGATAAGGATTGTTAACATATATCATCAAAGATTTTTATTTATTTTTTAATTTTAGTTTTAAAAATTTTATTTTTCAATTAGTTTACATTCAGTATTAGTTTGTATTAGTTTCAGGTGTATAGCATAGTGGTTAGACGGCCATATACTTTACAAACTAGTCCCCCGATACTTCAAGTACCCACCTGGCACTGGGCATAATTGTGACAATATTGACTATATTCCCTGTGCTATACTTGACATCCCCAGGACTACTTTGTGACTCCCAATCTGTAGTTATTAATCTCTTCACTGTTTTCACCCAGTCCCGCAAACAACACCGCTACTGCCCCAGCCTCCCTATTTGCTCCCCAGCAACTATCTGTTTTCAGTATCTATGAGTCTGTTTCTCTTTTGTTTGTTCATTTATTTTGCTCTTTAGATTCCATGTATAAGTGAAATCATATGGTATTTGTCTTTCTCTGACTTATTTCACTTAGTATAACACCTTCCAGGTCCACCTATGCTATTGTAAGTGGTAAGATTTCTTTTTTTGGGGGAGGGTGGGGCGCCAAGTAATATTCCACTGTATATACGCACCACCACTCTTTTATCTACTCATCTAGTGGTGGATACTTGGGTTTCTTACAAGGGTGCATATATTCTTTTGAATTAGTACTATTTTGAGTTTCTTTGGATAAATACCCAGAGTAGAATCACTGGGTTATAAGGCAGTTCCACTTTTAATTTTTTGAAGAAACTTCATACTCTTTTTCCACAGTGGCTGCACCAGTCTGCATTCCCACCAACAGTGCACTAGGGTTCCCTTTCTTCACATCCTCACCAACACTTGTTTGTTGATTTATTGTTGAGAGACAGTCTGACAAGTATGTAGTGATATCTCATTGTGGTTTTAATTTGTACTTCTCAGATGATTAATGATGTTGAGCATCTTTTCCTATGTCTATGGACCCTCTGTATGTCCTTTTTGGAGAAGTGTCTATCCAGGTCCTCTGCCTATTTTCTAAAGGAAAATTCCCAAGTGTGTTGACAAAACAACCATCAAGGAACATTCTGACCAGTTAAGAGCTGAGAAAATAGAGGCAACTCTGTGCAGAAATATGGGAAAATCACTTAGGAATATGTGTTAATTAGAATAGTCTTTTACCTATTTCCAACCAGTCTTTGAAGCCATGAGCGTAATGTACATTAAAAAGGGAAACTAGGTACTCTGGTATTATTAGTGAAGGAGCAGCTCTAAGTCAAGGAATTACTGTGGTTGATTGAACACTCATTACATACTTTTGAAATAATCTCTGAAATTCTGACCCTTAGCCCACAAAAATTATACCTGTGGGTGACTAGAAATATGAGTGGGGTTATTTAGTTTGGAAAGGAGTGAGAAGAAATGTGATGGAGATGGACAGCTTATAGTAACAGATGATATAGAGCAGAGGCTCTCAGATTTTTTCTCTGGCAAAGATAATTTTTGGCATCTGACTAAATTTATAAACCTTGGCCATTTTACTCCTAAATTTCTTTGTCTCAAAGCCAGTGGGATTTTATTTTAAACCTTTCCACAGTCTCTAACTTATTATTGTTTTATTTCTGTTACACTCAGTATGTGCTATTAGTTTAGTATGTCATCGTAAGCTTGAAGTTAGCAGATGAGCAACAGGAGTGGAGGAAGTGGCAGGGACTTTGGAGTCAGACTGAATTTAAGTCTTACTTCCACCACTTACTGTGTGACACTTTAGACACATTACTTAACTTCTTCAGTTCCTGTTTTCTCATCTCTAAAATGAGGACGTTATTAGAAACTGTGTAGCTTTTTGTAAACATCAAATAAGATGACGTGTCAAAAGTGTTGGGACAGTGCTTGAAAGAGACTAGGTTTTCTTATTACCCCCGCCCCCCACTTTTCCTTTTGAGTTATTCAATAAGTGACAGTAGTAAATACATTTGCAGTACCTTCTCTCAGAAAATTCCCTTCAGCTTCTTGTCCTTGACTCTCTCTCTACTTAAGAGACTATCCCTTTCTCCCCTTCCTGGCAGAGTCATAAGCACCTTTAGCAATTCTATATATGCTCTCTCTGTAAAGCAAGACAAGACTGGATCCCAAAAGAGATAACATTAAGAACGTCTACATTGCTAGGAATACATAGTTTTAACCAATATGTTTAAATCTTTAGCATTTTCAGTCCTTGCAGATTGCTTATGGAGAATGTTAAGCAAATGATCTCCTTTTGAAGGGTAAGATAGGTAGTAAAAAAATTTCCTGGGAAGCGAGGAATGATTTCCAGGAATTCTAATTATCAGTCTCTGCCAGAAAACTGATAAACAGTGGTTACCTTGCTGGATTCCTGAAATTAGTTTTGCCACAGTGGTATTCTGCTCCCCGAATTGCAGATTTGTTACGAATATACAGGGTTGGGCAAAAGTAGGTTTACAGTTGTGAGTACATAAAACACAGTTTATTCTTGAATTATTAATTAATTATTATATTATTTTCCACAGAAACAACTATAAGTTTTTACCCCATCCTATATTTAAATTACACCAGTGCATCAAACATTCCATATCTTATGTCACTAAAAGTATATTCAAGTATAATAGCTTGATAATTAAGACTAAGGCACACAGACATGAAATCTAGTATATGAATGGGGCAAGTTTTTTTTTTAAATCTCTGAATGACCCTCAGTTGTTTAAAACAAATAATAGTAATAGTAATAATGACTTTGTGGGGTTGTTATGAGAATGAATGATTAATGTTTGTAAAGCCCAGAAAACTAGTTGTTTTCCCTATTTCTTTCTTAAAACATTTTATTTTTAAAAAATTTTAAAGTAATACCTATATACAATTTCAAAAATCAGATAAAACAAATTTTGTAATAGATGGGAACCTTTCCTATCTGACTTATCTAATTGATGCTTCTGTCAGCTTCCTCCGTCCACCTTCCGTCTTTCAGGGACTGATTGAAATGTCTTAGTCATGAAGAGCTTTTTGCTCCTCTTCTGTTCTCTTCTTTGGTATGGGGGGGAGGGGGTTTACAACATTTCACTCCTTTATTATTATGTTTCTTTCTGGGGGTGTGGGGCAAGGGGGGTATATGCTGAATCTTTCTTGACCAGGAAGCCCCTCATCCCAAATTTAGTTCAGAAAATGATTGTTTTCCTTTATTTAAAAAAAAAAAAATTGTTACTATGTATTCAATGCCAAGGAAATCATGATACCCACCCATGCCTCTATGGAGCTTCGAGTCTGGAGGGGGAATCTGGATAAACAGCTCCAGATAGCACAGTGGAGAAAGGGGTCTAGAGGGTGCCACTAGGACTATGTGTTTGCCTTGTTTCATCAAGGGGTCGCAGAACTGGAAATAGAGTAAGTACTCCTGTTTATTACAGTAGTCCCTTGCTATAACGCGGTTCACTTATCGCGGCCTCACTGTATCACAGGATTTTAAAAAATATATTTAATTATTTATCGTGGATTTTTCGCTATATTGCATGATTTTGTGGTCCTGTATAAATATGTTGTTAAAGTTACGTAGGTTTAAGAGTGTAGAATAAATGTAAGGTTCCTACTTCGCGGGGGGCTCTGGAACGTAATACTCGCCATAAGTGAGGGAATACTGTACTGAGTACTCAAAATTCCTTCTTTGTCTTCCTCACTGCAAAAACTTTCCTCCTATCACTGCAATACAATATGGCACAGCTTTCTTTCTGTTTTTTAAAAATATTTATTTTTAGAGAGAGAGGAAGGAAGAAAGGGAAAGAAACATCAATGTGTGGTTGTCTCTGGGGCGCCCCCAACTGGGGACCTGGCCCACAACCCAGGCATGTGCCCTGACTGGGAATCGAACCGGCACCCTTTGATTCGCAGGCCGGCGCTCCTACTGAGCCACTCCAGCCAGGGCTGGCACAGCTTTCTTAACAGCTATACCTTCAGGAAAAAAATGGGTGCTTGGTTTTGTGGTTTATCTTTTCTTTTGCTTGCTCAAGTGCCCATCAGGTTCTAGCCTCCCACAGCTGGGTTAATAGATGGACCACTTTTTTTTTTTTTTATGTGTGTCTCTTGTGACCCAGGGCTTATAAAGTTTTGGGGCCCATTTCATACTTGAAATGTATAATTTATTGTTTCATTCTGGCTCTTTAGGTCATTTGGCCTTGAACCCTCCACTGTCATAACTTTTAACACTGACCTAATCAGTTGGGAGGATGTTAGATCCAAGACTTGTGCTAGGAATTTGAATACAGCCAGGAGATTCAGGGAGCAGGTATGGCTAAGCAGCTACCCAGTCCCTTGACCAGCAATTTCTTTGTGGTAATTAAGCAATAGGTCAGCTGAGGATTTTCACTCCCCTCTCATGGGCCTTATACTAAGACTACTCTTTCTGGAACCATTCAGAAATGATGGGACCCCTCTGGCGATGCTCTCTTCTCTGGTGATACCACTTCCATAGCAGTGTTTCTTTCCTAGAGGTGTTCTCAATATAGCAAAATAAGCCTCATCAGTGGGGCAGTCACTGGAAATAATTCCCATATAATATATTAAGCCGGTCTTAGTTGTTCGAGCTATAATTATGATCATTTCAAAGACGATCCCCCCACCCCCCAAAGCTGATGCTCTTAACATCAGCTGGAAAGTTTCAGCCTAACAAACATCTCAGGTGATTGCAAATAATCCTTAGACCACAGTCACAAAGACTGGCATGGAACATTTGGTATAATCTTAGATTATTTCCCTTACTTGATCTTAAGAGAAAATGTCTGGTCCTGAATGATGAGGTAGCGTGGGAAAGTTGGAGCAGTAAGGCTGAGGAATCAGACTGACCTGGGTGTAAAACCTTCTGACACAGTTGCAAGCTCTGTGACATTGTCAAGCGAACCTCTCTGGGCTTCTGTTTACTCAAGTCTAATGTGTGATTATGACTCTCTTAGGATTCTTATGAGAATAAAGTGAAACAATGTAAATGATACACATGACTCATG
The DNA here is from genome assembly GCF_987537825.1 of Furipterus horrens. Classification (NCBI taxonomy): domain Eukaryota; kingdom Metazoa; phylum Chordata; class Mammalia; order Chiroptera; family Furipteridae; genus Furipterus; species Furipterus horrens. The sequence goes on from NW_028327172.1 coordinate 46,529,431, forward strand.
GTAGGCGATCAGTAATACTTATCAAACAATTTCATACCCTAACTTATTTGTAAAATACAAGGTTTAGCTAAGGTACACTCTAGCTCTAATGATTCTTGATTCTCTAATTTTCTTTGTGTAAAATTAATAATTTGTATATTTTAAAGATAAACATGTATAGATATATACATAACTGCAGAGTCCTTGGTTGTCAGGAATTACTGCCTACAAAATGTCCTTTGCTGGACGTGGAAACTTAAGAGAGCCAATGGGGAAGGCGATGTACCAGATAGTGCCGTTTTAGTTCTGTTATCTAAGCTTGTTTCATAATTTCCGTCACACCAGATTCTCCTGGGGCCTGTGAAGCTGAGTCACCATCCCCACCTCCTCCTGCGTCTCCACCTCCTGAACCAGGGCCGATCGCTGAACCAGAGCCGCCTCCTGTCAAGGTACAGCTTTACTGGGATGGTTGCCTGTTCCTGCCTTCCTCTTCACCCGAGGATCTAAAACTACTGTTAAATCTGTTCTCTGCTGTATACTTCACAAATGCCAGTAGATGGCTCTTGTCTCATTCTGCTCTCCTATAGGTCCTAAGAATGGACATTCTCTGTCTCTTACTCTGAAGTGAGATTTTAGCTGTAGGTCACAGTTTCAGGAAGATTGCAGAGGTGGATCCTGGGAGCCGATTCTGCTACCCAACTCCCGTTGGAATTGTGCAAAATGATGCCTTGCCTGCATCAGAGCAGCATGTGAAAGAGATAAAACAAACAACTTATACATGTTGTTTACTGTTCCTGAAAAGAGCTGGATGAGAACAGCTGGCAACAAATTGAGAAATTAGTTTTGAGTGATCTTTAGCTGCATCTTGTCTACATCTATTAGGGTAGATAATAAAGAGTTGAGAAGATGACAGCTTACAGTTTTCTTTTTTCTTTATAACTGTTGTTTTTCTTGAATTCATTGTATTAAGACTCATTTAAATTTTGTGTTGATTTCTTCATTAGCTGAAGAGGAGCTGGGATTAAAGGCCAGTGGGGAAAAAGGAAAGTAATGCCAGTCTGAGACTAAATTAGATGGATGTAATGTTGCAGTGTTGAGGCTAGAATAGCAAATATCTACAGCAAGAGCCGATTCCATGGAAACCTCTAGTCTGTGTGCTCCCTTAATACCTGCCTTGGCCCCTCGGTAAAGCCCTTACCACAGTGGTCTGTTTTCTTTGCCTCTCTTCTCCACTAAGGTTCTTGTCCTGTTGGTCTTTTTAACCCATGGTGCCTGCACTGCTCAACAAAAGTATTTTGACGAATGAACACAGATTTTTTTGTTCCACATGTTACTTTTCTCATTAATAATGAAATGTCAGACCTGCACATACAATGAGCATAACTTACCTGTGGGGCAGGGCTGGTCCTCTAAAAGGAAATGGTAGGATTCCTCATTCAGCTTTTTGTCACTGTGGAATATTGGAATTGTTTGTTGTAAATTAAGAAGGGGGGGACAGGTGGGGGTGGGCCCAAGTAGCATGTTCGGCTGTGCATGGGCTGCGAGTGGGAGTTTCCACCTTTCTGCGTGAGGATGGTTGTGACCCAGCCCGCAGTTCTGTAGTGGAAGGGTGCGCTCCCCTGAAACAAGGCATCTGCTCTGCCGTCCCTTTACAGCATGGACATCAAATTGCTAAAAGCAGGCCTTGGGCCCCTCACTGGATTTCCTTTCTGCGGCTTTCCCACGAGCACCCCAGTGCCCTTTTTTCTGAGTTAATACTCTGGACCTCATGTCACAATGAGCTCCGGCTTATGGAGCCAAGAAAAAGCTGCTGCGCCCTATTGGGAAGAGCGGGTCTTTTATTTGCTTCTCCAGGAATGCAGTGTCGCAGACAAACAAACGCAGAAGCTCCTGAAGGTGCCCAAGGGGACCATAGGGCAGTACGTCCAAGACCGCGCCGTGGGTCACGCGCGGGGCCCCGCGGCCAAAGGCAAGAAAAGTCAGATTGGATTAAAGCTCCTAGAGCAGCCGCATGCAGTTCTCTTTGTGGATGAAAAGGATGTGGTAGAAATCAATGAGAAATACACAGAGCTGCTTTTGGCCATTACCAACTGCGAAGAGAGGCTAAGTCTGTTTAGAAATAGGAACAGACTAAGCAAAGGCCTCCAAATAGATGTGGGCTGCCACGTGAGAGTCCAGCTGAGGCCTGGGGAGGAGAAGTTCCGGGGAGTTGTGCGCTTCCGTGGGCCCCTGTTAGAGAGGACAGTGTCGGGCATATTCTTCGGAGTAGAGTTGCTGGAAGAAGGTCGCGGCCAAGGTTTCACTGACGGGGTATATCAAGGGAAGCAGCTCTTCCAGTGCGATGAAGATTGCGGAGTGTTCGTGGCGCTGGACAAGCTAGAAGCCGTCAGCGACGAGGGCAGCGGGCTGGAGAGTGACTATGCGGGACCAGGGGACATGGCGCAGGCGTACCTCCCCCTTCTGGAGATAAATGCCAGGGTCTCTGAAGCTCGGGGAGACTGTGGAGTCGGGAACAGTTATATTCTGTGATGTTTTGCCCGGAAAGGAAAGCTTAGGATATTTTGTTGGCGTGGACATGGACAACCCCATCGGCAACTGGGACGGCCGCTTTGACGGCGCGCAGCTCTGCAGCTTTGCGAGCGTCCAGAGCACGATCCTCCTGCGCATCAATGACATCCTCCCAGACAGCGTGACGCAGGAAAGGAGGCCTCCCAAACCCACCTTCGCGTCAAGAGGTGTTGGGGACAAAGGTCCGTCCAGTCACAATAAACCAAAGGTTACAGGATCTACCTCAGACCCTGGAAGTAGAAACAGATCTGAAATATTTTATACCTTAAATGGGTCTTCTGTTGACTCCCAGCCACAATCCAAATCAAAAAGGCCGTGGTACACCGATGAAGTTGCCGAAGACCCCGCGAAGTCGCTCACGGAGCTGTCCGGAATTTGGACAGGCCTCGCCGCCCCCGCAGCCGCCGCCCGCGAGCTCGCTCTCCAGCGAGAACAGATTCCACTCACTGCCCTTCAGCCTGACCAAGGCACCCAGCACCAACGGGAGCATCGGCCACAGCCCGCTGTCCCTGTCCGTCCAGTCCGTGATGGGCGAGCTGAACAACGCCCCTGTCCAGGACAGCCCGCCCGTGGCCGTGTCCCTCGGCGCCTCGCACGGCCTGGAGGTGGGCTTGCTGGCCGAAGTCAAAGAGAACCCCCCTTTCTACGGGGTGATCCGCTGGATCGGTCAGCCGCGGGGCCTCAACGACGTGCTGGCCGGGCTGGAGCTGGAGGACGAGTGTGCGGGCTGCACGGACGGGACGTTCCGGGGCACCCGGTACTTCACCTGCGCCCTGAAGGAGGCGCTCTTCGTCAAGCTGAAGAGCTGCAGGTCCGACTCGAGGTTCGCCTCCCTGCAGCCGGTGTCCAACCAGATCGAGCGCTGCAACTCGCTAGCCTTTGGAGGCTACTTAAGTGAAGTTGTGGAAGAAAACACCCCACCAAAGATGGAAAAGGAAGGGTTGGAGATAATGACTGGAAAGAAGAAAGGTATCCATGGTCATTACAATTCTTGTTACCTAGACTCGACCTTATTCTGCTTGTTTGCGTTCAGTTCTGTTTTGGACACGGTGTTACTTCGACCCAAAGAAAAGAACGACGTAGAATATTATAGTGAAACTCAGGAGCTACTGAGGACAGAAATCGTTAACCCTCTGAGAATATATGAATATGTATGCGCAACAAAGATTATGAAGCTGAGGAAAATACTTGAAAAGGTTGAGGCCGCCTCAGGGTTTACCTCTGAAGAAAAAATCCTGAAGAATTCTTGAATATCTTATTTCATCATATTTTAAGGGTAGAGCCGTTGTTAAAAATAAGATCCGCGGGTCAAAAAGTACAAGATTGTTAATTCTATCAAATTTTTATTGGAAAAAATGAGAAAGTTGGAGTTCCTACAATTCAACAGTTGTTAGAATGGTCTTTTATCAACAGTAACCTGAAATTTGCCGAGGCACCGTCATGTCTCATTATTCAGATGCCTCGGTTTGGAAAAGACTTTAAACTATTTAAAAAAAATTTTCCTTCCCTGGAATTAAATATAACAGATTTACTTGAAGACACCCCGCGACAGTGCTGGATCTGTGGGGGGCTGGCCACTTTCGAGTGCAGGGAATGCTATGAGGACGGGGACATCGCGGCCGGCAGCATCAAGCAGTTCTGTAAGACCTGCAACACTCAGGTCCCCCTTCATCCCAAGAGACTGACTCATCAGTACAATGCCGTGTCGCTCCCCAAAGACCTGCCAGACTGGGACTGGAGGCAGGGCTGCATCCCCTGCCAGAAGATGGAGCTGTTCGCCGTCCTGTGCATAGAGACGAGCCACTACGTGGCCTTCGTGAAGTACGGCAAGGATGACGCCGCCTGGCTCTTCTTCGACAACATGGCCGACCGCGACGGTGGCCAGAACGGCTTGAACATCACGCAGGTGACCCCGTGCCCAGAAGTGCGCGAGTACCTGAAGATGTCCCCGGAGGACCTGCACTCCCTGGACTCAAGGCGTATCCAGGGCTGCGCGCGCAGGCTGCTCTGTGACGCATACATGTGCATGTACCAGAGCCCCACGATGAGCCTGTACAAGTAGCGCCACTGCCCCGAAGCGCTCGGCCCGGTGGGCGGCCTTGCTCGGCGTCCAGCGCCCGCAGTGGGCGTCCTGCTGGGGATGAGCCTTCCGGAGAGCATTCCTGGGTTGAAAACAAACTGCTTTTGTGTTACTGAAGTATTTAATAAGCATTTTGCACTCTAGAAAGTATGTTTGTGTTGGTTTTCTAAGAAGTCTAAATGAAGTTATTAATAACTGAAGCTTTAAGTTAAGTGCATTGATTATATATTTTTGGAAGCATAAAATTTTAATTGTGACAGTTTTAACCTCTTTTAGTCCATTGAGAATGTAAATAAATGTGTCTTTATGGACCAAGAAAAAAAAAAAAAAAAAAGAAGGGTTTCTTTTTCTCTGATTTCATTGGTCACCTCAATGTTGTAACCTCTGGTCTTTTTAGATCTTAAGTGGAGAAAACAAAAGAAAACGGAGGCGAGTGTTGAAATCTAAAACCTTTGTGGATGAGGAAGGCTGCATGGGTAAGAAAAATTGGGGCTCCCAGTCCAGAGACAAAGTTCCTACCATGGAGGGGCACCTCTCTAGAGCAGCGTGCTTCAAACTTCAATGGCACGTGACCCACCCCCAGTGGAGCCTTGCTGCTTCTGTGGCCCACACTTCTAAGGAGCACAGTATAGAGACCACTACAGCTAAAGTTAGAACACCTGGTTCTCAGCTGGGCCATACACTATAAAAAATAAGCTTTGAGATCTTGGACAAAAGTTATGTCACCTCGTGCGGGGAGTTTCTTGATTTATGGCATGGAGGTAAATTTCCCATTTTGCCTACATGTGGGATTGTCGTGAAGATTCAGGTGAGGTAATACATCTAAAAACACTTTCAAGGAGGAAATCAAAATACCAACTTAAATGTTATCGTAGATGTTGAGAAATATTTGGGTTCTTTTGTTTGTTTTTAGAATGGTCATTTTATACATTTGAACAGTGGAAAAGAAGCTCATACAGATAATTAGACTGAATAGTGTCATGAGTCTTTGGTATTTTGTTCCGTTTGTTCTTCAGAGAGGTTTGACTCTTCCAAATCACTTCCTTACTGTTTCCCGTTTGTAGGCCATGTTAGGTAAAAAGCATGTGCTTTTAATGGAGGCCTAGAGGGGAACAGAATTCAGGCTTTGAAACAACCCAAGTGTCTATTGACAGATGAATGAATAAAGAAAGTTGTGGGCAGGGTGTCTGTGTGAGTGTAAAATGGAATATTCTTTAGCCATAAAAAAGAAGAAATCCTGCCATGTGTGACAACATGGATGGACCCTGAGGGTATTGTGCTAAATAAAATAAGTCAGAGAAAGAAACAAGTACTGTATGATCTCATTTTCATCTGTAGAACCTAAAAAAAGGCAACTCGTAGACCAAGGGATCAGGTTCGTGGTTTCAAAGGCAGGGGGGATAGGAAAAAGGAGGTCAAAAGGTACAAACTTCTAGTCACAAGAAAGTACTAGGGATGTATGTACAATGTGATGACTGTAGTTAACACTGTTGTATGATACATATGAAAGTAAAGAGGATATCTGAAGAGTTCTTCTCACAAGAAAAAAATTTTCTTTTGCTTTCTCTTTATTGGGTTGGTCAAAAAGTAGTGCTTAATTATCCTTAAGTTCATTCAAAACAATTTTGTTCAGCTGTCATATCAGCGTACCTTAAAAAAAATCAAATTAGTGAAATTTTGAGCAGCTGTTTTAAGATTGCAGATGGAAGAAGATACCCAACATTTTCGGCGTGTTATGCTTTATTATTTCAAGAAAGGTAAAAACAGAGTTGAAACACAAAGATTTGTGCAGTGTATGGAGAAGGTGCTGTGACTGATCAAACATGTCAAAAGTTGTTTGTGAAGTTTCTTGGTACTATTGACATTTTGGCTAAATAATTCTGTGCTGTGGGGCCGTCTTATGCATTGGAAGATGTTTAGCAGCACCCCTGGCCTCTACGCACTAGAAGCCAATAGCAGGAGATAGCAAACATACTCAGAATATCCATATCAGTAGTTATTGGTGAAAATGAAAAATGTGGCTTTTATTTTATGGAAAAAATATAACCGCCTTTTTGGCCAACCCAATATTATTTATATGAGATTATGGATGCTACTTACTAATTAAACTTATAGCAGTTATCATTTCACAATATCTGTAAGTCAAACCATTATGCTGTACACCTTAAACTTAAACATTCATGTACTTCAATTATAGCTCGATAAAACTGGAAAAAATATCTTTGGTTTAGAAAAAGAATTCAGGCTTTGAGTCATTAGCTGACTCTTAGCCATGTTTTAGCCTGTACCTTTTGCATAATTGAACCAGAGTTGTGTGCGGCTTTCAGGGTTTGGCCTGGCGGCCTGATGGGATGCTCAGGTCCTGGGACTTATTTCTGCATTTGAGAGAGTTGTGGGTTTAGCCTCTTAAGCCTCTTGTTAGTTGTATTAGCCCATAATTGTCATTTCGTCTTTCCTGTGGCACCTGCCACAGCTGGGCTCTGATAGAGAAGTATTTTTTTCCCTTTGACTTTGCTCTTGTTCAAACTTTTGTCTTAAAAATATGGATTCACTGAAGAATCAGTTTTTCCCAGGCAATGTGGTTGCTAAAACTAGTGAAGACATCTTAATCAGTCGTGAGCCTTGTCCCATTATGCTCCTGCCGCTCCTCTGGAAGGGCCTCTTACACTTTAATGGTAGCATATGATTAGGGCATAAAATTCCTGACATGTGGAAATTCTGTCTTTTAAGTGCCAAATTTATTATGGGCCTATGAATTCTGGACTTTGAGTAGTGTGTTTTGTTTTGTTTTGAGTCTTCTAATAGTGCATTTCAAGCATCTTAGTTTGTCTGTTGGTAGTAATAAGTGTATTTTCTGTTGAATTTCTTATTCTTCCTCTTAAATATAAGAGGACAGAAGCATCAGTGCTAGGATTTTTTTCTCTCCTTTACCCACAAAGGAAACTGTCAAATATATCTTTGTGAGAATTCTTTAGGAATTTGTGGCTAATTACTTATGGTTTTGTTCAAAACACAGTACTCAAGTTTTGGCCAGGTGTGAGATGGGGGCCTTTTTGCAGTCCTGTCTCCAGACAGGACTATTAAGAGCCTTGGATGCAACAATGAAAACTGTGCTCACATAGCAGTTTTTTTAAGGTTTTTAGTCCAGGCTCAACCTAATGAGTGTTGGCTCCTGTTATTGACAAAGGAGTTCTGCTTTCCTCTCTCTGCTCACTGTATTCCAGATGTATCAGCACAGCGGTCTTGCCCTGTCCTGTGCTGAATCAGAGTTGGTCTGTAGGTTTAAAAAGCTGATCTTCTTTTTTCTGCGAGTTTGCTGCAGTGACTGGGGCCTAGTCCCCTGAGTTGGTGGTGGGCCTCTGGATAAGGCGGATTTCTAAAGCAAAATAATTGATGGAAAAGAATGCTGACATTACCCATGCAAACTGGGTCTTTTAAAGTGGCATCCCAGAAAAGTGGCATGTTGTTCAGCTAAAGTAATGATTCTGTATTTTTAAGTTGAAATGTCCTTTGTCTTGTAGTTTGAAGAGCTACAGCTTTTGGCTCATAAGGTAAACAAAGTGTGCTGCTTAAGAAATTATGTTGGTGCTGCCCATTTCTAATAAGCTTATGGGAGAGTCTCATGTCCTCCAGTCTGTGAAGCAAAGGTGAGCAGGAAGGCCTTTGAGAACACTTAATATATATTTAATGCTTATCAGTGTTTTTAGCCTCTAAGTTGGCAGGAGTCAGCAAAGTAAATTCTAGGCTCTTGAAAGTAATGACAAATCCTGGGAACTCTTAGGGAGAGGGCTGTTAATTATGCATCTGTAGTGACATTGGAGGGAATAAGGTGCAGGAGTGTTCCAATGGCAGTGGCCAGCTGACCTCCAGTGTGGCCCGCTGTGTGGGAGAAAAGAGCATTGAAGGGGCTTTCCAAAAATTACTAGGAGAGTTGGGGGAAAGAAAAATGATTCTCAAGGTGAGGTCCCCAGACGTGTTAGAAAACACATGCTCAGGTCCACCCCAGACCTACCGAATTTGAAACGCTGGAAATAGAGCCCAGCAATCTGTGTTTTAACAAGCCCTCCAAGTGATTCTGATGCACATTAAAGTTTGAGATTGTATAAATGGCAGACTGGGTATTAGAAAATAGATATATTTGATCCCAGTGCTTATGCCTCTAGATTAATTTAACTAATATATTTTATTAGAGAGAAATAATAACTAAGAGTTTAAACAATCATTGTTCTTAAATGGGAAAAAAATACCTTTCACTTTAGTCATCTGAGCATTTGTTATGCACATTAGGTTACTCTATTGAGCTAAGAAAAGATGTTTTTCTTGATGTTTTTCTTTATTATTTCTTATTTCTCCATCATTCACTGCAACCAGAAAGGCTGAGAAGGAATTTAGATGATGCTGGTTATATGACTGCTCCAGCTCTCTAAAGTCACAAGAAGGTGGCATCATTCTGTTCCTTGTGCTTGGGGTAGGCATTGTAGTAATATTGAAGAGACACCTTCATCCATTCTGTGATGTCATGGTTGGGAGCTGATGTCTGTGTCCTTTGGAGCTTCCTTATACTGACTGCTACTGGTATAATGCTTTTCACAGTTGTCCTTAGGCAGGTTTCGGTGAGTTTTATTAGCAGGGGAAAAAGTAAAATAGGCCTTTGGCTGATAGGGAGTAAAAATTGGTAACTATGTTTCTTATTGTATCATTGTCCTTCCTTAAAACCATCAAGTTTTTCATCTGGTAGTTTGCTTGAACAGTTGTCTTCATGATGTAGACAACTAGTAAAGCTTGGGTTAATTAGCAGTCATTCAAAACTAAGAACCAAACAACTGAGTAACTAATTTCCAATTCTCTGTACTTAGGATGTGCAGAGAGTGGGTAACGTCAGGATAGAGCTTAGTCAGAGTCCATGGCGGTGAGCCTGGCTAGATAGGATCGAAACTGGCGAACAGAGCGGAGATTAAGACCAGGAAAAAAAGCAGTGGAAAGAGGCAGTCACTAATGAGAGCTCAGGAAATTAGCTAGCTTAGACCAGGACCCAAATGCAGGATTTGGGCAGTCAGATGGTAAAGGCCCGTTTAAAGGTATGGGATGCAGCAGTGAGGGAAAAGGGTGAATGTTGATTCTGAGCCCCAACTAGAGGCCGTGTGAGCTCAGGATACTGCGTACTTCCCCCTTGAGGCTGGATCTGATCTCCCAGTGGGAGAAAGCTTTGGTGGTAGATGAGCACACCTTTGCTGATCAGAGGGTCTGAGGGGATCTGCGTGAACAAGACATTTCATTGCATTCTCTTGATAGAATCGTATTCTAAGTGACTCGACCCACGCATGTTCCTATTTTCTTTATTTTGCCAGTGACTGAAAAGGTCTATGAGAGTGAATCCTGCACAGACAGTGAAGAAGAACTTAAGATGAAGACATCCGTACACAGAACCCCAGCAATGACAGCCAGAAAAGAACCCAAAGAGGAACGAAAGGGCTGCAAGAAAGGGACTGCTGCTCTGGGCAAAGCCAATAGGCAAGTGTCCATCACTGGCTTCTTCCAGAGGAAATGAACTGTCACCTCTGTTAGGTCAGAGATGTGGAGTGGTCAGGGAGGGGACCAAGACATACAGACTCTCACTTACTGTGTAAGTTCATTCCGTGCCTCACCTCACCTCGATCAGAAGACTGTTCTTCCATCTTGTAAGGTTTATACTACTGGTTTTTAGCCAAAAAGAAGTCACCTGGAAGCAAGAGGCAAATGAATATTTAAAAAGCTGTTACCTTCTAATGACATTTTTAAAGCACAATCTTTGACCTGTCCAGCAAAAAAATTTACTCCAAAAAAGAAAAATTTGGAACAAGTTTCAGAATTATTTAGTGGCTAATCCACTGCACCCTACCTACCCTGTGCCCTGATCCACTTATGGCTCAGAGAGTATTCTTCCTTGTTCCTTTGTATTCTGTGGACTTGTGTGAGTATTCTTTTATCCCTGAATTTTCTTGGATGTGTTTACTACTCCCCTTATCCTCCCTTCACCCCCAACACAGATCTTTGTGAAGCCATTTTCTATAAGTCTTTTAAACCTTGGGTGGACTAAAGGCTGAAACAGAAATCTCCCTATAACCATCTTTTCCCCCATTATAAAGTACACTGACACCTGGCTTCATACCAGCCCACGACTTGTGTTCTACCCCTTCCACAAAAGCTCTAGACCTTCACTCGCAATTAGTGGTTAGGGAAACCTCAGGCGGAGCACGAGCAGGAATGTACTGATGTGTTCAACTCCAGCAGAAATGACAGAGTCCACACCGACAGTATTAGAGGGCTTGTCCTGTTGCTGACACAGGGCGCGCTGTCCAGCGCTCTTGTGATTTTTGTCTCCTCCCCGCTCTGCCTTTCCCACTTTCAGTACCTGAGGAGTGAAATGCATACAATGAAATGAAGGCTAAAACGAGAAATATTTTCCTAAAGTTTAAGGAAAATGAACATTCCGAAACAACAGTTTTCTAGGAAGTTCATGAGGAAGAGATAAAAGCACACATAGATGTTGCTCCTCTGTATTTTTAACCCTCTCATTTGCCTAAAAGTACAGGCTCCCCAAGAAGAAATGGAGAGACCGAGTTGTTAGTAGGTCTAAAATGATATTAAATATTTTCATTTGTTCCTTAAGGAAAATCATCTACTCCAGTGATAACTTTTCAGTAACTTCCATTATGGCTGGACAGGGGGCTCAGTGGGTGGAGGTGGAGGGGCCATGATCTACACAGGGAGCTCCGGGGACCGGAGCTGGGCTGCTGCTGTGATTCACTGCAAATAGGCAAGGGGAGTCTGACTTCCTTCCCTCTCAGCCTGGTGTATGTCCTAAGGGACACAGCCAGCCAGCCACTGGTAAAGTGAGTATTGTGATGGCCCTTGGATGAAGAGCAGCTCCTTGAGCAGCTGTCATGTCGGGCGCTCTAGCCAGGCACCCCATGGACTTGATTAAGCCCAGAGGTTTGGCATTACTTCTAGGACTTGTAAAGGCGGAGGCTTTGTGTAGCAAGCTGAGTAAAGGTTGACATGTTTCAACCCCCCCTCCCCTTTTTTTAATCTAAAAGGCTGGAGAAAAATCTAAAAGTCTCAACTTAAACCTTTACAAAAATTTCTGGAGAGGAATCTCTTTTAAACAGTTATTTTTGTCATTGCCTCTGCTCATTTTTTTAAGATACAAATGAAAAATTTAAAAAAATGGACTCAGTCTTTTTTTTTTTTTTTTTTTTTAATTGTGCTGAGATATCTAGTAAACTAAATTTTGAACTGGAAACCTCTGCTGCTGGTTGACAGGATAAGGCAGTTTCTGTGATAGTGACCCTGTGATCACTACGCCCAATATGCTACCTTAACTTGGCTATCTGCAGGATTTAGTAAGTGGTGGCTTTCTTTTTTTTTTTAAATACAAAACTACCATGTTATCCCATGAGTTAAGTAAATTTGAGAAGTTGTTTTAAAATAGCTCTTCAAACTGAATGTCTGATGAGTCTATTATTTGACAGGATGGCAACAGTGTGTGCAGTTATTTAACCTGAACAGGAACAAGGCTGGTTTTTAGTTTATATTGTTAAAGTTGCATACCCATAGTCTGAGATAGACAAGTTATTTGCTGCCTTCATCATTTTTTCAGCCCTGTGGGAAATCTTACTTCCAGCCAAACTCATTTTTTAGTTCATTTAGAAGAAAATCTAGTCCTGATCTTGCACATTGTATTAGTTTGGCTTCATTACTTGCTAGCTGTGTGACTGTGGGCAAATTCCTTAGCTTCAGGTTCTTTACCAAAAAAGAACTAAAAAGCTACCATGAATTGTCAAGACTGAAGTAATGTACATATAGCATAAATTTAGTACACAGTGGCAGCACATAGGTGCTCTGCAGACGCTGGCTTCCTTCCTGGTGTCATAAATGATGCATTTAGCTACCAACTTCCTGAAATGTTATCAAGGCTATGACCCAGATGTTATACTCTGATTTCAAAGTCATTAGTCCGGCTATAAATGGGTCAGAGGGGTGAGACAACTGTCCAATTTTGGACAGGTTTTAGACAGATGAGATATTATCCTATTGAAAGAAAGTGAGGTTTATGGAGAGCTATATTTACTATTCATTAAAACATTTATTGTGTGTCTACTATGTGTCAGAACTTTGACCCATCCACTAGAGGATATAATAGAATCCTAGAAGTTGTCACTGTCCTCAGGTTCTAATGGAAAAGACGAGCCAGTAAAATAAAAGTGTGACACCATTGTGAGTGCAGCAACAAGCACAGGGCCCTCTGAGAGCTCAAACGAGGGTTGATGTGGAGGAGAGGAAGTCAAGCAGTTTTTCTTGTTTTTTTTTTTTAAGATGGATAAGATTTTACCAAGCAAAGAGGGACTGGAAGGATTTCCCAGGCAGAGGATATGGCTTTGGCAGGAAGAGGGTGGTGGTGGGAATGGACTGTTGAATTTAGGAATAGGGAAGAAAACCTACTCAGAAATGAAGTTGGGGTCCTGTTAAGGAGTCTGGATTTTATTTGAAGACTGGTCCAAGGGAAGAATTTTAAGAAGAGGAGTAATAAGTTGCTTCTTATTTAAGAGTGGCAACTGGGACGTAGGTACAAGATGGTGGTGGCTTCAGAGGACACTGAACTTGCTCCCTCTCATAAGCACTGAATTGTACACCTATACATAGAGCACTTCCTCCTGAGAGACAACTGAAAGCTGATCACCTTCTGCAAAACAAATGAAGAAAGACCAAATAGAGAAGGCTAGGTAACGCGGGCGCTCTCTGGGATCGGAAGAGCTGGTGAGCACCGTTGTTTACATCTTCCTCCACCTCGGTGGAGTGAGCAGGAGCTCTATCCAGGTGCTCTGGCCTACCTGCAAGGTATCTGTGGCGCATTCCCAGCAACACTGCCCCAGAACCCAATGTGGCCCAAACGAAGGGAACAAGCAGTATCAACAGTGTCTCACCACATGCACCTGGCCTCCCTGTTCAGAGCTGTTCCAGCTAGGCAAGCCAGCACCCCAGGCGCAGTAAGCACCTGCCCAGCTCCAACTAGCCTTCCATGTGTACCTGGCATGTGCCCACACAGATGTTGCTTCTACACAAGATCACTTTCTTGACAACAAATGAGAAGCTGCAGGAGTTCTCCACTATCTGAAGTGCTGGTGAGCACCATGGTTACATTCCCCTCTACTTCAATAGAGTGAGCAGGAGCCATCTCCAGGTACTCTGACCCTGCAAGACCACCACAGTGCATTCCCAGCCACATCACCCAGAACCCATTTTGTCTCTGAACAAAGGGAACAACCAGGATCAATAGGGCATTATTACATGCACCTGGCCTCCCCACCTGGAGCCGTTCCAGTCCAGCAGGTAGGTGTACCAGATGCTGTAGGCACTCACTTGGCTCCAACTGTCCTGCCAAAACTACAGGCATATACAGTCTGTACAGAGGTTGCTTCTTCATAAAGCCAGTTTTTCAAGACTGGGAAAGATAGTTTTTTTTTTTTTTAATTATTCATACAAATAAACAGAATGTCAAAACAAAATGAAGATAGAAGATTATTTCTCAAGTGAGAAAACAAGAAAAAATCTCAGGGTGCGGAGGAAGCCCTAGTGAAATGGAAATAAGTAATTTGCCTGGTGAGGACTAAAAGGAAATAATCATGATGATGCTCAGCAAACTTCAGAGTAGAATAGAGGAATTTAGGGAGAACTTCCACAAAGACTTAGTATAATAAAGAACTAAGCAGACCTGAAAAACAGAGTAACTGAAATGAAAAATACTCTAGAAGGAATCAACATCACATTAACTAATACAGACGAATGGATCAGTGACCTGAAAGACAGACTATGGAAATGAACTAATCAAAACAAAAAAAAATTGTTAAAAAAATAAGGGTAGTTTAAGGAAACTCTGGGACAACATCAAGCACACAAACATTGGCCAATATTCTTGGTGAACATAAATGCATAAATTCTCAACAAAACATTAGCAAACTGAGTTTAACAATACATTTAAAAGGATTATATGCCATGACTAAGTGGAATTTATCCCAGGACACAGGATGGTTCAATATCTGACTAATATGATATAGCAAGTCAACAAAATCAAGGATAGAAATCAATTAATCAATAGATGAAGAAAAACCATGTGACATAATTCAGCATTCTTTTATGATAAACACTCAACAAAGTAGGAAGGAACATACCTCAAAAGAATAAAGGCTGCCTGGTTGCTGTGGCTCAGTTAATTGAGTGTTGGCCTGCGAGCCAAGTGTCGCTGGTTTGATTCCCAGTCAGGGCACATGAGTAGGTTGCACGTCAGGTCCCCAGTTGGCGCGAGTGAGGCAACCACACAGTGATGTTTTTCTCCCTCTCTTTCTTCTTTCCCCTCTCTCTACAAATACATAAACAAAAAAATAATTTAAAAAGAAAAAGAATAAAGGCTGTATATGACAAACATACAGCTACTATCATATTCAGTGGTGAAAAAGTTTCTCTAAGATCAGGAACAAGCCAAGGATGTCCACTATCACCACTTCAAATCAACATAGTGTTGGGTGCACTAGCCATAGAAATGAGACCAATAAATAAATAAAAGACATCCAAATTGGAAAGGAAAAAGTAAAACTATTTGCAGATGACATTATATATAGAACAGACTCCACCAAAAACTATTAGAATAAATAAATTAAGCAAAGTAGCAGGATACAAAATTAATATTCAGAAATCAGTGGCATGTTTTTATTATAACAGTTGTCCCAATTTTCCCCACTCTGCCCCTCTCCAACAAGCACTGCCACTCCCTCCAGCAATGCCCCCTCCTTTGTTCATGTCCATAGGTCATGCACATACGTTCTTTGGCAACTTCATTTCTTATTCTAGCTCTTAACATCCTTCTGCCTATACTGTAACTACCAATTTGTACTTCTTAATCCCTTCACCCTTCTCCCCCCCGTTCCCCAGACCCCCTCTCCACTGGCCACCATCCCAGTGTTCACCATATCTATGATTCTATTTCTGTTCTGCTTGTTTGCTTAGTGTGCTTTTTAGATTCAGTTGTTGATAGCTATGTATTTATTGCCATTTTAATATTCATAATTTTGATCTTTTTGTTAAGTAAGTCCCTTTAATATTTCATATAATAATGGTTTGGTGATGATAACCCCCTTTAGTATTTTAGTATTTTCTTGTCTGGGAAGCACTTTATCTGCCCTTCCATTCTAAATGATAGTTTTGCCGGAGAGGGTAATCTAGGTTGTAGGTCCTTGCTTTTCATCACCTTGAATACTTCTTGCCAATCCCTTCTAGCTTGAAAGTCTCTTTTGAGATATCATCTGACAGTCTTATGGGAGCTCATCTGTAGGTAACTATCTGCTTTTCTCTTGCTGCTTTTAAGATCCTCTCTGTTTTTAACCTTTGGCATATTAATTATGAGGGGTCTTCGTGTGGTCCTCTTTACATCCATCTTGTTTGGGACTTGGTGCTTTCTGGATTTAGTATGTCTATTTCCTTCACCAAATCGGGGACATTTCCTTTTATTTTTTCAAATAGGTTTCCAGTTTCTTGCTCTTTCTCTTCTTCTGGCACTCCTGTGATATGCTTGGAATGCTTGAAGTTATCCCACAGACTGCTTACACTAGCCTCAATTTTTTAGATTCTTTTTTCTTCTTGCTGTACTGATTGGATGTCTTTTTCTTCCTTATGTTCCAAATCATTGATTTGATTCTTGGCTTCATCCACTCCACTGTTGATTCCCTGTAAATTGTTCTTTATTTCAATTAGTGTGTCCTTCGTTTCTGATTGAATAATTTTTATGCTGTTGAACTACCCACTGAGTTCCTTGAGCATCCTTATAACCAATGTTTTGAACTCTTCATTTGATAGGTTGATTACCTTCATTTTGTTTAGTTCTTTTTCTGAATTTCTGATCTTTCATTTGGGCCATATTTCTTTGTCTTCTCATTTTGGTAGCTTCCCTGTGTTTCTTTGTATTAGATAGAGCTGTTTTGATTCTGTGTCTTGATAGCATGGCCTATTGTAGTTCGTGTCCTGTAGGGTCTAGTGGCACAGCCTCCTCTATCTCCCAGGCTGGGTACTGGAGGTGTGCCCTCCATGTGGGCTGAGTACTTCCTCCTCTTGTAGATAAGTCTTGAATGCTGTCAGCAAATCAATGGGAGGGGTTTACCCATTCCAGAAAGCTGGTAGCCCTGGCCAGCAACCACCTCTCTCCATGGCTTGAAATGGTTGGGTGATGCCCTGACATCTGTAATTGTCCGCTAGGACCACAGGCTTTGGGGTTTCCCAGGTGGTGCAGGCCAAGGTCAGCCTCCGCTGGTGTTCTGTCTGGGGCCCCTTGGCATAAGCTATAAAGCGATCTGCAGATGGCTGCAGCCAGGGCTGGGCCTGGGGCCACTCAGTGAGCGGAGTGGGGCTGGGAGGTGGCTGGGCTCAGCTGTTGCTTTAGTGGATTTAGGAAGGTCTGAAGCTTTCCCCTCGCCCAACCCTATACATATGGAAAAGCCACATTTACCAGCTTGGGTGGGCTTGTAAGTCAGATGGGGTGGGCCCTTAGGTAATAATCAGGGCAGGGCTTACCATGTGACCCAGGTCGATGGAGATTCAGATATGGCACATGTGCACTGTTGCTCTGTGTAGGGGAGGGCTCAGAAAGGGTACAGTGGCCACTCTGAAGTTTTGTATGGGAGGAAGTTGTCCCCCAGCTCTCACCCTGATGCCAGACACTTTAGTTCCTCCTTCTATGCCACTGGTGCCCTTCAAGGTGCTGCCCCAGTGCTGGAGCCCAGAGGGGGTGAGTTTGAGTAAATCTATGTGTGGTGTGAAGCCCCTGAAGAGGAGAGGCCTAAGAATCCTGCAGTTTCTTCTGCGGACCCAACCCCCACTGGTTTTTACTGCTAGAACAAATGGGGACCTATCTTCCTGGCACTGGAACCCTGGGCTAGATGGTCCCGTGTGGGGCTGGGATCCCTCACTCCCGCGGTATCCCTCCATTTTATATCCACCACACATGGGTTTGGGACCAGCCCGTTTTGCATCTCCATGTGACTGCCCCTTCTTCCCTCCTATCCATCTGGATGAATGTGGTTCTTTAATTCCTTAGTTGTCAGACTTCCATACATCTTTATCTTCTGACAGTTCTGAGTGATATTTGATCTGTAGTTTAGCTGTAATTTTGCTGTGGTTGTGCGAGGATGCAAACCGCTTTTGCCTATGCCTCCATCTTGACTGGAAGCCCCAGCTGCATTTTTGTACACCAATAACAAATGATCAGAAGAAGAAATTAAGAAACAATCCCACATACAAATGCATCAAAAAGCATAAAATACCTAGGAATAAATTTAACCAAAGAGGTGAAAGACAAAAGATATTGAAAAAGAAATTGAAGAGGATACATATAAATGGAAGGATATACCATGCTCATGGGTTGGAAGGATTCATATTGTTAAAATGTCCTTACTAAAGCAATATACAGATTGAATGCAATCCCTATTAAAATACTAATTCTCATAAATAGTATATATAATCCTAAAATTTATATAGAACCACAAAAGATCCCACATAGCCAAATAAACTTTGAGAAAGAACAAAATGGGAGGTATCATGCACTCTGTTTCCAAATTGTACTACAAAGCTACAATAATCAAAACAGTGTGGTACTAGAATAAAAACATATAGGTCAATGGAAAAAGCTGGAGAGCTGTATTGACAGAACTGACTCCATCTTGATGTTAATCTACCAGCTTAACTTCTGAGTGAATGAACCAGGATCTTTGAACCCCTCTCATTCCCCTGGGTGGACTCTGGAATGTGTACAGAGGCTTTGGGATAATGAAAGAATTTTCACTGATCTTTCCTCTTAGCTCACCTTACTGCCAGAGCCTCCCAGTATCTGGTCTCTTTGTTTCTACACATTCCTTTCCTAGCTTATAGGTTAATTTCTGAGGGGGGATAAAAACAGGTGGTCTTGGGGGTAAAAGATATGGAGATATAAATGTCCTGCTGCCACCCAGCATTGCATTTCTGTAAGTAAGTTTTATATTAAACTCATTAATCAACAAGTTGGACTTCTCTGTCTCATTTTTCAGTTTTTTGGCTCATTTGGCATTTGGGGACCACTTTGCATATATAATTTTTTCATGGAACAAGAGCCCAGAAATAAAGCCTCACTTATATGGTCATTTAATCTAAGACAAAAGAGGTAAGGATATGCACTGGGGTAAAAACAGTCTCTTCAATAAGTTGGGAACACTGGGCAGATCCATGTAAAAAAAAATTAATTGGACCACTTTCTTACACCATATACAAAAATAAACTCAAAATGGATCAAAGACTTAAATGTAAGAACTGAAACCATAAAACTCCTAGAAGAAAATATAGGCAGTAAACTCTTTTATATAGGTCTTAGCAATATCTTATTGGATATATCTCCTTTTCTTCAAAGGAAAAAGAGCACAAATAAACAAATGGGACTACATTAAACTAAAAAGGTTTTGCACAGCAAAGGAAATCAACAAAATAAAAAGACAACCTACTGAATGGAAGAAGGTATTCACCAAAGATACATTTGATAGAGCATTAATGTTGAAATATATAAGGAACTCATACAACTTAACACCAAAAAAAAAAATTCCAGTTAAAAAATGGGCAGAGGACCTGCATAGACATTTTTCCAAAGAGGACATACTGATGGCCAACAGACATATGAAAAATGAAAAGGTGCTTAACATCACTAATTATCAGGAAAATGCAAATTAAACCCACAATGAGATACCTATCAAAATGACTATCATCAAAAGAAAAAAAAAAAATGCTGGTTAGGATGTAGAGAAAAGGGAACCCCTTATTCACTGCTAGTGGAATTGTAAATTGGTACAGGCACTTTGGAAGACAGTATGAAGGTTCCTCAAAAAACTAGAGCTGTCATGCAATACAGCAATTCCACTTCTGGATATTCATTTGAAGAAAACAAAAACATTAATCCGAAAAGATACATGAACCCCTATGTGAATTGCAGCATCATTTACAATAGCCAAGATAGGAAAGCAACCTAGGTGTCCACCGATAGATGGCTGGCTGGCTAAATAAGATGAGGTACATATATACAATGTAACACTACCCTGCGATAGAAAAGAATGAAATCTTGCCATTTGCAACATGGATTGACCTAGAGGGTATTATGCTAAATGAAATAAGTCAGACAAAGAAAGACAAATACCACATATCTCTTATAACGTGGAATCTAAGAAAACAAAACAAACGAGCAAACAAAACAGAAAGAAACTCAGATACAGAGAACAAGCCGAAGGGGAGGGTGTGAAGAAATGGGTACAAAGGAAAAACAGAAAATATTTTAAAAGAGTGACAGCTGGCATTTTGATTTTGCCTGCTGTATAGTGAGTGTTTAACCCACTATGCATACTGTATCTTAGTTCTAGTAGTATTAAAATGAAAGTTCAAATGGGATTAAAGCAAAATGTCATGGTTAAAATAAGGCTGCTTGATTCTGGCAGCCACTGTAGACAATTACAGTATTTCCTTTGTCTTTCCCCATCAACATAGATTTCTCTGGAAGAAATAATTTCAGTTTTTAAAAAGTGATTTTAAAAGCTAGTCGTTCTTCTCTGACACTCTCAACGATAGGAGCCTCTACTCACCTCCCTGAAATAAATGGGGGAGGGGGCGAGTGGAACAATTCTATTCCTCTTCTATCTTTGTTTCTCTAAGACGACATTCGTTATTATACAGGAGAGAGCTGAAGAGAAGGGCCATATAAGGAAATGAAATAGTTTCCCCTGGACCTGAGGAGAATGAGTGCATAATAATGTATTTGCCAGAAACGCACTCTGTGTCAAGACTCGTTTTGGTAAACTTGTCTCCTTTCATTGGTTCCGGGATCTCACTGTGCTGTAATGCAGCCTTTTACCACCATGAAACCTTCTGGGGCTGCCTCGTTTTGTTGTGAGAAGGCAGTAATGCTTTCTGAGTTATTGCCCTGGCGGCTCTGTAAATTAGCCCATGCTGTCACCATGCCCTCTCTGAAGGGCACGTTGTACCCAAATGACTGCATTTTGGATTGACGCTTGCCACTCCCTGCTGCATGACACTTCTCACCACTTGTATCTGTGTCCAGTTTTTTTTGTTGTTGTTCCTAAGTGTGGGCCACCCACAGATGGCCACCCAGGCACTTTAGCCAGAGAACTCGGTCAGGCTTCTGATCCAAACCCACCTTAACTCTAGACTTCATTTCCATTTCAAACACTAAATATTGTCTGGCTCCCCCACCCCTCCCCCCTCTTTTTTTCTCATTTGCTCTTGCCAGACTCCTTGTTTCTTCAGGCTTCACCCTGGTTTCTCCCCCCAACCTTTTTTTTTTTTTTAATACTCAAACTTTTTCATGGCTAGTTCTTCTTTAACTTCTTTCTTTGGTCGTATAGGCTTTCTTTCTCAAGGTTCTTATTTCATGTCTTTTACTGGAATGCTCTTGAAGAATGGAAAAACCACGTTGTTTAGTATCTGCTTTGGATCATTCAAGTCCAAAGCGTCAAGCAGTTGTTGAAATGCTAGTTCTGTGTAGTCCTGGATAAGGTACTTTAGGGATTGCAAGAGCTCAGAGCTTACCGTTTCGGAGTGACGAGACACGCACAACTAAAGAGCAGCTGAGATGACGCTTAGCTGAGTGGTAGACAAGGGACTTAATTCAGAAGAGAACTGGCATCGTCATAAAGGGCAAAACTTCATAGTCCTGTGCAAAAAAACAACAAAGAATTTAAAACAAGACACAGGCTGAGGAAGGTCCAGCATTTTAGCGTGTTTTATTTAGCTCTTTGATTGTCATTCGCCATTTACACAATCATGGTGTAAGTAAGTCGTGATTAAGTAAACCCTTCATGGAGTTATTTCTGTCCTACCTCAAGAATGAGAGTATTGACAAAAAAGCAAGCAGGAACCAAGGATTATCCCAAAGGATACCTTATAGGATATATATTGGCTCAGCATAAATTCAGCTCCATCGTGCACACACTCAACAATCTTGGCATGCTGGGGAAGCAGGTGTGATGGAAACAACACGGGACTGGGAGGCAGGGACTCTGGGTGCAAACACTAAGGCACTGACCTTAGGAAAGCTACCTACGTACTCTGAGAACCTCGGTGTGCTGATCTTTATTTTACAGTGCGCTACCGCCCACCTCAAAGGGTTGTTTTAAAAAGGCTTTAATGAAATACTGCATGGGCAGCCCCTAGTATTTTGACATATATTAAACTAACACAGAGCAGAATAGCTTCCAACTATGCGCTCACCAACTATGTGCTAGGCACTGTTCCAGGTCTGTTATATGTATTAACTTAATCCTATAAAACAGGTTCTTTTACTGTATCCCCATTTTACATACAAGGAAACTGAGGCTGAGAAGTAAGTTGTTCAAGGTCACAGAGTTAGCAAGCAGCAGAACCAGGAGGATATAAATCTTGACAACTTGGCTTCATTCAATGCCTGCAGTCTTAACAGCCCTGCTATACTGCTCCTAGCTGTATATTAGTTCACATTTCCATACTGGCCAATGATGATTCATGTCCTTTTTTATAGGCACAAGTACAACTAGTGTTTCAGATCCCAGACTGTCACATTTGAAGGCAGTCTTAATGTTTCTCTAACTCAACCACTTATCTGCTTGAGGCTTCTCTACAGCAGCCCTGCCAAGTGGTCTTGAAATCTGTAAACAAAGTTTCAATTATGTTCAGTATACCATACTTACTACATTACAAAGTTAGGCAAGTAGACTCATAAATGTTAAGAAGAATTTAAAGAGAGGTTAGAATAAAATAAAGTTTTCTGATTAATCTTATATCACCAGAAAACTCTTCTAAATAGAGCATAGTTTTCCTAAACAATCTATTTAATTGGTTTTAGTTTAAATCAATAACACTGTTTTTCCTTGAGAAAAAAAAAAAAATCTTCTCCAACTCTTGGTTTTGCACTTGACTTAAACTTTGTAAGAAAATCAAGAGGAAATTTGGCACTTTCTCCCTTACTTAAGCCATGCTGCAGGCTCACAAGACAAGGAATAATTCAAAAGGTAGTTTTGCCCTACCGTTACTTATGTGGTGCTTTATCTTATTTCAATCTGTGTGACAACCCATAAAAATGTTCTCTCCCCCATTTTGCAGAAAATTAGCCCAGGCTGTTCAGCCAACATGCCCAACATCTCAAAGTAAGGAAGTGAAACAGGGCTAGATCCTAGGTGTTCAGACTTCATGAACATCATGTGACTTTTCCACTGTTTAGCAACCCCTATGGAAGAGAATGTGTTGGTCCATTCATAAGTTGCCTTGAATGAATGCTTACTGATTTGCCCAATAACCAGGATGGCTGCTGTGAAAGATACGGGAAGATACAAGAGAAGCACATGACAAGTCCTCTGCCTTCCAGGGACTGACAGTCCTGTGCAAGATTATGCAGTAAAGGTTTTTGTTTTTTTTTTTAAGTTTACTATGTGCCTTGCACTCTTGTGCTATATGCTGGGGGATAGAAGATGAATTCTTATCCTTGAGAAATTTACTCTGTTTTAGGAGGGAAGACATACACAAACAATTATAATGTGCTATGCTAGTAATATCAAATTTATGAGTGCTTACCGTGGGCCAAAATTTGTCCTAGATATCCAAATACATTTTCTCTAAACCTCACAACAGCTTTCATTTACAAATGAAGATAGGGAGGTTCAGAGAGTTTAAATGATGTGACCAAAAGTGAGATGTGTTTATTTTTAATAATAATTGTATAATGAGAAATTGGAGGAACTAGAATACTGGAATGGTTGTGATTAGCAAACCTCTACAGGAAGCTGACTGAGTCCCTGTCAGATGGCTGTGTAAGCAAACACGGAAGTTGGAACCAAAGGAGCAAAATGAATTACGTGTTGAAAATTGCTGATCCCACACAGGGACGATCTTGGCAGGGGGTCAGGTCCCTGAATCTTTTGGCTGTGATGCCCTGCATCTATCTTGACAGGAAAGCCACACCAGTGGACTATACATTAGACTAGAGACTGAGACTCCCTCTCCTCTGGCTGGCGTTCCAGTTTGCCTGGAGGGAGGACCAGCATTTGAATTCCAGGCTTTCTGACTTAAAGCCTGTATTCTTTCTACTGTACCATGTCCTTCCTTCTCTGCTAGAGGAGGTCTGGACCTCCAAATCAGTGTGGGCCCAAGGAAGGGCTGTTTGTGACTGCCTCGGGGACTAAGGATTCACAGAGGAGGATGTGCTGAAACTGAGGCCTTGAGCGTAGGAGTTTGCCAAATGGGAATGTAAAGGGCACCCCAAGCAGAAGGAACAGGACATACAACATAAGAGGCACAAGAAAAATCATGGAGTGCTGAGAGTTATATATAGGCAGTTTGGTGAGAGATGGAACAGTGGGTTATGAAGCCAAATAAGCAGGCAGGGCCCAGACCACAGAGGTATTAGCTGAGTAGTTTAGGCTTCACTCTATAGGCAATATGAAGCCACTGAAGAATTTTAACACGTCAGATTTGTACATTTGAAAAATCACCCTTAATAGCTGGAAGAGAGATGTATCTGAATAAAGTAGGTCATAGGTCCCCAAGAGTCAAATTGTCCCTGCCTCTTGAGATAGAGTAAGCAGAAGAAAATAACATGAAGTTGAATTTAGTTCAGTTTTAGGCAAATGACTCCTTTGATTCCCTTGGGAACTTGGGACAGTAGAGACTTGGGAGTGACTTCAAATGTGGAATGAGGAGCCCTTTCCTGGGTCAGCTCATGCTTGGAAATCCTCTGGCTCTTGCCTGAGCCATGGTCCTAGTTAAACCATGGAGATGGGATTGGTTCCACGGTTCCACTAAGGATACATGGAGTCCCTTCTCTGACGCACAAACACACTCTGATTTAGACCTGGAACTGACTGCATCTCCCTGGAATTCTCAGGGCCGAAATGACCCATAGCCCCAGGCTGGCCAACTAAATTCATCCCAAGTCATGTTTATTGTGCACCTATTTCATGCCAGGTGCTTCCATCTACTTTGTCTACTTTGTCACTTAATCTTAACAATTCTACGAGGTGTAGCTATCAGCCCAGTTTTGTGAATTAGGAAATTGCCTGGCGGAGAGGCTGCCCAGCTAAGAAGCACATGGTAGAGCTTGGATTGAAGAGGCAGACTGTGAGTGTCCTGGCGTCATCTACTCTCGACGAGAGTTCTTTCCCACTGGTGTGGAGCATAGTTAACAGTCTTGCATGTCGTAATCAGGGGGCATATCAGGCATTCACGAAGCAGCCAGTACACCTGGGACTGTGTGATGATACGCTTCTCTTGGAGCAGTAAGGTTTTGCTGGAAAGAGCTCACCCCTAAAATAAGGGAACATTTGTCCCAAAGCTCCTGCATGAGGCTCCCCAACCTTCCTTAAAACTGTGCATAGCTCACAGTATGAGTTAGGTGGCTTCCCAGCCTACAAAACAGTAGATGCAGCAGGGCAGCTGGAGATGGTCACTTGTTGCTCTCAGGCAAGTGGTTGCCACTACTTGGTTTTGCAGAAAGAACTTGGACTTTAGAATTAGACAGATTGGAGCTCAGTGCCCGTTTCCTACCAGTGTGACTTCTAAAATGTCACTTAACTTGAAACTTAGCCTCAGTTTGCTCATCTGTAAAGTGAAGGTAATACTACCTCAAGATCATTGTGAGAATTAGCGATAAGAAGTATAAAATGCCTAGTTTATAGTGGTTGGTCAGTAAATATTATGATTTTCAGAGCGGTGCTCCGTGCTCTGATCTTCCCTACGTGAGAAGGAGTTGTCATCCACCACTGACTTTTGTTCAGCGATTCCTTATTACACTGTCCACCTTATGTTCTAGATGCCACACTAGACTATTCAAAGTGATGCTATGACAAAGTGAGGAGGGAGTGCTGACTGCCCCAGTGTGTCAGCGGGCATCCCTGTGGTTCTGCTCACCTGTCCCATTCCTGACTCCCCTTTGATCCGTTGGCACCTGCCTTTCAGGTGGGCTGCCGTGCCACTATGCACATGTTCTCTACCCTTGTTTCAATCACATGTCTCCTTCCAACAGTTTAAAAGAAAGCCAGTGGTCTGAGTGGACATTCTATTTCCCCACATACAGACATCAGAGGGCACCTTTATAAATAAAAAAAATAAACAGCTCTCCCTCAGCAAAGAGTCCTCCTCTCCTCCCCCGTGATGTATGGGGCGCTCAGGCAACAGTCATGCCTGCAGTTTGAGCCCATCTGTTTTCTCTGTTCACCTCCTGAGTACTGTCCCCTTGTGGTTTGCATCATTCCCAGAGACCAGCCAACTCCAGCCCTCCTCAGTTTGCTTGGTCAATAGCTGACTTATTTAAACACACTCCCTCTCTCTTTGGACGCCAGATGTGAAGTTTCAAGACAGCAGAGGCCAGGCTGGCTAACGCTGTGACACCTGCTTTAGCAGGCAAGCCAGTCAGCTGCTGCTTCTGATGATGTTGGCCCTTTTCGCGGACAGCATGAGGGTTTCACCCCACCAAGCACACACACAGGCAGCTGAGGGAGCCTCATAAATTATGGTTTT
Source organism: Furipterus horrens (assembly GCF_987537825.1). Lineage (NCBI taxonomy): Eukaryota > Metazoa > Chordata > Mammalia > Chiroptera > Furipteridae > Furipterus > Furipterus horrens. The sequence goes on from NW_028327172.1 coordinate 46,555,652, forward strand.
GTTTGTTTACTCAGGACAGGCAGCGTGGTGTAGTGGAAAGAGCCTTGCACTTTGAAGCAGAAAACATGGGTATGAGTCTTCCCTGGTTATGTGGTTTTGTCTTCAGATCTCCTCTTTCTTCATAGATGTATAATATATGAGATAGTGATTAGTGGTAAGTGCTAGTTGTTTGCCTGCTTATCGGCCATCTCCACCACCATGTAAGTTCTAGGAAGTCAGGGCTGTCCTGGCCATCACTTCATCTCCAGACAGTGCCTGGAATGTAGTAGGTGCTTAGAAAATATTGAATGAAGGAATGAAGGAATGAATGGATGGATTCTAAAACTGCCTCTTCTACTCACTGGCCGTGTGGTCAGAGAAAAGCCATTTCTCTTCTCTGGGCCTTAGTTTTGTCAGCTGTAAAACAAAAGCCTTAGATCTTTATCCCCGACACTCTTCACGTAACAAATTACTTTGTGTCTCTGTGATGGGCACTCTACCAAGCCCTGAAAACATAGTCATGGACAAGTCGGAAACAGAACCTGACCTCATGGAGCTTTGAAAGGGAGAAGCAACCAAATAAATAACGTTGTAAACAGGTATTTAAGGACCATGGTGATCAGCCTTACATGGGACCTGCAAGAGGGCGTTGGGAGAGAATGTAGGGGGTGGCTTAACTGTGTTGGGAACCTTGGGGCTATGGTAAGCAATTTGTCATTCTAAAGACAAAGGGAGGCTGATGAAGACAATTCCTATTGTTACAGAGAGCTCACTAGCACAGACACTAGGGAAAGCCGGAGCCCTCATCACACGCGCATGTCCGAAGGAGATTGTGCAGATATTACCCTCTTTTTCAGATGAGGAACCAGCCCAGGGAGGTAAGGTGATTCACCATGACCACTGCACAAGTTGGTGGTGGCATTTGATCTTTGAAAGTTTAGCCCAGTCCTTTCAATACCACATTACAGAGGTGAGAGATGTTTCCCTCTTAAAACCTCCATATGCTTAAGTTTTTGAGCTGAATATCTTGTAACAGAATTCCCATCTGAAAACAGAACGTCTTGTAAGCAACTTTTAAGCAAGTCTGAGAAAGACAAATTTCTCCTGAGCATGATGCTTGCACTTTGGGTAACTACAACCAAATCTTTGATGTATTTTAAATTATCCTTAGGATAGATTCCTAGGAACAGAATTACTTTGTCAAATAATATTCATTTTTAGAAACTCTTGATGCATACTGTCAAATTGCCCCCCCTAAATTGTACCAGTTTTGATGCTTATCACCAGTACCTAAGGATGACTTTCTCACTGCTTCAAGTAACAGAGAACAATCTAATTTAACTTAATCAAAAGTGAATTGTCAGAACACGAGGCAGCTGGAATGCCCACCAAAACTTTTGATGTATGCAAATAAACCACATGCAAATTAACCTGGTCCTAGTCCCTCCTATAGGAAATGAAAATGAACTTTGCTTGTCCCAGAAGAAATGTTGAGGGACCTAGCCCGATATGTTGACTGGCCCTGTGAGGGAAAAAGTAGGGAGATATAAATGACCTACTGGATGTGTTGATGGGCGGGCTCACCCTAACGTGAATGTGTGTTTGGCAAAGTGTGGAGATGGTGCCTGCAGATGCTTAAGCAGGCGATTCCTATGAGCCTATGGGGGTGACCAGGAGTTACCTTTACCCTGCTTCCATTGCCCTTGAGTCAGTCTGGGTGTTTCCTCTTCCCTCCAGTTCTCTACCCACTCTTCCTTCAATAAACCTGGTGTTTAATCCCAGAATGGTCTCTGGGTGATTTCTCAGAGCAAGGCTACCTGACATGAATAAAGCTGAATTTTGGATATACTTGTTCTGTTCATTTAGAGACAGGAAATACAACTAGGCTTTGCCAATTTTAATTGAGGTGTGCAAGCAAGGCAGGAAACTTGCTGAGGCCTCGGAGGGAGCCAAAATGTACCTCACAAGCGGTCTGCCCATTCCCTCATGGCGAGGCACTGTGTGCAGCTGCTGCTGCTCAGGACGTGGTGTGGTTCCTGGAGACATAAGCAGCTCTAAGAAGCTGATAGAACTCTGTGCATTTAGGGCCTTTAAAAGTACTGAGAAGGAAGAAGACCTTTCTCCAGCAGAAGCTGCTCTGATGGGGAGAGGAGCAGTGAGTTACCACCGCCAGCAGAATCGAGAGGACAAGCGTGGGTTTGGCATCTCAGAAAGTGGGGACATGATAGAGGCCCAGGAGTCAGGGAGTTTGGTGGTTGGAGTGACAGGCCTGTGTCTTAGCTTCTCCAGTGTCTTGCACAGAGTAGGGTGTTCTGGGTATGTTTTAGAGCCAAGTGAGCTTTCAATAATTTGCTAATAATTCAACAAATATTTAATGTGCTAGACAGTGGAAATAAAGATTAGGATAACGTGATTCATGCCCCCACAGAGCTTACAGTCTAGTGAGGATTAACAATAGGCAATAAGCAATTGCAATATATCAAGAGAAGGGCTACGAGAGAGTACAGGGAACCATGAGAGCATATAGTAGGGAGCCCCACGTCCAGGGAGCCCCAATGACAGATATGGTCAGACTATAAGGTACATTCCAATGAAGACAGAGACAGTACAGTATTCCCTCATTTATTGCAAGTATTATGTTCTAGACTCCCCCCACCCCCCGTGATAGGTGAAAATCCGCAAAGTAGGAACCTTATATTTCTTTTAGTATTTATATATATTTTAAGGCTTTATAAACCCTTCCCACACACTTATAAACATCCCCAGTCCCTTATTAACTTTTTTCACACTTTTATAAACACTGGTAATGTTTTTCTTTAAGTATATTTTATTGATTATGTCTTTGCAGTAGTTTCAATTTTTTTCCCCTCTGCTTCCCTGTGCCGAGTACCCCCTCCCCTCCAGCAGTCCCACCCCCTTAGTTCATGTCCATGGGTCATGCATATAAGTTCTTTGGCTTCACCCTTTCCTATATTCTTAACTTCCCCCTGTCTATTTTGTACCAACCAATTTTGCTTCTTAATCCCTGCACCATTTCCCTATTTCTCCCTCTCCCCCCTCCCAGCTGATAACCCTCCAAATGATCCCCATACCTATGATTCTGTTCCTATTCTAGTTTGCTTAGTTGGATTTTGTTTTTATTTTTTAGATTCGGTTGTTGATAGTTGTGAGTTTGTTGTCATTTTAATGTTCATAGTTTTGATCTTTTTCTTAAGTAAATCCCTTTGACATTTCATATAATAATGGCTTGGTGATGATGAACTCCTTTAGCTTTACCTTGTCTGGGAAGCACTTTATCTGCCCTTCCATTCTAAATGATAGCTTTGCTGGATAGAGTAATCCTGGTTGCAGGTTGCCTTTCCTCACATTGAATACTGCTTGCCAGTCCCTTCCTGCCTGCAGAGTGTCCTCTGAGAAATCAGCTGATAGTCCTATAGGCAACCCCCTGTAGGCAATTCTCTGCCTCTCTCTTGCTTCCCCCAGGATCTCTCTTTATCTTTCACCTTTGGCATCTCAATCATGATGTGTCCTGGTGTGGTACCCTCTGGGTCCAAATTGTCCAGGATTCTCTGTGCTTCCCGGACCTGTATGTCCATCTCCTTTGCAAGATTTGGGAAGTTTTCCTCACTTTTTTCAATTCTTGCTTCCTCATTCTGCACTGGTTGACTGTTTTTTTCTTCCTTATATTCCAAATCATTGCTTTGAACCCCGGTTTCCTTCCCTTCACCGTTGGTTTTGTGTGGATTTTCCTTCATTTCACTTAGCATAGCCTTCACTTCTTCTCTTATGCGTTTGCCATACTCAAGCATATCTGTCAAGCCTGTGAGCATCGTTATCACCAGTGTTCTGAATTCTGTGTCTGTTAGGTTGTCTATTTCCTCATCTGTTAGGTTCGCTATCTCGTTGTTGCTTAGCTCTCCCACTGGAACCTTGATCCGTTCCTCATTTTGGGCCATACTTTTCTGTCTCCTCATTCTGACAGGTTCCTATCTTTGTTTGCCTCCACATCCCAGGTAGAGCTGTCACTCTTCTTACGTTGTAAGGGGCAGAGCCTTAGGGATTCGTCAGTACAGGGCAACCTGTTTCACCACGTTGTGGCACTGTATGTGGGAAGGGGTCCGAGAGGAAACAATGCCGCCTGCCCACCACTTACCCCTTTTCCAGGCACCTCTCCCACTTCTGCACGGTACTGGTGCCCCTCTAGCTGCTGCCTGGCCGTCATTCCCAGAGTGGGTGGGTCTGTGGACATTCTAGGACCATGGGGGCCCTTTAAACAAGTGGACTCTGCTGAGAGACTGGCAATTTCTGCCTCCACCCCAACCCCCAGTGGTCTGCACAGTCAGAAGCAATGAGGCTTGATCTTCCCTGGTTCTGGGACCATGAGTTGCGAGGTCTGGTGAGGAGCTGGGAACACTCTCCAGGTGTCCCTCCTGACTTTTTAAAACCTGTGACTGCGCCTTCTGCTGACCTGCCACTGCCGCCACCACCACACTGCATCCTCTCCGCCCCTCCTACCTGTCTGGATGAGTGTGTTTTCTTTATATCTTTGTTTGCTGGACTTCCATTTAGTTTTATTTTCTGGAACTTCTGGTTGTTTCTAGTTTTGAGGTAGTTGTATTCCTTCTTAGTTGTGGAGGGAGACGCAGCGTGTCTGTCTCACTAATGTTCTTAAACATATTCTACACTCTTAAACCTATGTAACTTTAACAACATACATATACAGTACTGCAAAATCCCATGATACAGCAAAAAATTCACAATAAATAATTAAATATAATATTTTAAAAAATCCCACAATACAGTGAGGCCGCGATAAGTGAACTGTGATGTAGGGAGGGACTACTGTATACCCTGCTCACTGCTGTATCCCAGTATCTATTCCCTGATGGGTCCTCCATAAACATCTGATGAATGAATGAACACAAACATGAATGAATGAAGTGATGTCTAAATCGGTAAGCCAAGGATAGGGATAATGTTCCATGGAGGGATAAAGGCAGTGTGAAGGGCTGGATAGATTAAGAAAGTAGTTTAGCTTTGGCTGGTGTGGCTCAGTTGACTGGGTGCTGGCCTGCAAACTGAAAGGTTATGGTTTGATTCCCAGTCAGGGCACATGCCTGGGTTGCAGGCCAAGTCCTCAGCTGTGTGCATGCAAGAGGCAACCGATTGATGTATCTCTCGCACATGTTTCTCTCCTTTTCTCCATCCTTTCCCCTCTTTCTAAAAATAAATAAATCTTTTTAAAAAGTAGTTTAATGTGTCTAAAACATGGTCAAGGAAGCTCAGAGTGCCAAAATTGAAGACTGAAGAAGTAAAAGGAGGTCTGGTCAAGGAGGGTCTTATAAGCCATATTTAGGAGTTCGAATTTTTTCTTAAGGGAAATAATAAACACTAGGAAAGTTATTTAGTTAGGAAGTTATATATTTAGATGATAGCAATAATATAGATATTACATGTCAGTTATATACCAAAGACTTTACATATACTATCTCTTAATTTAAGAACCCTGAGGACTTCTGGCCAAAATGGAGGCATAGACCAACACGCTCTCTCTCCCTCCACAACTAAGAAGGACTGCAACTACCGCAAAACCAAAAATAACCAGAAGTTCTAGAAAATAAAGATACATGGAAGTCCAACGTATGAAGTCATAAACAAGTGGTGCTCGTCCGGACGGGTAGGGAGGGCGAAACCATGGCTGAAAGATCGAACTGTACTGGAGGCGACAGCTGCAGCAGCGAACAGCGGGACCCCGTAACAGACACTCGTATTTAGGGGGAGGACAGAAGTGCTTGGGAGCTGGCCCTGGCTGCAGACCAGACCCGTCAGCTTGCAATTCCAACGTCAGGGAAGGCAGACCCCATTGTCTCAGACTGTGAGTCCCGGAGGGCAAGGGAATAGAGGAGGAGGCTCCCGGTTCCTCAGTGGAGAGTAACAGCAGGACTCCATCTTGGACTCCCACCCCCACAGTATGGTGAGAAAGGTCACCAGGTTGTGACAAGCACACGGGGCCCCGCCCAGTGTAGTGTAGGAGGTGTGACAGCGCTCCACCCAAGAAGGAAAGATAAACTGTCAGAATGGCAGAATTAATGATTGAAATACCAATCACACAGCTAACAAAAAACAAATAAAAGACTTGACCGATGAACAAATAGCAAATCTTTCTGAGGCTCAGTTCAGAGCTATAGTCATAAGACAGCTTACAGACCTAACGGCGGGGTTGAATCAAGACAAGGAAGGAATGAAGGCTAGTCCTGCTGAAATGAACAAAAATACATACAAGTGGCGAGGAAGGGAAAGCCAAGGACCAAATCAACAAATCGGAACATTGGGAGGGAACAGTCAACCAGTGCAGAAACAGGAAACAAAAAGTGAGGAATATGAGGAGAGTCTCAGAAACCTCTGGGACAGCTATAAGTGAATGAACATTCGAATTATAGGATTGCCAGAGGGTAAAGAAGAACTAGAAATTGAAAAATTATGTGAAAAAATAATGAAGCAGAACCTCCCTAACTTGGGGAAGGAAATGAACTTACAGGTCCAGGAAGCACAGAGAGTTCCGAATAGGCTGGACCCAGGGAGGACCACACCAAGACACATTATCATCAAAATGTCAAAAACTAAAGATAAAGAGAGAATCTTAAAAGCAGCAAGAAAGAAGAGAAGAATTATGTACAAAGGGGTCCCAATTAGACTATCAGTGGATTTCTCAAAGGAGACTTTACAGGCAAGAAGGGACTGGCAAGAAATATGCAAAGTAATGAAAATCAAAAACCTACAACCACAATTCCTCTATTCAGTGAAGCTGTCATTCAGAATAGAAGGGCAGAGAAAGTGCTTCCAGGACAAAGTAAAACTGAAGGAGTTTGTTAGATCCAAACCACTGTTACATGAGAAGTTAAAGGGACTTGTTTAGAAGAAGGATCAAAACTATGAACATTAAAATGAAAACTGTATCACAACAACCAACAATAGAAACTAGGGAATCTAAATAAAGGCAAACTAAGTAGGCAATGAGAGTGGAAAAAGAATTATAGGTGTGGGGAACATATTGGGGGGAGGTCAGTGGGGAGGGGGAAGGGCGAAAAGGGAGGGAGATGATGCAGGAATTAAGAAGCATAGTAGGAGGGAGTGGAGTAGACAGGAAGATGTTGAGAAGAACTATGCACAACCAATGGGAATGGACTAAGGCGGGGGGACAACTGGAGGGAGGGAAGGGTCACAGGGTAGAGGGGAGCAGGGGGAAAAGAAATTGGGACAACTGTAACAGCATAATCAATTAAAAAAAATAAAAAAATAAGAACCCTGAAAGGTATATGTCATTTCCTATTTTATACATGAAATTATGTGGCTTATCAGAGGTCAAATAACACATCTGGGATTGAACCCCAGGCCTGACTCCAAGCCTGTGCATTCTTTCCACTCTATCCCACTGTCCCCATTGTTCCTGATGCTCTCACTTTCATTCCTTGTTATAGACAATGGCCTTCACCTGGTCCTTACTTACAAGAACATTCTTTAGCCAGCCATGTCAGTAGCTTGTTAGGGCAACCTGAAGCCCACAGGCTGTACCATTGCCGCTAAATCTTTGTCATGTAGAATGGTAAGAGTTTGTGGCTTCAGGTGTGATTCTTCACTGGACTGTGCTGCTCTCCTGTTAGCCTTTCAATCGCATCTGCCCAATACAGATCTTAACACACTGTAACATAACCACAGTACAAAACAGCAGCCATTTGCGAGCCTCTGCAAATGCTTCAAACACTATTAGAAATTCATATATATTATTTCTTTTCATCTTAGCAACAATGTGTTAAAGTAGCTATTATTAGTCTGATATTGACATGAAAGAATTGATGCAAAGAGACGTTAAATGACTTGTCCAAGATCACACAGTTAAAAAATAGAGGGATATCTACTTCTGGTTGTGGGGAGTAACTAGTGCTGAATTAGCCCTCCCACCAAAAACAACTGTAACACTGGATGCAACATATGAAATAATTGTTTTCAGACGTGGGGCAACAGGGAGAATAGGAACATGATCCCTAATAGAAAGGAAACAGATGCAATGTACTGCATTATCCCCTAAGTTGGAGGCATTTCCTAGACCTGGATGCAGGGAAGAAGAGGCCAATAGAACATTTGCTAAGATCAGGAGACAAATCAAGGTCAGGGTTACTGAGGCCGCTGAAATTTCCAGGGCAGGGTTTCAGAGAGAATGGAGCTACACAGAAAAGGAGTTCCAGAAAAAAAGTAGAGGCGTCCCCTTCACAGCCATAGGAAGACACTCCATAAGGCCAGGCAGAGAAGAACTACTGAAAATAAACAACAATCATTACATGTAGAGACTCGAGATATATTTGAACTATGTATAACTAGCCAGACTACTGAGATCTCACTGGGTACTCCATGCATTCAGTAGAGCTCTCAGAAAGGCCCAAACTGTAGGCTATCCTAGATGCATCTAACGAAGCTTTAAAACCAGCCACAAAAAGATCAAGCTCAGGTGGAGGAAGGTATGGGGGATAAATGGTGACAGGCAGAGACTTGGCTTCATGTGGTGATCACACAATACAGTGCACAGGTGATGTGTTGTGGAATTGTGCACCTGAAACCTGTATAATTTTGTTAACCAGTGTCACCCAATAAATTCAATAAAAATTGAAGAAAAAAAGATTAAGCTCATTCACAAGTAAATTATCTACCTGCCAGAGCAAAACTTAAGACCCTACTAAGGAAGACAAAATCCAGACATCCAACAATGTCTGGCATAAATAAAATATTAGTAGATATGCAAAGAAGCAGAGAGATGTGACTGCTAATCAGAAGGAAAATATTTTAATAGAAAAAGACCCATAAATGACAGTAATGTTAGAATTAGCAGACGAGGAGCTTAAAATAGTTATAAATATTTTCAAGGCACTAGAAACAAGTAGAAACATAATGAGAGAAAATAAAGAATCTCAACAGATAACTGAAAATTATTTTTTAAAGGGTCAAATAGAAATTACAAAACTCAAAAATATAATAATTAAAAAATTTACTGCCTGATCTACAGATTCAATGCAATCAAAATCAAAATTGAGGAAGTTAGTTTTGGACATGGACAAACTTATTGTAAAGCTTGTATGGAGAGATAAAAGATACAGAATAACCAACACATTATTGAAGGAGAAGAACAAAGTTCAAAGTCACTGCCTGACTTCAAGGCTTACTATAAAATTATAGTAATCAAGACAGTGTGATGTTGGTGAAAGAACAGACAAATAGATAAATATAATGGAATAGAGAATCCAGAAGTAGACCCATATAAATACTGGGTTGGCCAAAGAGTCCATTATATTTTTTCCCATATGATGGCTCTAGTAGTGCTTAGTTGTCTTTAACTTCATTTGAAACAGTTTTCTTAGATTTTATTGTGACACCTGTCATATTAACATGCAGTTAAAAAGAACACTTATAAAAACTGGTGAATTTTTGTGTAGCCATATTAATATTGAAGATGAAAGAAGATATGTAACATTTTTGGCATATTATGCTTTATTATTTCAAGAAAGGTAAAAACTCAACTGAAATAAAAAAAAATTGTGCAGTGTTGGAGAAGGTGCTATGACTGATGAAATTGTCAAAAGTTGTTTGTGAAGTTTCTTGGTACTACGGACATTTTGGCCAAATAATTTCTTTGCTGTGGGGCTGCCTTATGCAGTGGAAGATGTTTAGCAGCTCCCTTGGCCTCTACCCACTAGAAGCCAATAGCAGGAAATAGCCAACATACTCAAAATACCCAAATCAATAGTTACTAGTGAAAATAAAAAATATGCCTTATTTTATGGAAAAAACATAACACGACTTTTTGGCAATACAGTGGAGCAAAGATATTCCTTTCAATAAATGGCATGGGAACAACTGTACATTCACACACTCACACACACACACACACACACAATCTAGACAGACCTTACACTGTTTACAAAAATTAACTCTAAATGGATCATAGACCTAAATATGAAGCACAAAATTATAAAACTCCTAGAAGCAAATGTAGGAGAAAACCCAGATGACTACGGATATGGCAATGACTTTTTAGATACAACATCAAAAAACATGATTCAGCCTTGCCTGGTGTGGCTCAGTGAAGAGAGCACTGGCCTGTGAGCTAAAGGGTTGCCGGTTTGATTCCCAACCAGGACACATACCTGGGTTATAGGCCACGTCCCTGGTTGGGGACGTGCGAGAAGAAAACAATCCATGTTTCTCTCTCATATCAATGTTTCTCTTCTCCTTTTTCTCCCTCCCTTCTGCTCTCTCTAAAAAATAAATATATAACATTTTAAAAAAACCATGATCCATGAAAGAAAGATTTGATAAGCTATACTTTATTAAAATTAAAAGTTTATTCTCTGTGAAAGATACTGTTAAGAGAATGAAAAGTAATTAACAGACTGAGAGAAAATATTTGCATTTGCTATACCTGATATAAAACTGTTATTTGAAATATACAAAGAACTCTTAAAACTCAGTAATAAGAGAACAAACAGCCCAATTAAAAAAAGGGCAAAAGACTTAGACACCTCAGCAAAGAAGACACAGTAAATCCTCACTTAACATTGTCAATAGGTTCTGGGAAACACTGACTTTAAGCAAAACAACATATAACAAAACCAATTTTACATAGGCTAATTGACATAAACAAGAATTGAGTTCCTACAGCATATTTCTGGTCACATAAACATCACCAAATTTCTGAAGCCCAAACACTTCTAATATTAAACATACAAATAAATATGAGTTATATATACATTTAAGAAAGATTAAGAAAAACAAAGACAATAATTATTTTCCAATTCATTTATTCTAGTTCAGGGTTGCAGTGGTTGGAGCCTATTTCAGCAACTCAGGACCCAACCCAGGACAGGACGCCTTTCATCACAGGGCCACTCACACTCACACACACACTCACTCAAATGGGGACAATGCAGACATGCCAGTTAACCTCACATGCATGTTTTGGGGATGTGGGAGGAAAGTGGAATACCCAGAGATGGAGACATGGGGAAGTCATACAAACTCCATAGAGACAGTAGCCCTGGCCAGGAATTTTTTTCTTCTTCTTCAAATTTATAATAAAATGATATGGAACAAAATGACATTATTCAAGGGCCTGCTATATAGACATGGCAAACATCAAAATATACTGCACATTATATATTATTTAGGAATTACAAATTAAAAGTGAGATACCACTACACATTAGAAAGGTCAAAACCCAAAACACCAACATCAAATTCTGACACAGATGTGGAGCAAAAGGAACTCTCTTTTACTGCCGGTGAAAATGCAAAACTGTTTAGCCAGTTTGGAAGACAGTCTGACAGTTTCTTACAAAACTTACAAAACTAAACAGTTGTGCCATGTGATCCAGCAATTGTGCTTTCTGATTTTTATACAAATGAATTGAAAACTTAGGTCCACATTCAAAAACTTATGTCCACACAAAAACCTATACATGGGTTTTTAGGGCAGCTTTATTCATACATGAAGTAAAAGCTAACAGAACTGGCAAAAAGTAGATACATTCACGATTTAGGAGGATTTAGAATGATGGGGGCAGGACTTCTGGAACGGCAGAGGAAGGAGCTCAGAAAATCAAAAAACCAAAACATTAAAACTGGACAAAACTGTCAAAACAGAAGTGACCCAAGGCTCACAACAAATTGAAAAGCATATTCATGAAAAATACTACTGAGTATCCTGTAAGAATAGTGGTAGTCTATGACATCTTAGCTTGTGGCTACTCCTAACCGTTCCCCCCACACCACCACCCCAGGTCAGTGACCATGGTAATTGTTCCACAGAGAAAGGCAAGCCATGAAAAACCTGCAGCTTTACTTGGGAATGGGCTCATTTTATTTGGAGTAGAGCTTAAACAATGCCATGCCCAGGGGCATTGAAAGAAGCAGTAGCAATCTCAGTGACAAAACAAAACAAAAAAACCAGGGAAGGCCAACAACTCAGCTAGCTTAACATTGAGGTCCTGTTGGGGCAAACAAGGGATCAGAAATTTTTTTAAAGAGATTTCTTTATTTTTAGAGAGAGGGGAAGGGAGGAAGAGAGGGAGAGAAACATCGATGGGAGAGAGAAAAATCCATCAGTTGCTTCTCAGATGTGCCCTGTCCAGGGACCAAACCTGCAACCCAGGCATGTGCCCTGACCAGGAATAGAAAGGGTGACCTTTTGCTTTGCAGGATGACACTCAACCAACTGAGCAACACCAGTCAGGGCAGGACCAGAAATTTAAGAGAGATAGACAGGGAATAAGACAGCCATAGTGGGCCTTGACAAGCTCCCCCACATCTCTGGCAAAACAAATGAGCAGGAGAGACCAAACAGTATCCTGTTTCTGGTGAAACTTGAGATCGTGCAGCCAGGTAAAGGGAACGTAGGAGTGCCCAACAGAAAGTAAAAGCTGGGGCAGACTTGTAAACCACCTAAATTTTGAATGTACTATCTAACCTACGCAAAGATTTATCACAGAGCCATTGAAGAAGGTAGAAATATTATGGGCTCCGTGTGTTTAAGCATAGCTTCTGACCAATCATTGACTGACTACTTAGCAAAATTGACACAAATGCAATCCCTAGGAGGAAAGGCTTAAAAATAAAGACAAGAATTAAAGAAAAAAAGACCTTAGTGGTTATACACTGCAGGCTCCACAGACTTAGTCCAGGCAAATTACTAAACAAACAAAAGCAACAACAACCTCTAGGGGGAAAATATCAGATATCAGAATTTCTAGAATATATTATCTGACAAAACCAAAAAACAAGACATGCAAAGAAATGGGAAAGTGTAATCCATATTTGGTTAAAAAAAAAAAGCAGTGAATACAATAATAGCAGTGAATAAAAGACTTGAAAGACCTTATCAACCAATTTGACTCAACTGACATTTACAGAACACTACACTCAACTTCCGAATACCTGTTCTTTTCAAATGAACATGGAAGAGAAACTGTATTTTTACAAAATTCAACTGTTATTCTCAATAAAAATTAAAAGAAACAACTATCCAAAAATTAAAGATAGAGCAAAACATCCTCAATAAAGGAGAATCTATAAAAACCTATGCTAAATATGATACACTTGGTAAAATATACACTTTCCCACTAAGTTTAGAAACAAGGCAATAATATCTGTTATCATGAATTAATTCAATATTATACTATTTAAGATCCCAGCTAATGAAATAAGAGAAGAACATTAAGTACAAGGCATATAAATCTAAAAGAAAGAAGTAAAATTGATTTTATTTTCAAAGAATATGATCATATACACAGAAAAACTTAAGAAAGCTACAATAAATGAATTTAGTAAAGTGACAGAATGCTAGGACAATATGCAAGGATCAACTGTATTTACATATACTAGCAACAACCAATTAGAAAATAAAAATTTTAAATACCATTTATAATAGCATTGAACCAAAATATTTCATGATAACTATAAAATATGTGCAAGACATCTATACTAAAAACTACAAAACACTTAAAAGAAAATTAAAACAACTCATAATTAATGAAGAGATATACCATATTCATGGATCAAAGAAATGCAGTATTGTTAACTTGTTAATTCTGCCCAAATTGATCAATAAATTCAAAGCAATATTAATCAAATTTCTAGCAGTCCTTTTTAAAGAAATGGAAAATATAAAACATCTAGAATAAGGCAGTCTTGAAATAAGACAGAGATGAAGAATTTATCTTATCTGATATATCTAGGCTTACAATAGTGTTACAGTAATCAAGACAGTGTGATACTGGCATAAAGATGGAAAAAATAAAATAAAGATCAATGGGGCAGAATAGTTAGTCTAGAGATAGTGAGTGGTTAACTGATTTTTATCCAAAGGGGAAAATACAACTCATTGTGGAAAGAAAAGTTTGTTCAACAAACAATGCTAAAAACACTGGCTGTGAAAGTGTTCTCTAGAAGAAAACAGGTTATTTTTTTGATCTTTGGATAGGCAAAGCTTTCTTAGCCAGCATACAGAAAGCAATAACCATAAAATAAAAATCAATAAAGTGGAATCCATCAAAATTTAAAGTTTAATTTAAAGCTTCTGTTTATTAAAAGACATTATTTAGAAAATGAGTAGGGAAGTAGTAAATATTCGCTATACATTTATCTATATATCATCTATCTATTTATCTACCCATCCATCCATCTGTCTCACAAAGGACTTCTATCCAGAATTTATTAACAACTCTTACAGCTCAATAGTAAGAAGACCCAATTAAAGTCCACTTAAAAAGATGGGCAAAAGCCCTGACCGGTATGGATCAGTTGGTTGGGCATCATCCCATAAAGGGAATGTTTGCTGGTTCTATTCCTGGTCAGGGCACATACCTGGGTTGCGGGTTTAGTTTCCAATTGGGGTGCATAGGAGAAGCAACTGATCAATGTTTCTCTCTCACATCAATGTTTCTCTCCCTCTCTTTCTCCCTCCCTTCCCCTCTAAATAAATAAAAATATTTTTAAAAATGGGCAAAAGGTATGAACAGATTCTGTACAAAGGAAGATATACAAATAACCAGTAAACCCATGAACAAGTGCTTAATATCATTATTCATCAGCAAAATATAGGTGAAAACAACCCTGAGATACCACAACATTTCCACTAGAATGGCTAAATTTAAAAAGACTGCCAACACCTAATTTGGTGAGGATGTGGAGTAAGCAAAATACATTGCTGGTGGGAGTGAAAAGTGTAGTGATGCAACCACTTTGAGAATTGGTCTGGAACTTTCTTGTAAAGTTGACATGCACCTACCAAATGACCCAGCAATTCCACTTGGAATTATTTGCCCAAGGAAATGAAAACATATGTCCATATAAAGATTTGTACAATAATGTTCATAGCAGATTTATTCCAAACTGAAATAGTCCAAATATCTAACAACAGGTGAATGAATAAACAAATTCTGCTATATTTATATAATGGAATACAACAGCAATAAAAAGGAATGAATTCTAACGAACACTTAAATAAATTTACTACCAATTCTTCACAAACTCTTCCACAAATCAGAAGAAGAGAAAACACTTTTTAACTTATTTTATGAGGTTATTGTTACCCTGATACCAAAGACTTAAGAAGAAAACTACAGACTAATATCTCTTGTGAATATAGATGCAAAAATCCTCAACGCAATGCTAACAAACTGAATCCAGCAATACATAAAAAGGATTATATACCGTGGCCAAGTGATATTTATTCTGAGAAATGTACAATTGGTTTAACATTTGAAAATTAGTTAACATAATACATGTAATCAATAGAATAAAGGACAAAATCACATGATTATATCATTAGAGTCAGACAAAGCATTTGACAAAATTTAACACTATTTTATGGTTTTTAAAAACTCACTCAAAAAATTAAGAATAGAAGGAGATTTTCTCAACCTGATAAAGGGCATCTATGAAAACTCCCAGCTAACATCATACTTAATGGTGAAAAACTGAAAGCTTTCCTCTCATGATCAAGAACCGGACAAGGATGTACATATGCTTTTACCACTTCTATTTAACATTGTACTAAAAGTTCTAGCTAGAGCAACTAGTCAAGAAAAAGCAATAAAAGGGACCTATATTGCAAAGAAAGACGTAAAACTATCTCTATAGTTAGATGACATGATCTATGTAGAAAGTCTTAAGAAAGCCACTAAAAAACTATTAGACCTAATAAACAAATTCAGCAAGATTTCAGGATACGAGATTAATATACAAAAATCCAGTTATATGTCTTCAAACTAGCAATGAACAATCTGAAAATGAAACTAGAAAACAATTCCATTTAGAATAGTATCAAAAAGAACAAAAATACTCAGAAAAAAATTTAACAGAAATACAACATTTATATTTGGAAACCCACAAAGCATTGTCGAAAAAAATTAAAGACCTAAATAAATGAAAAGCTATCTTGTGTTCATGAATAAGAGAACTTAATACTATTGTTAAGATGGCAATAGTCCCTACATTGATCTACAGATTCAATGCAATCTCTATAAAAATCCCAATTGGCTTTTTTGTTGTTGTTGCAGAAATTGACAAGCTAATCCTGAAACTCATATGGATATGCAAGGGACCAAGAGTTGTCAAAAACAATTTTAAAAGGAAGAACAAAATTGGAGGACTCATACTTCTTGGTTTCAAAATCTACTGCAAAAATACAGTAATCAAGACAGTCTGATACCAGCATATGGATAGACATAGAGATCAGTGGAACAGAATTGTTAGTCTAGAATTAAACCCTTATATTTATAGTGAACTGATGTTCAATAAGGATGCCAAGACAATTCATGGGAAAAGAATAGTTTTTTTCAATAAATGGTAGTGCAATAACTGAATACTCACATGCAAGGGGATAAAGTTGGGCCCTTATATTGTACATAAAAATTAGCTGAACAGGGTCTAGGGGTAGGAGGAAACGGGGAACTCTGAGTATAGAGTTTTAATTTTGCAAGATTAAAAGTTCTGGAGATTGTTGCAATAACAATGTAAATGTACTTAACAATACTGAATATACACTTTAAAATGGGTAAGATGGTAGATTTTATGTTATGAATATTCACCATAAGTTTAAAATTTGTAATAAAAACATTTAACTCAAAATGGGTCATAGGAAAAAGACAGGGGTAAATCTTTGTGACCTTGGGTTAGACAAAGTCTTCTTAAACACCAAAATCATAAGTGACAAAAGAAAAAATAGTTCAGTTGGACTTCAAAGCACATCCTCAAAAAATAAAGACTACCTACAGAATGGAGAAAATATTTTGCAAATTAATTTATCTAATAAGGGAACTATCCAGAATACATAAAGAACTATTACAACTTAATAAAGAAACAAATAACCCAGCTGAAAAATAGACAATCTTAATAGATATTTCTCTAGAGAATATATACAAATGGCCAATAAACACATGAAAAAATGCTCGGTATCATTATTCATTAGGGAAATGCAAATAAAAATTACAATGAGAAACCACTTTATGCCTACTGAAATGGCTATAGTAAAAAATGACAGACAGTAACAAGTGTTGGGCCCTGGCCAGTAGCTCGGTTGGTTAGAGCTTTGTCCTGACCCACGAACATTGTGGGTTCAATCCTGGGTCAGGGCACATACAAGGAATCAACCAATAAATGCAAAAATAAGTGGAACGACAAATTGATGTTTTTTTTCCCCTCTCTTTCTCCTTCCCCTCCTAATATAAAGTAGAAGTAAAATTAAAAACAAAAAACAAAAACAAGTGTTGACAAGGCGATGGATAAATTGGAACTCTCATGCCTTGCTGGTGGGAATGTGAAATGGTGCAGCCATTTTGGAAAATATTAAACCTATAATTATCACATGACCCAGGAATTCTGCTCCTAGGTATATACTTAAAAGAAATAAAGCATATGTTCACTCAAAAGCTTGTATACAAATTATCCATTATAACCAAAAAGTAGAAACACCCCAATGTCTGTCAACTGATAGAAAGATACATGGGGGTGGGGTGGGGGGGGTTGCTGGGGGAGGGGTGGTGCTGGGCAGAGGGGAGCAAAGGGGAAAAAATTGGAACTATTGTAACAATATAATCAATAAAATATACTAAAAAAAAAGATACTTAGAAGATGGTATGTCCATACAACAAAATATTATTTGGCCATGAAAAGGGATGAAGTACTGATGCATGCTACAAGATGAATGAACCTTATAAACATTACGCTGAGTAAAAGAAACCAGACACACAGGCTATATATTATCTAACAGTGAGAGGCAGAGTAGACTGGAAAGATATAGTATACAATCAGTATTTGCTGGTTGAATAAGTGAAATAAATAAAATACCCAGACTTGGCCAACAGGATTTAAAAGATGTAAGAAATGAAACTAAGATAATGCTGAGTTCTCTAAGCTCGGTGAGTGAGGGGCAGGTGGGGACATTAAGGAGACCTCAAGAAGCATGGTCGAACCTGAAGGGCTCAGGTGCCAGAGGGAAGCACAGATTTGAGTCATTGGCTTAGAGGTGATGGTTAAGTTCACCAAGGGAAAAAGTTCAGAAGTGAAAAGAGCAGAGTCAGGGCCAGCTGAGCCTTCTGCCCTTTCTTGTTTGTGGGGGAGGGTGTCTGAAATGGGCATTTAAGTGACACGATGGGTGTTTGGTGCAGGGGAAAGAACGGAGGCCTTGAGTCAGAGGATCCAGATTCTTTGATTTAGCTTCATCTTGCTGCATGACCTTGGGCAGCCGATCTTACTGAGTGAGGCTCACTTTCCTCACCTGTAATCAGGGATGACAATGCCAGCCCTCTCTCCCTCCCCAAACTGCTGTATGGAACAAAAGGGAGAATGCATAAGAAAGTGCCTTGTAAACCGGAAAGACTCATCAAATGTAAGGAATTATTACTGCAGCGGGACATGCAGAAGGCCAATAAAGTGGATTTGGTTGCAGTAAGCACAGGGGTTACTTTCTGTTTCTTAAAAGAAAAAAAAAGAAAACCCAGCAGCAGCAAGTACTGCCAGGTGCACAGCGTAGTTTTTCCAACTTTGTAAAGCAAATAACAGAGAGGGGCCAACTGGCTCATCCCAGGAGGCCTGTCTTCACCAATTGAATCTGAAATCATGACCCAGGGACTAGCTTCAGGCACCAGCCCAGAACAGCAGGACCTGCCTGGCAGGGTGGGGCCCAAGGAGCACGGGGCCAATGGAGGTTGTCCACATGGCCAGACACCTGGTTCTTGGGCTCCTAAAGCTTGGAGCTTCCTTCAGCTACCCTGCACCCCCAGCCAGATGTACTCCTTAGAGTCCCAGGTGGCCTGTGAAGGGTGCTGCCTAGCCCCCAGGCCATGTTCAGGAGTATCACCTCAGGGTCAGGCAGAGTAGTGACATGGCTTCACCACAAAATAGGCCAGGCTGGGTTTCTATGGCTCCCCAGGTGGCCGCATTGTGTCTGCCAAAACTGCTGGACAAGGTCCAGTGCAGGAGGCTTGTGGAAGCTGCTTCTAGTTCTTTCCAGACCCAGAGACACGTCCCCCCAATGCCTGGCCTCATGTGAGCCCCTGCAATTTGTGTGCCAGCCTGGAGACAGTACTCTCAAATGGCACTTCGAGGCAGCCACTCTTCTCAAACCTTCCTGGCCAGGACTAGAGAGGACCTTAGTGACCCCTCTGCCCAGCCTGCCCACCCCCATTTTCAGTTGAAGAACCTCAGGCCCAGAGAGGCAGGAACTCACCGAAAGGTCAGACCAGGGGAGCTTCTCCAAGACCGAACAATGGCACTGAGAGCAGAAGTCAGCCCTCGGCGTCGCGGCTGTCCGCTACTCCTCTCCCTCCTTTCCCTGTTACTGGTATTTTCCAGTCTCTGCCCTTGGGGCCACTGCCCTCTCACCTCTCTCTGCACTTCCTGGCCAGCCCTGTGCAGAGGTCTCCACCTGAGGCTAGGAGTCTGCTTTGCGTCTGCCCAGCCCTGGCCAGCTCTCTGCTGTCCCAGAGCTTCTCCCCCTGCAGCCGGGCTGGGGCGCGGGGGAGGGGAAGGCGAGGTCAGGCGATGCAACACCAGGTCCAGAGCGAGCATAGGAAGAATGTCACCTTTTTAAAAACAACTCTTCCGTTGAGACCCTGTGTTGGAGCTTCTTCTGTCCCTCCTTACACCACCTCCAGGAGCATTTGTTTTTCCCTTCAACATTCATCCTTCATTCCCTGACACCTGCTGAGGGCTTCCCCTCGGCGCCCCGCACAGGTCAGGGACCAGGATACTGAGCACTAACCAGCGTGGCCCTGTCCTCGGTGCACGCAGTCTGGTGGAGGAGACAGCAGAATGGATGTTTGCAAGCAGCGTGACCAGCATATGACAGAGGGAAGAGCAGGGCCCAGAGGATGCCCCCATGACCCCAGCCTAGGCCTGTCAGGGAAGGCCTGGAGCTCAGCAGAGCTCAAGGAGACATTTCCTAGACAAACAAGGTGGGGACAAGGACCCAGGGAAGCCCACACTGAAGGGAGAAGGGAAGAGGGATGACAGACTCAGAAAACAGTGCTAGACTGGGTGGCTTACACCAGAGGCTGTGCAGGGGTGAGAGTGGGTGAGGCTGGGGGTCAGCAGAGGCCACATAGGAAGGGTGCTAAAGGTATGTCTGATGTGAGTTTCCATCACCACCAAGCAAGGAACTCAATTCTGATACCAGAATAGCACCAGATCCCACAGGTTAAGGGCTCAGTCTTGCAAGACTGCCTCCGCCTGTGCTTCTGACCAGCTGGCTCTGCAGGTACATCGTGGAGATATCGTGGGCTTGGTTCTAGGCCACCACAATGAAGGGCGTCATCATCTTTTTGCTGGTGAGGGCCTTGCCTTCAATCTGTAGAAATGCAACACCTGTGCAGCACAATCAAGTGAACTCAAGGAAATGAGGTATGTTTGTGAATAAACTGGAGGGTCCCATGATCTCCTCCTCAGGTTCAACTAATTTGCTAGAGTGGCTCACAGAACTCAGAAACATTTACTTACATTTACCTGTTTATTATAAAGAATGAAGATAAAGAGGCAGGTAAAGAGGTTCAAAGAGTGTGATTTCCAGTCCAACCCTCCTTTTCCCTCCTGACCTGGGCCTCCTGGAGAGGTGCCAGGCAGGTCCAATGAGCCCATATTGTTTTTGTGGAGTGCCAGGCCTGGTATTTCTTTTCCTTACTGAGCCCTAGGCTTCCCATCCAGCCATGGAACTTTCTAAATGACAAACACATGGGCCCCATCCAACTGTACTAAGTCATCCATGCATTCCACAAATATTTGCTGAGCCCACACGACGTGCTGTACAGTTCTAGGCAGTAGGGATACAGCCCCGGGCAAAGCCTCTGACCTGCCCTCATGTAGCTCACACTCAGAACCTCTGGGACGCAGGCATCTGTACTTAGAAAAGCTCCTTTGCCGTGGCTCAGTGGGTTGGGCGACTTCCCACGGATAGAGAGGTTGCCATTTCGGTTCCCAGCTGGGGTGCGTGCCTGGGTTGCAGGCTGGGTCCCAGAGGCGGCCAATCCATGTTCCTCTCTCTCTCCTTCTCTCTCCCTCCCCCTCTCTCTAAAAATAAATAAGTAAAATCTTTTAAAAAAGAAGCTCCCTAGGTGATTCTAACTAAAGCCCAGGGTTATGGGCTGTATTCATCCCCTTCAAAATTCTTATGTTTAAGTTCTTCCTACCCCTGCCCACCCCCCAGACCTCAGAATGTGACTGTATTTGAAGACACAGTCTTTAAAAAGGTAATTAAGTTAAATGAGGTCATGGCATGGGCCTAATCCAATATGACTAGTGTTTTTAGAAGAGGAGATTAGGATGCAGACACAGAGGAAAGACCGTGTGAAGACACCTGGAGAAGGTGGCCACCTACAAGCCAAGGAGAGAGGCCTCAGAAGAAACCAACCTGCCAACACCTTGATCTTAGACATCTATCCTCCAGAACTCTGAGAAAATAAATTTCTGTAGTTCAAGCCACCCAGTCTTTGGTACTCAGTAATGGTAGCCCTAGCAAACTAACTCACCCATCCCCACCCAGGAATGACTACTTAAAAGAACTGGCCACGCCCTGACTGGTATAGCTCAGTGGGCTGGACATCATCCCACAGACCGAGAGTTGCTGGTTTGAGTCCCGGTCAGGGCACGTGCCTGGGTTGCCCGCCAGGTTTCCGGTTGGGGACATGTGAGAGGCAACCAATTGATGTTTCTCTTACACATCCTCTCCCTCTCTCCCTCCCTTCCCCTCTCTCAAAAATAAATAAACAAAATATTTTTAAAAAATTGGCCAAGGATGCAGAATGCAAAGGGAAGCAAAGGGAAGCACATCTGGGCAGTGTGAGCTCAGTAACTGCAAGTTTCCAGATTTCTCTATAGGTTTGACCCTGACAGGAACCAGTTAGTTTCACATGGTTCACAGATGCATGACCCTCCCGGAAGTGCTGCCCAGAGAGACCCAGAATGGGCAAGGACGGGGTCTGAGGTCACACAGCATGATGCGTGGCATCTGAGCTGGAGTCTCACCCCCTTCTGGTCCCAGCTGCTCTCTCCTCCAGCCTCAGCATCTTGCCAAAACCTGCTACCACCCACTCTGCTTTCCCACCCTCTCCTTCCCACCTCTCTGCCTCTAACTAAGGCCAGGAGCATGGTTTCAGAATGATGAAACAAGCTCCTGAGGTCACGGTGGCCTCTTTGCAGTGGCTGTAATTTTGCACGCACTCCTCCTCCCCCTGTAGGCTAGGGAAGCTGCCAGGCCTTTGGCACATGTCTGGGGGGATGTGCTGAAGAGACTACCAGACTATGTCACTTCAAGCCAGGGTGAGAGGAACTGTACATTATGGACCGTCTCCTGACCCAGCACTGGTCTGAGGGACACACAGACAGATGATGTGACCTTATGCTCACGTCAGGCCTTCGCCTATCATCCTACTTAATCCTCACAGCATCCTCTTTATGCTCAGGCTTTCCATTCAGCCAAACTCCTTGTCCCTCCGTGCCCACGTTGTGCTGATTCACATCTCTGGGTCCTGCTTCTGCTGTGTCCTCTGCTTGGCCTGTTCTTTCCTTTTTTCCTGCCCTCCTTATCTGCTTTGCCTGGCTAATCCTACTCATCCTTTAAGGCCCAGCTCTGGTTCACCTTTTCCAGGAAGCTTTCCCTGGCCACCCTGCCCCCACAGCATGTGGTCCAGACTAATCTCTGTAATAATAATCTATGTGTGTGTTCATCACATTGAATTTAAATTACCTGCTTCCATGTCTGTCTGTTTTCCTATCCAGAATGGTAGCTTCTCAAGAACAGGGATGGAATTGGGACTAGGTCTCATTGACATTGGTGTTCCAGCCCCCAGCATAGAGCTCGCATAGAGTGAGTCATTGAGTGTTAGACAAGCCTCCCCAACCCCCATGAAGAGAGGTGAGGCAGGGGGTCTTAGCTCCCATTTTACAGAGAGAAAAAAACAAGACCCAAGAGGATTTACCTGACTGTTCAAGGCCCCTGGGTGAGTTAGTGTCAGAGCAGTGACTGGAATCCAGCTCTCTCGGGGCTTAGACTAGCTCTCTTATGCTCCAAGAAGAGGATTTATGGGGCAGCCAGCTATAAAGACCCACTGAGCCATATTGGGTGTAATTAGTTTCCTATTGCTGCTATGAAAAATCAGCACAAACTTAATGGCTTAAAACAACACATATTTATTATCTTATAGTCCTAGAGGTTAGAAGCTCAAAATGGGTCTCCCTAGGCAGAAATCAAGGCATTAGTAGGTCTGAAATTTCTTTCTGGAGGCTTTAGGAAAGGACCGCTTTCTTACTCTTTCCAGCTTCTAGAAGCTGACTGCATTCCTTGGCTCATGGTCCCCTAGGCTGGTGAATTCTTTCTCACATAGAACCACTCTGACACTCCCGCTTCTACTTCCCTCTTCAATTTACTAAGATCCTGTAAGTACATGGCGTTTACCCAGATAATCCAGGATAATCTGCCCATCTCAAGGTCAGCTGACCTGCAAACTAAATTCCTTTTCCCGTGTGATCTAACATGTCCTCGGGTTCTAGGGGTTAGGAAGTGGCTATCCTTTGTGGGGAGAGACATTATTCTGTCAACCACACTAGTGGGCAAGGAGGTAATGGGTCTGTGGAGTGACCAGACTTTGCAGTGCGCCCAGCACTGTCCTGGCTTAAACCTGTCACCCCGAGGTAATTATTGATAGCGCCCCCTTTTGTTCTCAAAGGTACTCTTGTTTGAAGGACAAATTATATGGTTACTCTAGTCACAGACTATTCAAGAAGGAAATCTAAACTTACCATTTTGCAGATGAGGAAACGGAGGTACCAAGAGGGGAAGGACCTTCCCTTCCCTGCTACATGGTCAGTGAGAGTTGAGACTAGAATCCTGATCTTTTGCCAGGAGGAGACAGTGAGCTTGGTGCCCAATTCAAACTAAATGTTTCATTAAGTCAAAAAGGCTTCCTAGAAGAAGTGGTAGGCAGACATCCATGGTGATGACAATGAAGATAATGATAATGATGGCAATTGATCAACTATTCCCTATGTTCCAGGCACTGTTAATTAATGTGGAATGCTTTGTAGTATTATCTCATTAGGTTCTCACAAAAATCTTGGGTCATTTTACAAGTAGGGAAACAGATTTAAAGTGATTAAGTGACCAACCCAGTAGGTATTGAAGTTAAATTTCAAACCTATTTCTTTTTTATTATAAATGTCCACTTAGAGAGTTGCTGAGCTTGGGGAATGAAGAGGACTGGAAGCTTTACTGTGACACACATTAGATTTAGGGGGGAGATGGGATGAGATGGAGGGGCTGCTACCTACTGAGTCTGTGACTCTCTGAGCACAAGTGGATGAGGAAGAGGGGGCTCAAACTGTTGTGTTTCATTTCCACTGAAGATTAAAATTATGGTCATAGAAGGAGTTTATCTACTTATTTGAAAAGGTTTAGTTAGTTTTTCCGTATCTGCTCAATGTAGAACATTTAGAAAATACCAAAAGTGAAAAGAAGGTAATCATGAGAATTCCATACTCCCGAAGAACCATTGTTAAGGTTTTGGCCGATTTTTGTACAAGAACTGTTTTTAAATAAAACATTTCAGCATTTGAAAAAGTATAAAAATAACATCAACACTCATGTACCTAGGCCTCCCTCCAGTTTAAGAAATAATATGTCACATATGCAATTGAAGCCTGATACACCTGTTCCCCAAGTATTTGCTCCCTCCCCGACAAGAGGTCCTTCTGTGCTTTTCTCCGTGCTTTTCTCTGTGCTTTTCTCTGTGCTTACTGCTTTTACTTGGTTGATGTCACTGTGATTTTACAATTTTGTACTGGAAGAGTTCAGACAGACGTCAGAACTCTCCCACAGTCAATGGCTCCCAAAGTTTTCTTTTCAAAAACAGAAAGTGGCTCTAGCCTGGCTCCTCCTTTACACATCGGCTCTTGGCAGCCCAGGGATGTCACTCCACCCGTGGGGGTTCCTGGCCCAGGTGTGCAGCTGGTTCAGGGTTCCGCCCCACCCACCATGTCTGATCTGTGTGCTCTCCACTCTCCCTGTGTGTCCGGTCTCTCCATTTTCCCCAATCTTAGCCTCACTGCCAGTCCCTGCCCTGTCATCCCTGTCTCCTTTCTGGGCCACCTGTCCTCAGTGAGGTCCCTGTCCCTCTTCTATGTGTTGCTCAGCCAGGCCCAGCAGCTGCCCAGATGGAGAGAGCAGCTCTGCTTCCTGCCTGGGGCCCTCCCTGCTGCCCAAGGGTTACCAGGCTCTCCCCATCTTCCCTGCCGATGCCTGGAATTCCTCCGTTTCAGCTAACTCCTCTTGTTATCAGGGTTGGAAGCAAACTTAAAGACTATCTACCCAACACCACCCCCAGCCCCTCATTTTACAGTGGAGAAAATAGGCTGAGAGAGAACAATTCATCTGCCTGACATCACCCAGCAGAGAGGACAACAGAGCAGAACTAGAATTCAGCGGTCCTGCTTCTTATTTCTGTGCTCTTGAGACCCCTGCACTGGGCAGCATCCACCAGGGCTGGACCCCTCCCGAAGCCTGCTTCCAGAGGACTGGTGTGTTGTGTGCTGGGTGGGTTGGTGAGGTGTTGCTCATTGTCACTGTCCTGTCTGGAGCAAGGGCGCACCTGCAGCAGGGATATGAGGGGGTGAATGAAAGCCTGACAGCCGCGTCCTTTCAGAAGAGCGTCAGAGCTGGCGAGGTCTCAGAGAGCATCCAAAGCCCACTCCTTCCAGGCAGGAGGCAGGTAGATCTCAAAGAGATGGGGCTTGGATCAGGGTAACATGCACACTCTGTGGTTTTCAGTCGACTGACTCACACTGAGTGTCTGCCCAAACCAGCATGCCACGGGAGAGAAAGAAACCCACCAGCCGTGAGGAGATGCTGGCCTCTCCTCCTATGTTCATGTCTCCCCTCTTTTAGTTTTATGAGACACCTTGCTCTCCTCCCAATGCTCGTCCTCCTCAGTGCCCCCACCCCATCCTTTATGTGCTTGAGCTGCTCAGGATGGGGAGGAGCAGGGGGAGATATGCTGGTGGCAAAGAGTGTGAACAGCTCTTGGTGGGAAGGAACAGGTCCGCTTGGGTACAGAGGAGGGAGACCTGTCTGGTTAATGGTTTTGAGGTCATCCTGCAAAAAGTCTTGAATGCTAGATGAAGAATTTGATCTTTGCAGAGAGTTAAGAGACAGGATGGAGGCCCAGCACCATCCTCCATCATTTACTAGTTGCGTGACCTTGGGCAAGCTGCTAAACCTCTCTGAGCCTCCATATCTTCATCTGTAAAATTGGATAAGAATACCATTTAATGTGCTGATGCAATGAGACAGTTCAGCATTGGATACCTAGCACGGAGCCTGGCACACACATTAAACTACAGGAAATATAATAGCAGCTGTGCAACCCCCACAGACATCCTGGGCTCACATCAGACCGCTGTTGCTAAGACCTTGAGCTGCACACAATTCCTTAGACCTTGGTAAGGCCCCCACCAAGGGCTTGACCCACAGAGAGATAAAAATGAGGGGGGTTCATTCTCTCTAACCTGTCAAATGGAGAGCTCACAGTCTTCCCTTGGATCTAGCTGCGTGCACACAGGAGCTGCAATGCTTACTGGTGAAGGGCCAGACGTGCTAGGGAAGGGGTGGGTGCACTGGGAGGCAGTTCTGGCCACACAATGTATTCTTCAGGGGTAAAAGCACAGGGCCAGACTCTGGGAGTGACAGTGGGCAGCCCCTCCCGGTGCATCCAGACCCCGCACCACAGCTTCCACAGGCAGCTAGGGAGGCTGCAAGGACCACAGGCCTCAGAGGAAGCTCCTGCTGGGTTCCAGCCCAATGGCACTAACTGTGTGACATTGAACAGACCTTCCCAGCAGCCTCCCTGAACCTCAGGTTCCTCACGTGTAGACTGAGGCAGCACCCACCTGATGGGTTATTTATTCAATGGAACATCATGGAAAGAGCACACTGCACGGTGTAGACACAGAGGAGGTACTTCCAAAAATGATGGTGATTCTGTTTTGTGTGAATCTCATCTTTCCAGGCAGACTGTGAGTCCTTGGAGGGCGGTGTCAAGGTCTTTTTCTCTTCTGCTCCCCAGACCCAGGTGTTGCCTGGCACCCAAGTGGGGCTTTTTCTGTATTCATTGACCAAGTGACTGAATAATCTGCTAACCTGAGGCGGGGGGGGGGGGGGGGGACGAGGGCAAGGATTTGCCATTTGGTGTTTTCAAGCTGGTGAGGTCATAAAAGATGAATCACATGTAACTGGATGCTTAGTCTTGGTGTGGTTTCCAATTTGTGATCTCACTTCATTTGTACAACTCCCACCCCTGCCAACATCATGTCTGATGGGAGGACAGGGGCAAACTGGGATTGGTCTCCCCAATTTCCAGATGGGAAAATTGAGCTTGGGAGAGGCTGAGTGACATATCTGGGTCACCAGGCAGTTAATACCATGACTGGGGCTTCTCCCTTCCAGCTCAAGGGTTTTTGCAGGAGTCCTGTGGTAAGTTTGGGTTGCTCAGGTTGCAAGACCCACTGAGGTACTGTGGGGACATGTGGGGACAGTGAGGGGGCACAGAAGGGCTTCTCCGGTGACACAGCCTTTTCAATATCAGTATCTAAGCTGCAGCTCAGATGGTCTGTCCTCCCCTCCAGTGCCCTCCGGGGGTGTATCCTCATCTCTAATCTTAACCTCTCCTGGTCCCATGACTCTGGGCCCCTGAGAGACAGAATCTATTAGCTAGATGAGTATTTTGGTTGCAAGAAACACAGGCTCTCTCAGGCCATCTTAGGAATCCTTTTGGGGGTCAGAGGGGCACATGGCCTGGAACTGGAAAGGGCTCAGACTCCAAGACAGTGCTCTGCATACTTCACCCTCTTCTACTTTCATCTGCTCATTGCTCTGGGGGCCAGTCCTGACCCCTGGAGGGAGCATCCAGATAGGCCGAGCTCATGACCTCACTGGGCCAAGTCTTCCCGGAGGCATATTGGGGGTCCAGGGAAACTGTGAACTGGTGCTTTCCCCACCTCTGGTCCCATTAGTGACCTTTCCTGGGCAAGCACCTGAAAAGAAGGTGGGTAGCATAGCTGCCAGGAAAAAATGTTGGACAGGGAAGGCAGGGCTGCCGACATCCTTAGTGCCTTCAGATGGATTTGCCTCTGCCTACACTGGAGGGGCACTCACTACTCCTCAGCCAGGCCACCTCCAGAGCACTACTCTCGCTTAGGTCCAGCCTACAGATGGGTGCCTTTGCCGTAGGTGTGGCTAGGGCAGAAGGGGGATATAACTCAAAACTGGCAATTTACATGTCCAGAGCGGCCATTTTGATCAAACGGCGCTGTGCGGGTAGCAGGTTCTCCGAGGCAGGGGCGCCTCGCTAGTGCAAGTGGATCTCAGGGTCTGTGAGCAGACTGGAACAGCCCGTTAGTGCCTGGGTCCATGGTCACAGCCCTGTCAGCGCACAAGGTGTGTAATAGATGGGGACTCCAGCACTGCATCATGATGTTCTGGAAAGTTCTAGGCAGCAAGTGGGAAGGTGTAGCTGTGATGATGTGCCCCTGTGGGCACGGGGAATGGTTGGAGTGAATGCGCAGGCCCCAGAGAAGCTCACCTGGAATGAGGCCACTGCAGAGTAGAATTCACTGTGGCATCAGAAGAGAAAGAAATGGTACACAGGTCCCTGCTCTGGGGGACAATGGCCAGGGGCTGTTGTGAGGGACCCAGCACAGCCAGGCTCCCCCTGGAGAGAGGTCACATGTCTTCCCATCTGCTGGCCATCCACTGCAGAACCTGAATGGGGCCTGTGTGAGGGCCAGGAAGATTATAGCTCTGGCTTTCCTTTCCCATTCCAGGAATGGGCACGTGTATCTGGTCAGACTGACCCATGGGAAGGCTCGTGAGAGCAGGGTAGAAGTTACCTAGCAGGGAGCAGCCAGACTTCCCATGAGCTCTATGAGGGCCAGGAATCTACCTATGTAATGTGTCCAGGGGATGTCACTGAATCCAATCAAAGGCAAGGCACTATGGGGCAATCTGGTGTTGCTGGTCACAGGGCCCCCCAGTGCCCTCTTACTCTCATCCAAGGGGCACCCAGAGTGGGAGACTTCCAGAAGCAAGTGCTGGCCTCCAACAAGCCACCCCCACTGATTTAGAAGGAACCCCAAGGTCTCTTAAGGCAACATGAGAAAGCTGTAGTCCCAACTTTACTGGGTGACCTTGGACAAGTTATGAACGGGCTGAGCTTTAGTTTTCTCAACTGTAACCTGGGAAACACAATATATATTCTGTTTTGTGAGTTTACATGAAAGCATCCTGAGCACAGCAGAGCTCTGTGCACACTTGAGCAGTTCTTGACATTAGACTGTAATGGGACTTACCAGAAATCAGGGGCCTGCTTATCCAGTTCATTTTTGTGTACCCAGTGTCTGGCACACAATAGCTGCTCAGTAAATCTTTTCTAAATAAACCCACAATGAAAAAGGAGCATTTCGAGACTCATTATTAATGATGACCATCCCGTCTGCCAGCAGAGAGGGAGACAGAGGGCCCTGCTGGAAAGGGCATCAAGCCAGCAGACCCGACTTCCAGCCCCATCCTGCCACTGGCTTGCAAAGTACCTGGGGCAAGTCCCATCACCAGTTAGGCCTCAGTTTCATCATTTGTTCCATGAAAGGGTTGGATAAGAGAAGCTCTCGGGTAGCTCTTGGCTCTCTGGTCCTGAGGATGTGCTGGGGCAGTGACCCTGTGCTCTCCCCAGGGTCCATGATGGCCATGGGACCACTGTCCTGGCCCTGCCTTCCTCCCCTCACATTGTTTTTACTTCATCCTCTTGGTATTTTTTTTTTTTTTACTCTGGGCCATTTCCATTTTCAGGCATTTAATCCTGCTTCGGTCTTTTCATACTTTTGTGTCCTACCCCCGCCCCCACCCCCACCCCTGTAGGCAGTGCTGTCTTCCCCCTCAGCCCGTGCATTCCAGCCCCTCTTCAGATGGGGACAATCCTCATCTTCTCTCTGGGTCTCTCCCCTGGACTGGACCAGGGCTGTGACTGCCCTCATGATGCGTGGGGGGAAGGCCAAGTGACACACTTGCTGACAGACCGAGGCGGCACTCTGAGGGGATCGGGCCAAAAGCCGAGCCGCAAAGGTGCGGCCTGTGCCAGGTGGGCCTTGCCAGCCGGAGCTATTTTTAGAAGCCATGTTTGCAAATTTGTGTTAATAGTGTCTCTGTCCAAGCTCTGGCTCCCAGGGCTGAGGGAGGGAGGGAGTCTGAGAAACCCTCCCTCCTTGCTCCCCTCGTTGTTCTCCTCACAGGTGGCTGGGATGGGTGGGAGAGCCCATCCCAGTCACCCAGCTCTCAGTTTGCACACACAGGGAACATGGGGGTGGAGGAAGGTGGAGAGGCTTTGAACTCAGGTTGCTAGAGGCCTCGTATCTGAGGGGCAGCAAGCAGGACCTTCCGCCACAGGACACCTCAGCACTCATGTCACTGGAAGGGACAGTTGCCTGGCCCCCCACCAAGGTTCCGTATCTCTCTCACCACACCCACCCTCATCCCAAGTACCCCAGCCAGACCTTAACGGAGCCTGTTCCAGCCACTACCCAGTGCATCTTCCCCGCCCGGTTCATCAAGAGAGGGGACTGGTGACAAAGGTGAGCAAGGCCCAAGCAGCCAGTCCCATCCTCATAGGCCCAGGTCTGGCAACAACCTTGAGCAGACCATTCCCACTGTTAACAGTTATTCCCAAGGGCAAACGGTGGGTGCCGGGAGAGTCTAACTTGCTCTGAGCGGCATGAGTAGAAGTCAGATGAAAAGCGGGTGGAAGAGAGACTCACATGACTGCAGCACGTGCTCCTCACGGGAGTGTAAAGGCCCAGAGCGTAAGCCTAAGTGATTCTGCGACCGTAGAGATCAGGGGACCCCACCAACCACAGGGTCTCCCAAGGAGGAGGCTCCCTCTTTTCTTGGTTCCTATTCCCACCTCCCGCCCCGCTACAACTCCCATACAGCCCAGGATGCAGGGTTGTGACACTGTGCAGGGATCCTAAAGACCTGGGCTGAAGGGACCTCTGAGAACCATCACGAGTTGTATTTAGGGTTTCACTTGACTATCCCAGAGCTGGCGTGCTCACTTCAATAGCAGCTTGACATGTAATGAGCAGGCTGTGACCAGGAACGTTTTTCCTGCTGAAATCCACCTTTGGTGCGCCCCTAACTGGCCCTAGCCCTGCTCTCCCTCTGCTAGGTTGCAGCCTCCTGAATGAGACAGTTGCCTGGCCTGTCACTAAGTTAAGCAGTGACCTGGTTCCCCACCAGGGTTCTGGATCTCTTGGCCGGTACCCACCCTCGCCCCAAGTCCCTCATCCAAGGCCTTAATTGGAGTCCTAGTCTTGGACGCCAGGCCTCACCCTCTCATTTAGAACTGTGTGACCTTGGGCAAGGCACTCAGCCTCTCCGGCCTTCCTCTATAAAATGGGGATATTAATAGTGTTTTCAGGATTAAATAAAATGAAGTGAGAAAAGCCTTTGCCCAGGACCTGGAATACAGCAAGAGCTCAACAAATAATATTTCTTAGTAATACTATTAGGTTACCAACATTGCCATGTAATACAAGGGGATACTGAGGCCTCGCGTGGGAAGGGACTAGCCCAAGGTCGCCCCGGTGGACGGGGACAGCTGAGCGGGGAGCGGTGCGCAGCCGGGCCGGGCGGGGGCGGACAGCGTGGCCTCAAGGGCCCTCTCCCGGCTCGGCCCCCCTCGCCGCCTGGGCACCGATCGGCTGCCGCGCTTTACGAGCAAAAACAAACACGTCCCACAAGCGGTCCCTGTGCCGCGCGGCCCCGCGCCCGCCAGCGCCGCCGCCGCCGGGTCAAAGCCGGCTTTGTGCCCGCCTGCCGCCCCCGCGGCCCAGGCGATTTTAATTAGTGTCTGGGTCTGCGCCGGGAGATGGGAATCAAAGCCCCCGTTCTTCCAGCACCCCTGTCCCGACCCCGCCTCCGGCTCCCCGGATCCCCAGGGCTCCGCATACCCCTGCGGGCAGGCGCGGAAGGTGGGGTCCTTCTGGAGCCTCGGCCTTGGGTTCGAATCTTACCTTTTACAGCGTAGGTATCTGGGGCAGGCTTGTGGACGCTCTGATTCTCAGTTTCCTCAAATTAGTCCGTAATAATAGCTCTGAGCTGAGTCCACCAGCCCCTAAAATGTCTCTGGGAGGGTTGATGAGGTCTGACTTCAGCTGGGGCAGCCCCTAAAGAAACGAGGAGGAGAAGGTGTTGAGACTTCTACAATGACCGAGTTTTTGACCCTTATGCTCTTGAGGGTTTCTTAATGGGTAGCCTGGCTTTTCCGGTCCACCTGGGGCACTTGTTTAAAATGTTAATACCTGGCCCCACTCCACACCTGCTGAATCAGAACCTTTGGGTTTGCGGCCCTAAAATCAACTTTTCAAACAATCCCCATGTTGATTCTGGTGCATGAATGTAGGATGTGCAAAGGATGAATGAGCCATAGTCTGTAGGAAAAATTGTAATCCCTGGTCCCCATTCCCCCAGCACCGTGATTTAAGTGGGACATTTGCCCCCACTACTGAGTCTCACCCCCTTCATAAAGCACCATGTTCTTCAATGGACCTCAGTGTACATGCCCATAAAATGGGCACTGCCTTGCTCATCCCCCCTCCTCCTAGGGCTTTGGGAGAACCAAAGGTGCCCTTGAATGGGAAAGACCTTTAGAGGCAGAAAGACTGTATTTACAGTCTCCTCTCCCACACCTGACATTAACTCATCTAAAGGCATTTTTGTGAATGGCTGCTGCTGCTCAACACCCTTCTGTGATTCCCAATTGCCTTCAAAATCAAGCTCTGACTCCTTACCCTGATTCAACCAAAAGTCATCACCACCAATTTGACATCAACAAGAGGCCTCAATTTTGGGTGGGGTGAAGGGGAGACTTTATTCAGTGAAAATAGCTCAATCATGGGACAGCATAACTGTGAAACAGCCCACGTGCAGAGGTCCTGGTGTTGCAGTTCTACCCAGAGAAAATGTCTAATGGAAACCGAAAGTATGCTCCCTTGTGGTGAAGGTGAAGCTGGCTTATATAGAGAAGAGTGTCTGCACCCAGTCCCTGATTGGTCCATTTCTATGCAAACGAAGGTTACAAATTCTCACAGTTTGATTGGTCCAAATAACACCATCTGATTGGTCAGTGAAGATGCAAATAAGGATATAGCTGTGCAGCTCTGACTAGACAGGGAAAGTTGCAGTCTTATTGGCCAAATTTCAATCCTAGAAGCACTATTGTAAGGGTTGACTTAGCAGAAACACAGTGCAGGAGGACCAGCCTGTGGTGTTTCCCTTAACTGCAGCCTATGTGAGGAACTGTAGCATGTGTGAGGGGCCTCCATAAACGATGGCTGCTACATTCTGGTGATGAATTTGAGTCTAACTAACCATGAGGGGTCCTTTTGGCAAATACCTTCTTCTCAGGGTCAACAGAGGTGTTTCATTATTGGATCCAGGCCATATCTACAGTCTCCTTTCTCATAGTCCCCCATCTTGGTCCGAAACGAACTTCCTTCCCCACTCCATCCCAAACACTTATACTTTTCTGCTTCTTTGCCTTTGCCCAATATGTCCTTCTTTGGATATACATGTTCTCCCTCTCCACTCTGCCTCACTTTCAAATAGCTAGATTCTGTTATTTCTTTATGATTCTGTTGAAAGGCTACCTCCTTCATTCCTTGCCCCATCCCAGACCCAGCAGGGGTGTTCTTTGTCTCCTATGCTCTCTGTTGGCACTCTCTATTCCTTTATTAAAGTACTGATGACTTTCTACACTGGTTAACATCTTGGGTTTGGGAGTTCGATAATCCTGATTTGTTATCCTGACACTACCACTGTGGAACCTTGGGCAAGTCCCTTAACCTCTGAGCTTCTATTTCCTCCTCATGATTATTGAGGGGACTTGGGGACATGAGAAATGGGAAAGTCCTTTGGGTAGTGTCTAGTCAGTGCAGGATCATGGTTCAGAGTTCAGGCTCTGAACTAGGATGCATAGGGTTGAAACCATATTCTGCCTTCTCTCGTTGGTGGTAAAACTTGAGTAGGATTACTAGACTCCTCTTTGCCTCAATTTTTTCAGCTCTCCAATATAGACAATAACAGTATGGCAGACAGGCCTTAGGTGGTCCCATGAATGGTCACACCCTTTATAATCCCTCTCTTTGTGTGAGGGTGGGATCTTTGATTTGCTTCTGACAAATGGAATGTGGCAAAAGTGAAGCGATTTTTCAGATGTAATTAAGGTCCCAAATCAGTTGATTTTGAATTGCTTTAAAAGATTATCCAGGGTAGGCCTGATTTAATCAAGTAAAAGCCCTTAAAAGAGAAATTGGACCTTCCCTGGAGCCAGAGATTCTCTGTTCCTGACATTGAGAAAAATGTTTTGTTGTGAGGCCTATGGAAAGACCACATGGTAGTGTATAGGAACCAGAAGTGGTCCCTGGCCAATAGCCAGAAAGAAAACAGGGACCTAGTTTCTCTAACCACAAGGAGATGAATTTTGCCAATAACCCAAGGGAGCTTGGCAATGAATCTTTCCCTCACTTGAGTCTCTGATGACCTATACCCCTGCTGATACCTAGACTGCAGGCTGGTGAGACCCTGAAGCAGAGAACCCAGTTAACCTGTGTCTGGACTTCTGACCTATATAAACCGTGAGATAACAAGTATGTTTTAAGCTGCTAAATTTGTGGTGGTTTACTCAGCATAGAAAACTATATGTTACTGTTCTATGTTGTTCCTCAGCATTGAACACTACAAATAGTATCCACCTTATAGGGTTCTGGTAAAGATTAAATGAGGTCACTGTGGTAAAGCCTTAGCCTGGTGCCTGGCCCATGGTAGATGCTCTCAGTAACTAGAAATAAGTAGCTGCCATTTTTATTATGTTTAGAATATAGCACTTTACAAAAATAAGTTTTTAATCATCAGCTCATTGATTAGCATGCTTTAAAAAACCCATAGGAGGTAGAAACAAGATGGCGGAGGAGTAAGTGGAAGCTACACTAACTTCCTCCTAGAACTAGTCTGGATTTGCAATGTAATTTTGGAGAAATCATCTGGAATAACCAACCGAACACCAGCTGGAGAGAAGTCTTATAACCACGGAGAGACAGAAAAGGCCGCTACATCACAACGTGACCGGGCATAAGCCTACGATCTCATTACCTGAGTGATTGTCTGTACGTATAGGCCTCACTTAATCCTGTCTGCATTGCTGCCTCCTGAGACTCAATGGTTTGGCTGAACTAAGTGGCTGGGTTGGTGAAGAACGGGGTGGTCTGTGGGCTTCACTTTAAAACTGGTTTCTCTTTTCTATCCTAATGGCTTGGACAGAAAGAGCCCAGAGGCATGAGAGGGGGGAAACCTAAAATATTTCCCTCAGTCCAAACTAAGTATAATGGGCAAAAGGGTTTTGGACAGGTGAGATGTACCTGGCATACCTTCCTCCAAAGAAGCCCTTATTTTCCCTAATGTGGAATTGTTGGATCACACAGTATTTCTATATGTGCTATATACATATAGTAGTTCTGCATATATATATATATATAGTTCTAATATTTTAGAAAAACGGAGGGACGCTGTGCGCACGGAGAGGGGTGGAGCAGAGCGGGAGAGCCTAAAATCTGCAGGTGGAGCCCGAAGATGGACTTCATAGTCATCCTGACGTCACGTGGGAATTCTGCATTGAGGTTTGATAATTTGCTAGCATGGCTCACTGAACGCAGGTAAGTGCTTTACATTATTATAATTATTTATAATAATTATTACTAATTATTACTAATTGTTGACTCCTGTAAAGGAGGAAAGAGGAAGGACATCTCTAAAATCAGAGAAGGAAAACTCTGACTCCAAAAATCCTCCGCTGCCTTGCGGCATACCTCTTCAGGGGAAAGGCTAAGGGAGTAAACCCCGACAGAAAATCCGGAGCCGGAGTCCCTAAGGCGGTTTGACATTGTAGTCAACACCGGCAACTCCTGCGGCGCACCTGAAGCCAAGCTGTATTGACTTTGTCTTTCCCTTGGACCCTTCAGCTGCGAAGAGAGGGGGGGTCTGCTGCATGGGCAACAGCAGACCCTCCATATCACCCTGCCCAGGCTCTGTAACTTCAGTTTCACTGGAGAGGACACTCCAGCGTCATCGCAAGATGTCGACTCAACACGGGAGGAGACAGATACCGGTTATAAGTTCATCCGATTGGCGAAGGAAACGAGCGCCAGGGGTCTCCTCTGACGGTGGGAGAGGTCATCGCACCTCACTGGACAGCTACCGTCTCGCCATGGCTCGCCTGCCCCACTGGGTGCGTGGGGATCAGAGAGGCGCCTCTCGAAAAGTGGGCCACAAAACACCCGCACCAGTTAATTCCAAGCAAACAACAAGAAAGAAGCCTCCGGCTCTTCGCCTTGCTAGCTGGAACATCAGGACCATGTGCCCCGGACTTACTGCAGACCTTCCGTGGATCAATGGTGCCAGGAAAACCGCTGTCATCGATAGGGAACTGGCACGACTAAACATCGACATTGCGGCTCTACAGGAGACCCGGTTGGCCGACAACGGAACTATCAGAGAAACCAACTACACCTTCTACTGGCAAGGGAAGTCTCCGGACCAACCAAGACAGCACGGTGTTGGGTTCGCTGTGAAGAACACGCTTGTTAACTCCATAGAGTCACCCACAGGAGGCACAGAGAGATTACTTACCCTCCGATTGTCAACAACTTTCGGCCCAGTCAGCATTCTTAGCGCGTATGCCCCAACCCTCTGCGCCACCACCGAAGAGAAAGAACAGTTCTACCATGCACTGGACGAAGCGTTATCCAAGATCCCCAGAAGTAACGCTCTCTATCTCCTTGGAGACTTCAGCGCAAGAGTAGGAGCCGACCACATGGCCTGGCCCACCTGCCTTGGAAACTTTGGGAGAGGAAAGATCAATGAGAATGGTCAGCGACTGCTTGAGCTTTCGTGTCACCACGGCCTGTGCGTGACAAACACATTCTTCAAGTGCAAAGAGATCCACCAGGTGTCATGGAGGCACCCCCGCTCCCGCCACTGGCACCAGCTTGACCTCGTCATCACCAGAAGAACGGATATTGGCAGCACCCTCCTCACTCGCAGCTACCACAGTGCAGACTGCGACACGGACCATGCCCTCGTGGTAAGCAAGGTGCGCATAATGCCGAAGAGGTTGCACCACTCCAAGATGAAGGGTCGCCCACGCATCAACACCAGTTGTGCCAGCAACCCAGTTAAGACCCAGCAATTCATCAACAAGATGGAAGATGCACTCGGCGAGGGAGTGGCGGCAGATGACTTTATCGAATCCAATTGGCCACGTCTCCGCGACGCCATATACAACTCCGCCATTATTGCTTACTGGAAGAAAGAGCGGAAGAACGCTGACTGGTACGAGGCTCACTGGGAAGAAATGGAACCCGTGATCGAGGCTAAGAGGAAGGCCCTACTGGCTTACAAGGTCACGCCCACTCCCAGTACACTTCAAGCTCTACGGGCTGCCAGGAACAAAGTCCAGAAGACCGCCCGCCACTGTGCCAACACCTATTGGCTAAACCTGTGCAGAAGCATTCAGGAAGCCGCCGATATAGGCAACGCACGAGGAATGTATGAGGGTATCAAGAAGGCAACAGGCCCAATCCCCTCCAAGATCGCCCCCCTTAAGTCCAAGACAGGTGAGGTCATCACTGACCAGGAACAGCAAATGCGGCGGTGGACCGAGCACTACCTCGAGCTGTACGCAACGAAGAACACCGTAACAGACACTGCTCTTAATGCCATCCCAGACCTACCAGTCATGGAGGAGCTAGACACCCCACCTACTGCGGCAGAGCTCGGCAAAGCCATCGACCGCCTCGCTTGCAGGAAAGCACCAGGAAGCGACGGAATCCCTCCAGAAATCCTAAAGAGCGGGAAACCAGTCCTGCTACAGCCGCTCCACCATCTACTCTGTCGCTGCTGGAAGGAGGGTTACATCCCCCAGGATATGAGAGACGCCAACATTATCACCATGTACAAGAACAAAGGAGACCGCAGCGACTGCAACAACTACCGGGGCATCTCTCTCCTCAGCGTCGTCGGCAAAGTATTTGCCCGGGTCGCTCTTGCCCGCCTGCAGACCCTTGCTTCCCGCGTCTACCCAGAGTCCCAGTGTGGCTTCAGAGCTGGCCGATCAACAGTGGACATGATCTTCTCCCTACGCCAGCTGCAGGAGAAGTGTCACGAGCAGCATAAACCACTCTACCTCACCTTTATCGACCTCACGAAGGCGTTTGATCTGGTCAGTCGAAGCGGACTCTTCAGCTTGCTACGGAAGATTGGCTGTCCACCACATCTGCTTGCTGTGGTCATGTCCTTTCACGACAACATGCACAGCACGGTGTCCTACAACGGCGCAACCTCTGAGGCCTTCCCAGTCAGCAGCGGAGTAAAGCAGGGCTGCGTCCTCGCGCCTACGCTGTTCGGAATCTTCTTCTCCATGCTCCTCCAATACGCCTTTAAGGACTGCAGCGAGGGTGTCTTCATTCACACCAGATCCGATGGCAAGCTCTACAACCTGGCCCGTCTACGAGCCAAGACCAAAGTCAAAGAGGTGCTCATCCGTGAGATGCTCTTCGCCAACGACGCAGCTTTGACATCACACTCTGAAGAGGGACTTCAGCAGCTAGTCACTTGCCTTTCCCACGCA
Organism: Furipterus horrens; assembly: GCF_987537825.1. Lineage (NCBI taxonomy): Eukaryota > Metazoa > Chordata > Mammalia > Chiroptera > Furipteridae > Furipterus > Furipterus horrens. The sequence goes on from NW_028327172.1 coordinate 46,594,446, forward strand.
TGCAAGGAGTTCGGACTAGCCATCAGCCTGACGAAGACGAATGTTATGGCTCAAGGCACGGGGACTCCCCCATGCATCACCATCGACGGATACACCCTGGAGGTTGTCAACGACTTCACTTACCTCGGGTCCACCATCTCGAGCTCTCTGTCAGTCAACTTGGAGGTCAACCAGAGAATCGCCAGGGCAGCCACAGTTATGGCCAGACTGAACCGGCGAGCGTGGAACAATTCCAGCCTCACTGAGAAAACCAGACTGCGCATCTACCAAGCCTGCGTACTCAGCACTCTCCTCTATGGCAGCGAGACGTGGACCACCTACGCAAGGCACGAAAGGAAACTCAACAGCTTCCACATGAGGTGCCTGCGACGCGTCCTGCATGTCGCCTGGCAGGATAAGGTTCCCAACACCGAGGTGCTGAAGCGAGCCAATATGAGCAGTTTGCATGCAGTCCTTAGCGAGAGACGCCTCAGGTGGCTCGGCCATGTCAAAAGAATGGATGCAGGCCGTATCCCCAAAGACCTCCTCTACGGCGAGCTAGCAGAAGGCAAGAGGATGACAGGGCGCCCAAAACTGCGGTTCAAAGACATCTGCAAAAAGGACATGACACAATGCTCCATCAATCTCAACACATGGGAAGTTCAAGCAGACGACCGCGTAGCCTGGAGGCTCGCGGTCAGGCAAGGTACGTCACGTGCAGAGGCTGCGCGCAACGAGGAGGCGGCCCAGAAAAGATCGAGGCGGAAGCAGCGTCAACAGCAGCAACAACGGCCATCTGCCTTCACCTGTAACAAGTGTGGCAGGGATTGTCACTCCCGAGTCGGACTGCACAGCCATTCTCGGCGGTGCAGATAGACTCTCAAGAAGCTACGCCATCGTCTCTCGAGACGGACGGCTGCCGACGACGACGGGACATTGAAAAATTAATACCTGTCTTTTGTCATCTAGTGGTTACGGATTGAATGATATCCTTTAACCCTGTTGCCCCCAGAATACAACAAGGATGCCAGCCTGTTAAACCAAGCATGCTGTTGTCCAGAGACAGCCAACCAACCTGGAGTCTGCACGATCCTTCCCCATGTGGGAAGGCCACCCTCCCCTCCACACCCCCACTCTTATTAGGGATTTCTTGACCCACGGATAGGTAGGACGATGACCTTGTCCAGCTTGAAGCAGCTAGAGGAGCTCGAGACCTTCGTCCATTGTCCTTTATAAGATTGTAAAGGGTCTTAAGTCTGAGAGGGAGGGATTGTTATTTTTTATTGTTAAAATATTTAACTAATTAATTAATTATTTTTTAAAAAGAAGAATATATGAAAGGGTGAGGCGGGAGAGCTTGTATGTACGACCCATGGGCATGGACTTGGAGAGGGGATTGTTGGGGAAGGGGGGTTGCTGGGCGGAGGGGAGCAAAGGGGAAAAAATTGGAACTATTGTAACAATATAATCAATAAAATATACTTAAAAAAAAAAACCCATAGGATTTGTAGGCAGGAAAACCTACATTAGGGCAAACTTGCTATGAGGCCTTCACCTTGCTCCGTCATGTCTGTTAAGATGCCTTAGGCTGCAAGTACAGAAAACCTAATTAATGGTGGCTGTCTTGGGTTGGGATTCCTAGAGGCAGCCCTTGGGATGAGAAGTCATGTGAAAGTAATGTATTAGGGAGTATTTCCAAGACAAACCAGTAGTAGGAAAGTGGAGAAGTGGGACTGGGAGAGGGAGTAGGATATCATGCCAAGGCCCATAAAGGGGAACTCTGGCTCCATCCTACAGAGAAGCTCTAGGGACTTTGCTCCTCAGAGCTGTCCAGATCAGTGCAAGGCAGGTGGAGGACTGACACCTCCATATTCATCTGTCATTGGTTAAAGGATACCCTTGGGGTGGGGGTATAAATTCCCAGGCTCTTCTGGGTTTCCATGCTCACAGGCAAAGGAGGATCCAGCAGCTTGAGGATGGTCCACTGACAAGGAACAGCAGGTGCAGGCTGTTGGGAGTGAAAGCACAGGGGAACTCAGAGCCAGTGTGGATAAAAATGCTAATGTGATGAGAGGGTTGTCGGCAGTGCTGCTACCGTGGCATAAGCTAGAAGGACATCTGTTATTTTCTTAGCAAGACATGTCGGTGATATCCAGATTGATCACTGATGTCACTGAAGACTCAATTCCCTACAGCCTCCTGCAGCATCGCTGGCTTTCATAATTCTCAGCCTTAGGGTCACAGGATGTCTCACACCCTTATCCCATAGCATGTGAAGTAGGTAGAACAAGGAGGGCAGCAGAGAAAATGTTTTCTCTTCATGTGACTCTTCCCTGTGAGGAGAAATATCTCTTCTTCCCTCAGCCCCTCACCAGAACTGAATTATGTACCCAGCCCTAGGCCACTCACTAGCAGAGGAGAGATGGGTTGCCAAGGCTAGCTTTGGTCAGTCATGATTCACCCCAACTGGGGTTCTGTTAGCAAGAGGAGACAGAGAGTGGCTACTGGGTGGGCAGGCAACAGTATTTGCCACTGGGTATCACTTTTTCTCACTTGTGAAATAGAAATATGGGTACCTGCCTCTGAGATTTGTGATGAAGATTAAGTGGACTGATTTTAATGGCTATGTATGTCCACGCTGTGTCTTTGCTGTACTGTGAGCTCCTTGAAGGCAGGGGCCATGTCTGATTCTACCCTCTAAATAGAGCTTACCCTCCTGCACTTCTGTCGTGTTGCCACAACCTGGTCTAGATCTCCATCATCTCTTGTGAAGAGCTGCAATAATTTACGGATCGCTCTGCTTCCATTCTTGGCTCTCTCTGAGACTTTCTCCCACAGAAGCCTGAAAAATCTTTGTAAAACACAAATCTGATTGAATCACATCCCTATTTAAAAACAAAAACAGAACTTACAGGCTCAAAAAATAAAAGTGGTCATATTCAGAATAACTACTGGTTTTGAATAGGCCCTGGGCAATCAGAAGAGGCACCGGTATTGACAGCTATGCCAACGCATTGTCCCTGAACATCAGCCCTACTCTGAGGACCCTGGAAGAGCTGGCATCTGCCTACCTCTCCAGGCTTCTCCCTATAGACACTGTCACACCTGTCCCCTGCTGCCCGCACCACCCGCACCACTTCCCAGTGCTCTCTTGCCACGCTGAACTCCCTTCACTTCCCCAAATGTACCACTCTTACTTGTCACCAAGCTCTGAAGATGACATTTCTTAGAACTGGAACATGGTTTCTCCACTTTCTCTGGCTACTTCCTTTAAGTCTCTATTTGTGTGTCCCCTCTTCCAGGATGCTTTCCCTGGAACCCCTTCTGCACACTGTGCTGAGAGAGCTCTCCCCTGTGCTTTGTTCTGTCAGAGTGCTTGTCACTCTCAATTGTCATTGTTCATGTCTCTTTCTTCCCCACCAGACGGGGATATTTGAGGGCATTGTGGGACCCTGAGGACAGCTGCATCCCTGTGCTGGCAGTAATAGGTGATGATGGTGGTGGTGGTGATCATGGAGGGCAGGACTGCTCAGACCAGGGAAGAAGACCTCTCTCTGACTCTCTTTCAGCAGCACTCCCTACCCATAGCACAGGGAACCTGTGGGATCAATTGGATGTGTGCCCCTACCCCCACTCGAGAGCAGGGAACCCAGGATCCTGAAATTCTCTATCCAAACAGCCCAAGTCTGCTTCCTGGACTGCACAATCCTCTTCCCTAAGTCTGTTCCCTAAGCCTGAGGTGTAGTTTTTTTTTGGGGGGGGGGGTAACTTAGATAAAACATGGACAGTTACTATTGCTGCCTAACTTATTACCACAAAAATTAGCAGCTTAAAACAGCTACTTTGTAATGTTCGTGAATCTGTGGGTCAGGAACTTGGACGGGACGCAGTGGGGATGATTTGTCTCCGCTCCACAATGTCTGGGGCCTCAGGTGGGAAGACTTAGTGGAGGGGTCTTTATCCACATATCTGAAGGTTGAGGCTGGTAGTTGACTGGGAGCTCAGCTGGGGCTGATACTGGAGCATCTGAGTGTGGCCTCTCTGTGTGCTCTGGGCTTCCTCATAGCATGGCTGCCTCAGAGGAGTTGGACTTCTTACACAGTTGCTCAGGGTGCCAAGAGTAGTATGTTAGTAAACAGCAGTAGCTGCATTGCCTTTTGTGGCCCTGGAAGTCCCCAGCATAATCTCTGCTTCATTCTATTGGTTACAAATGACTCATAGCACGCCTAGATTTAAGAGGAGGGAACATGAGCCACACCTCTCAACAAGAGAAGATGAAAGCATTCGTAGACATGTTTTAAAACCACCAAAGACATAAAGACTGGGATGTTAACACATGTGCCCCTCACAGTATAGGACAGAGTTGGAACGAGAGGAAGCCAGGGACCAACGGTTGGTTTTCCTGTGCCTCCATATTCTGGAAAAGATTTCAGAGAAATGTGAAGATTGCAAATTTGAGTTTGGCCTTCCAGGTCATTAGGAAGGTATATTTGTCAATGTAGGAAGATAGAACATATTTATTTAATAGTTTGTTAGTTTGATTTATAACTTTTAAATAAGATATGTAGACTTCGTTTGTATTCCTACCTGGGCTCTGCAAACGTGAGGGGTGGTCCTGGTGGTAGAGATGGTGGTGGTGGCGGCAATGGTAATGGTGGTGACAATGGTAGTGGTGATCGTTCAAGAGCTCAGCCACCACTTACTGAGCACCTACTATGTGTCAGCAGTCAACTGCATCTCACCACTATTGTGTGCATCACCAATGTCACGTTTCCACCCCTCATTTACTTCTTCACTAAGCAAGCACTGTGGCCGCCTGCTAGGGCTGACAATACAAAGATGACCGCCAGGTGGTCACTGGCTCAAGAAGCTTCCTGTCCAGTGGGAGAATGGCTAGGAACAAATCATTACAGCACCAAAGGATGAGTTTGATTACAGAGGAGCATATAATGCAGGGGTGGCAGAGAGGACTTGGGGGGCCTTTTCTGAGGAGGGCTTGAAGGATAAGCTGGAGTCCTTTTGGCGTAGAATAGGGAAAGGCATTCTGGAAAGTGAAAACCCTGGTTTAAGGAACAGTCTGAAGTTGTAGCTATGGCAACCTGGGAACAGGGCTCTCTTTAGTGACCACGTGTTTGCTGCCCACGCCCTTACTTGGGGTAACTGCTGCCCCCACTCCAATCATGATTCTAGTACCTCATTCCTGACCACTGAAGACTGATTATGATGGACTGATGGGACTGATCAGAGTCATTCCCCAGAATCTTTTTACTGGAATTGGAAGGGCAGACCTCTTACACCCTGTCTCACTGAGGGTTACTAAGGGTGCTTGCTGAGCAGTACCTGCCTTGTCTGCTTTTAGAAGGTGCTGCTGGTTGGAAAGAAAGTGCTGATATGCAGGGGGCAACAGAGAATGCCCCGATGGTGTCAGAGTCTGTGCTTCACGTCTTCCTGGAGCCCAGGTCCATCCTGCCCTGGTGAGAAAGGGCAGCAAGCTGCCCCCTGCAGTGCTGCTGGAAGAGATGGTGAGCGAACTGGGGCTGAAGAAGCAGCAGGAGCTGAATCCTGGAGGGCCAGCGAAGGGAGCTTAGATGTTGTCCTGAGGGCAGAGGGAAGGCATTGAAGGAGGGGCTTAATGAAGGAGAGACAGGGTAAGACTGGTGTTTTTGAAAGATTATTCTGGGTTGTTAGGCAAGACCTTCTGGGAAGGGGAATGGGTGGAGGGGAGAGGTGGGTGGCAGGGGAGCTGGTGAGAAGGCTGACCTCCTCATCCTCAGCACAGGCGTCAAGGGGCATACTTCAGAGTCACACTCTGTAGGCCCCCATCACAGCCCCAACTGTTCGTTGCTGTCTGACTTGGGGAAAGTTATGTGAGCTCTGTGCTGGGGGTGGGTAAATGTAGCACTGTGGAGAGACATCACATGTTGTGTGGTCATGCAAGCAGCCTTGAGCTGTAGGCCAGAGATCCAGGTCCTAATTCCCACTCTAGAAGGCCTGAGAAGACTCCCTGAACGTAGATATCCACGCCACCCTACCCCCTTCCAACCTCAGCCACCTGCCACAACACTGCCTATTCATCTTCCGTAAAGTGGCCCTGTGGGGAGAGAAGGCAGGCAGGGGGTGTCTTTAGGACCAGAGTGAGAAGAAAGAGGGTGGCAGGGCCTGCCCTGGAGATGCCATTGTGTCTGGTGGAGCCTCAGGCCTTCCCTCACCCCCAGGCCAGCCATAAACCACAGGCCACGTCCTGTTTTTCAGAAACACTGCCATTTTCCAGAGCCCAGGGTTTGTGGGGGACAGAGGGAGGTGGCTTCACAGCTGCTGGAGGAAGAGGAGGAGGAACCCCCCCCAGGAAACCTGGAGGCCAGGTTTGGTATTATAATAAGATGATCAAATTTCGGGGCTAGAAGGCTCCTTGGGAATGTGAGGTGAAACAGAGGCTCTGAGCCTGGGTCAGTGGTTGGGGTCCAGCCCAGGCCCTGGCCCTGGGGCTCTGAGACCCATCAGGACCTTAGCTGGAATCCAACTCCTCCATTTACTAGTGTGTGGTCTTGATTAGGTTACTTCGTCTCCCTCAGCCTTAGTTTCCTCATCTCTTAACAACGATCCCCACCCCTCTGGATTGTCCTGGGGTTCAGATGAGACAAGGAACTTGAATGGGCTTTGTTAACTAATGACCTGGCATGTGGGAGTGGATGTGACTACTTCACCCAGCCTGATCACCAAATAGGACAGTGGATCACAGAGGACTCCCTGCTGGAGTCTCAGGGAGCCCCACTAGTGGAAAGCTGGGCAGGCCTGGGAGACTACCCGTTCCCTCCCCCTCCCCCTGCTCACACTCATGGAGAGATACACAGCGAGTTATTGGCTGTGTATCATCACTCCTCATTCTTCTACGTTCCCCTCCTCTGTGAGGCCTCCTCATCCTTAAGACTTGCTTTAATCTCCTCTATCTGAAAACCCCTCTTCTTTCAATCCCATGTCCATGGCCAGGTACTGCCCTGCCCCTCTTTCTCCTTTATCACCAAAGTTCCTCAGAGACTTGTCTGTTTCCTCACCTCCCAGACAGCACCTCAGCAACCCCAAACCTACTCTTGCCTCCCAGCACTCCTGACATCGTCCACTGCCACAGGCACCAGGAGCCCCTTTGTCCCTGTGGAGGACCCTTTCCAGGCCTCATCTTATTGGACTCCCAGCCACTGCACTCTGCTGGCTTCTCTCTGGCACCCACGGTGGTTTCTTTGCTGGGCTCTGTCCTATTGCCCCTTCTTTTTTCACTCCACAGTATCTCCCAGGCCCACGTCTACCTTCTCCTGGCTTCAGTCACGCACAGACCCACAGCTCCCAGACCCCATCTCTGGCCCAGCCTTCTCTCCAAACCCATAACACACCCAAAGTGTATCTCTTGAGACTCACTGGGCGCTCAGCTGGAACTTGTGGGATCCCCAGTCACCACATATGACACAGGGTACACACCAGACTCCTCCCTCTCCCTCAGCCTTGCGTCCAGTCTGCCATCAGCTCTGCCTTCCCTTCCACCCCATGGCCTCTCCTGCCCAGACTGTTGCCATCCCTCCCATGGATTCCCAGCTTCCAGCCTGATCTCTCCCTCACCCATCACACCGTTCTCCCCCCAGCAGCCAGAGCCAGCTTTCTAAACCTCAAATCGGACCCTTCCAGGGCTCCGTGTACCTTCAGGATGGAGCCAAACCTTCTTGGCTGGGTGTCCAACTCACCTCCTTTGCCCCTCGCCTTACACTTTCTTATCCAGCAACACCAAGCTGTTTGATTCAACCTAGAACATGCTCTTTGTCATCTTCCATGCACCTGTCTTTTCCTGTGCCATCACCCACTCTCCTCCCTCCCTCCTGCTTTTCTCCTAACTCCTGCTCATCCTTCACAGCCTGCTGAACTGTCACCAGTCTGAGCAGGGCCACAGTCCCCATTGCCCTACTGTCACAGCTGTTAGCACACTGGTGCTAATTAAGCCTCCAATTAGACTCTGGTTCCCTAAAATAGGCAGGGCCATATTGGTTCCTTACACTGTGCTGGTGGTCTAGCGTAAGGCCTATTCCAGAGTAGCTCAGAGGGTGTTTTGTGAATGACTACATGGAAGGGAATGACAACAATTCTGAGTGCTGCTTAGAGATTCTCAAGGCAAGCCTTGTGTTTACACACTCAGAAAGGTCTGGACCAAAGTGAGGAGGTGCTGATGTGCTAAACATGCCTCCCATGTGGGAGAGGTTTGGAAAGAACAACACAAGCTTTGGATAAGCCCATCAGGGAATCCAGGAAGGCAGTTGGCCTTCAGCACCAGGAAAAGTATACAGGGAAGTCCATGCCTGTCTTGAGGCCCCAGAGCTGCCTTTAATTACAGAGCCCTGCTCCCAACCTCATTCTCAAGCAGAGGGGAGGGGCCATTGTGGAGGGGGCAGGGGTGGGATAGAGTGGCAGGGAAGGCTTCACTGGGATGAAGGCATCTGAGCTAGGTTGAAGAATGGCCAGAGTTCACCATGTGAATGGCTGAGTTTTCAGATTCCTACGTTTTAAATGCAGGATGCTCAGAACACATCCCCAGAGTTCAAGTGAACCCCACACAGTGAGCAAGCAAGGCAGGAAGGATGAGTCTTCTCTAGGAGAAGTAGGCAGAACCTGTGAAGAGACTCTTCTAACTCAGAGGCTGGGGGAAGGTTCCAGCCATGGTTCTCAAACCCTAGATTCTCAAACTTGGCTCCTGAGAGCTGGCAGAGGGAGTTTGGGGAGGATGAAACTGGTCCCTGCTCAGTGAGGGCAGCATTGGGAGGATGCTTAGTACACGTTCCAGACCTCAGACACCCAGGTGCAAGACCAGGCTCTGGAGACAATAGCTGGGGTCCTCTAAGTGGCTGCAAGTTGCAGAAGTCCAGCCAACAGGCCACTTTATACCTTTCTCCATGGCTTCAGTCAGGCTTGGGGATGGGGTGTGTGTAGTTGTACTGGGAAGAGAGCAGGGTCTGGTAGTCAGATGACCTGAGTTCTAGTCCTGGCTTCACCACTCATCCCTGTGAGGCTTTGGGTAAGATGCTGGCTGATCCTGAGCCTCTGTTCTCTCCTCTCTAAAATGAGGGTAAGGGAGGTCCAAGATGGTGGCAGCAGAGGAAGACACTGAACTTGAACCCTCCCATGAGCAAACTCAAATACATACGTATATAGGGAGCAATTATTCCTGTAAAACAACTGAAGGCTGAATGAATAGCTACTGACCAAGAAACAAGAGCAAGAGATGAATAGAGAAGGCTGGGAAGCTTTGGGAGCCTTCCAAGAGCTGCAGGAACTCTCCCTGCTGGAGGAGCCATTAAGCACCATTGTTTACAGCCACTTCCATTTAGTTAGGGTGGTTGGGAGCTCAATTTCAGTGCTTTGGTCTACCTGCAAGATCACCACAGCTTGTTCTCAGCCACAATGCCTGAAGCTTTTTGCCTCTGAACAAAGGGAAGGAGCAGAAGTGAGCCAGTGCTGCAGGCTGTAACCGCCTGCTCTGCTCCAACCAGTTTCCCAGAAATACCAAGTCTGTAATGCCTATACAGAGGCTGCCTCTACACAGAGTGAGTTTGGGTACAATAAACGGGAGAGAAACTGTATAGAGAAAGCTGAAATCTGTGGGAGATCTACAGGAAGCCAGGGAACTTTGTGGGCCGGAGGGGCAAGTGAGCGCATTATTTACATCCCCCTCCACTTCCATAGGGTGGGTGGGGGTTCTATCCAGGTGCTCTAGCCTACCTGTAAGGTTATTTCAGCTGGTTCTGGATGCATTGCCCAAGCCCATTTTGACCTCAAACAGAAAGAGCAAACACAACCAATTAACAAGACATTGCTACACACACCTGGCCTCCCCACCTGGAACTGCTCCAGCTTTGGAAGGTAGTGCCCTGGATGCCTTTGAGCACCCACTTCACTTCTACCAGCCTGCCAAAACCACTGGCACACACAAACCTACACAGAGGCCGCTCCTACATAAGGCCACTTTTTCAAGGCTGAGAGAGATAGCTATTGTGTCTAATTCATATAACAAACATAGAAAGTCAAACAAAATGAGAAGATAGAACAATATCTCTCAAAAAATCCCCAAGGAAAAAATCACCTACGGAAATGGAGATAAGTAATTCCCTGATTAAAAAATTCAAATTAACAGTCATAAGGATGCTCACCAAACTTGAGAGTGGAGTAGAGGAACTTAGTGAGAACTTCCACAAAATGTCAGAACATATAATAAAGAACTAAGCAGAACTGAAGAATACAATAGCTAAAATGGAAAACACATTATTAGTGATCAACAGCAGGTCAGCTAACACAGAAGAATGGATCAGTGACCTGGGAAACAGAGTAGTGGAAATCAACCAATCAGAACAGCAAAATGAAAATAGAATTTTAAGAAACAGTGACCTCTGGGATAACACGATGAGCTCAAACATTTATTTTATAGGGATCCAAAAGGAAAACAGAGAAAGAAAGAGAAACCTTAATAGTTAAAAACTTTCCTAACCTGGGAAAGGAAACAGACATCTAGGTCCAGGAAGCAGAGAGAGTTCCAAGAAGATGAATCCAAAGAGACCCACACCAAGACATATTGTAATTGAAATGGCAAAAGTTAAATACAAAGAGATAATCTTGAAGGAAGCAAGAGGAAAACATCAAATTACATACAAAGGAAATACCATAAAACTTTCAGCTGATTTCTTAGCAGAACTTTACAGGCCAGAAGGGAGTGGCAGGACATCTTTAAAGTGCTGAAGAAAGGAATCTACAATCTAGAATAATTTACCCAGAAAGGCTATTATTCAGAATTGAGGGAGATAAAGAGTTTCCCAGACAAGTAAAAATTAAAGGAGTTCATCACCATTAAACCAACTTTACAAGAAATGTTAAAGGGTCTCCTTTAAACAGAAAAGGAAAGGCCATAACTAGAAATAAAAATATATAGGAAAGGTAAAAGTCTCACAGGTAAAGCCAAATATTTAATAAATACAGTGAATCATACATTTAAAAAGCCACTATGAAGATCAAAAGAAAAAAGTAACAAATCAACTAAAATTGTAATAAATTTTAGGAGATACAAAAGACAAAAAGATCTAAAACATGACAACAAAAACATAAAGCATGGTGGAGGGAGAAAAAATGTAGTCCTTATAAGATATATTTGAACTTACATGCCTATTAACTTAAAATAGACTGCTATAAGACACACAAAGAACAAAGAGGAAGGGAGCCAAACAAAACACTAAAAACAAAACAAAACAAAATACAGAAAACTACAAGAGATCAAGAGAAGGAAGAAATACAGAACAAAAAAAACAACCAACAATTAATAAAATGGCAATAATGACATAGTTATCAATAATCGCTTTAAATGTAAAAGGACGAAATGCTGACACATACAGACTGAAAGTGAAGGAATGGGAAAAGATATTCCACGCAAATAGAAACAGAAAGAGCTGGGGTAGCGATACTGTTGCATTTCTATACACCAATAACAAGCCATCAGAAGAAGAAATTAAGAAAACAATGCCATTTACAATTGCATCAAAAAATATAAAATATGTACCTAGGAATAAATTTAAGCAAAGAGACAAAAGACCTGTATGTATTCTGAATATAAGACATTGAAGAAATTGAAGAAGATACAAATGGAAGGATATGCCATGCTGATGAATTGGAAGGATTAATATTGTTAAAATGTCTTTACTAAAGCAATATACAGATTCAATGCAATCCGTATTAAAATACCAACAGCATTCTTCTCAGAATTAGAACAGCTAATCCTCAAATTTATATGGAGTCACAAAGACCCCAAATAGCCAAAGAAACCTTGAGAAGAACAAAGTGGGAGGCATCATGTTCACTGATATCAAACTATACTACAAAGCCACAATAATCAAAACAGTGTGGTACTTAAATAAAAACAGATATATAGACAAATGGAATAGAATAGAGTGTGCAGAAATAAATCCTTGCTATGTGGTTAATTAATCTATGACAAAGTAGACAAGGATATACAATGGAGTAAATGCAGTTTCCTAAATAAGTGATATTGGGAAAACTGGATACAAGCAAAAATGCTAAATTTGCCCAATTTCTTACACCAAATACAAAAATAAGCTTAAAGTGAATTAAAGACTTAAATGTAAGAACTAAAATCATAAGTCTCCCATAAGAAAACATAAGCAGTAAACTCTTTCTAAAAAATATGTTTTTGTGAGAGAGAAACATTAATTGGTTGCCTCCTATACTCACCCTGACTGGGGGTCAAATCTGCAGCCTAGGTATGTGCCCTGACCTGGGATTGAACCTGCAACCTTTGGTGTACAGGATGATGCTCCAACCAACTGAGTCACACTGGCCAGGGCAGTAAACTCTTTGACATTGCTCTTAGAAATATGTTTCTGGGTATGTCTTCCTGGGCAAGGGAAGCAGAAAAAAAAAAACAAATGGGACTATATCAAACTAGAATGTTTCTGCACAGCAAAGGAAACCATCAACAAAATGAAAAGACAGCCTACTGAATAGAAGATATTTGCAAATAATACATCTGCTAAGGGGTTAATACCCAAAATATACAAGAAACTCATACAACTTAACACCCAAAAACCCCCAAACGATTTAATTTAAAAATGGGTAGAGGACCTGAATAGACACTTTTCCAAAGAGGACGTACAGATGGCCAACAGATAAATGAAAAGATGCTCAAAATCACTAATCATCAGGGAAATGCAAATTCAAACCACGTGAGATATACTCTCACACCTGTCAGAATGGCTATCATCAGTAAGTCAACAAATAAGTGTTGGCACGGATTTAGAGAAAAGAGAACACTCATATACTGTTGGTGGGCTTGTAAATTAGTGCAGCCACTATGGAAAACAGTATCGGTATTCCTCAAAAAATTAAAAACAGAGCTGCCATATAACCCAACAATTTCACTTCTGGGTATTTATCCAAAGAAAACAAAAATACTAATTTGAAAAGATATATGCACCCTTTTGTTCATTTAGTTTTGCTAGTAATAGCCAAGATATGGAAGCAAACTAAATGTCCATCAATAGATAAATGAATAAAGAAGATGTAGTATGTATATGCAATGGCTATTATTCAGCAAAACAAACAAACAAACAAAAAAATGAAATTTTGCCATTTGTGACAACATGGATGGACCTAGAGGGTATTATGCCAAATGAAGTAAGTCAGAGAAAACACAATACCATATGATTTCACTTATGTGTGGAATGTAAAAAAACAAAACAAATGAATAAACAAAACAAAACAGAAACAGACCCACAGATATGGAGAACAGCGTGATGGTTGCCAAAGGAGAGGGGGTGGAATACGAAATAAAAATTAATTAATTAATTCTTAAAAATACAATAAAATGGTGTAATTCATACACTGTTCACTATAAATGGAATAGGGGCATTAAAATGTCTTTGACATTGCAAGGAATTGTACATTGGATAAATTATTGATGTTGTCTTTAACTGTAACTGTTAGGCCTTCTTTCCAGCCCACGGTGCCAGGGCTGGCAATCTGACTGCCAAGTCTTAGAAATCTTCTGAGATGAGACTCTCGAGGCTTGGAACATTGGTCACGGCAGAATGGGGGAGGAGTACTAGCCTGGAGCAAGAGACCTGGCGTCCACTTCTAAACGTGCCACTAGCCTGCTCGGTGAATTCAGACAAATTACTGCTCCTCCCTAAACTCAGCTTCCTCATTGTAAGGTGCGGCTGACAATGGTAAGACTCCCTGGAATATTTGCTGGGAAAGTGCTTTGAGGCTCCATTCACCCCCTCCGCTGGCTAACTAGAGTCAGTCCTTCTTCTTAGGCTCAATGGGAGGGGGCTGCCCATAAAAGGAGGTGCCCTACCTGGGGGCTGTGGACAGAGGCAGTACAGACAGGAGAGAGGCCACAGTGGCAGATGAGGGCCTGGATGGCAAGGCTGGGGGAACTAGCCCTGGCTCCCGTAAGAATTCACCTTGAGGACCGTGGCCAGTCTGCCCCTTCTGCATCTCAGTTTCCAGCCCTATAACACGAGGATAACCAGGCCTGCCTTGCAGTCATTATGAGAACATGAGGAGACTGGATATGAACTCAGCAGGCAGGATGAGAGGTAATGCAACTTATTTATTAATATATAACAACAAAAATGATAAAGCTCATATCTGCAATGGTTTAGGTCTTTGTTATAAAGTCTTGGTCCCTTTGTCCGGACTGGCCATGACCTTCAACTCCGGGGTCTGGGCTAGAAAGATGCTCCAGTGACCTGCATGAAAGAAAGCAGAAGAGTTGTGGGTGTAGGTGTGTATGTGCAGGGGCGTGTGTTGTGTGTGTGTACATGTTTGTACAACAGAGGCAGTGTGGCTGGCGTAGGAAAAACAGGGCAAGGACTGCGTGGACCTGGGTTTGGAGCCCAGAGAGAGAAAGGAGGCAGGTGTCCTCATCATACCCTCACATCTGGATCAGTCCTGGCACCTGACCCCACCCTCAACCAACCAACAATTGGGGGCCGGGCTGGTTTCCTGACACCTGCTGGTGACACTCCCGACTGTGACTTCTCCCCCACCTGGGTCCAATCTTCCTCGGTGTAGTGTAGAGCAAATTAAAGGCATCAGAAGGAAGTCGTTAAGAGAATTCCAAGGGGAAATGTTGCAGTAGAGGGAAGAGGCAGCACAAGAGTTTGGGGCTCAGATCTCCCTCCTCTACAGCCCTGAGTCCCCCCTCCCAAGATGAAATCCAGCAGGCTCTGCCTTATCCTCCTGCTCCTCAGCACCGGAGTTGAGAAATCTCTGGCGCAGACGCCCACTGGATTCCTGTGCCGGGAACTGACGTCTGTGGCTCACAGCCACCCCCACCCCACCCCCAAGCACCAGCAGCCTAAAACTCCCCGAGAGGCTCTGGCCTCTCACCAGGCTCTCTTCCCAGGTCCCCATCTCAGCCCCACATCCCACCTTCGTGGGTGCCGGTGAGCAGCCGGAAGTTCTGTGCCTCTCTCTGGAAGTCTTGCTTCCTGACTTTCTTGATCTGAATCAAGTGGAAGATTCCTGAGGGCAGAGACAAAAGTATGAGCAGAAAAGGGAGGGCCATGGATCAGAGAAATGGGGTGACTTAGACTTGGAATAGCCCCTGTCACATCCCTCCCCTACCCTATTCTGATCAGACACCAAATCCTGTGGACTAGATTTCCTAAATATATATTTGGAATCTGTTCTCCTGTCCCTGCTGCCATTCTCCCCATTCTGGCCCCATTGTGTCTTGCCTGAGTCACTGCACTCTGACCACTTTTTAATGCCCCTCCAACCTATGACCTTAACTGCTGTCACTCAAAAATATACACGTTTCCCTGTCATTCCCCTTCCTGGACCTCCTGTCACCTCTTCTGGTCCTGCTCCTGTCACCATCACCATCCTGCTCTCACACCACTCTCCTGTCTACAATATAGAAGGGAGGGTTGAAGCAGGGAGGAAGGAGGGAGGGAGGGAGGTGGGAGGCAGGGAGAGAGGAAGGAGGGAGGGAAGGAGGAAGGAAAGAAGGAAGGAAGGAAAGCTGCCAGGCATGTATGGACTAGTCAAGCTTTTTTCTGAGCATAGAATGAATGATAAAAATCAATAGGTGTGCTTATTCAGACACCAAAACACTAACATGCGTCAGAGTTGTAGCCCCCTTTCAGCGCAGTTCACCGACCCCCTGAGTGGCCTGGCCTGTGCTCTAGCCCTAGCCAACTACTTGAAGAACCCTGAGGGACCAAGCCTTTACATATGCCACCCCATCTTTTGGAACTCCTCCTATTGCCACGAGGTGAGCTCTTACTCATTTTTCAAGCCTTAGCTGGGAAGTCTTCCTTTGCTCTCCCCACCCCCACCTGCTAGTTATAACTTCCTTTCTCCTTGGGATCCAAAGAGGACGTTATAACTACCCACAGTTCTTGGCTTCTGTTGGTGATTGTATCTATTTCTAATGTGCTATCATTATGTCTATTCTTGTCTCCGCTACCAGACTGGGAACTCCTGGGTCCCCTGAGCCTGGCCCATATCAGGCATGTAGAATGAATGAATGAGTGAGTGAACGAGTCCCTGGATGGATAAGCAAATACATGTGTACCCAATGTAGGCCGGGCCCTGAGGGGGAATGAGGTATCTATCTGGATCTCCTGATGTTTGCATTCCATGGGGAGCTGGCCGCTGGCACCACACAGGGTGCTGAAGCCTTGCACACATGGGCTGTGAGGTGGCACCAGCTGTTACCACAAGGGGCTGTGGCCAGAAAGAACAGATGTGACAGCAAGGGCTCTGCTAGGCCAGCACTGCGCTCAAGGAAACCAAGAACTGGCCTTGCTTATGGGAATCTAAGTGGGATCCCACCAAGGGCAATGGACAGCACAGATTCTGAAATGAAGATCCAGGAGGTCAGGTATGTTTCTGGGCCCCCCAGCCTAGATGCCAAGGCCCAGGATGTGGGAGAGATTCACTCCAAAGGCCCAGGCGGTATCATGAGCATGAGCTGGGGATGGGTCCTTCTGCTGCAAGCCTGCCACCGCACATACCCCAAAACACAAATTGAAGAGGAGGTAGCAGGGATGCAGGTGGGTCCCCACACTCTAGCCTGTAAAGCATGGCTGGAAGGACTGGCTCTCAGGCCTGGAATCAAGAGCTAAAAGGAGGGTCATAGTTGTACCTCTTGCTCTGTGAAGGGCATGCCAGGTCTGAGGGCAGTGGGACTCTGTGGACCCTCAGGGCAGAGGTGGCACTGGTAGGTGAGTCCCAGGAAATAGGATAGGCTCACTCAGCTCAGCATAAAGATGAACTGTCCCTGGGCAGAGCCATCCAGTGTTGGAAGTCAATCACCTGACCGGAGGTAGGCGGGCGTATGGGCACTAGAGACATCAGTGAGGCCACAGGGGGACCTCCTTCCTAGGTGGGGGTAGAAATGGAGACCCCTAGGCCCCTTTTACTCTGGATGGCCAGAATCTAAAAGGCCCTCAACTTTAAGCCAACTCTGTTCAGCTTCTGGAGTCTGGGAGTCCCCTCTCTTGCCCCCTGCCACTGTGGTGTGGCCTCACTTAGCCCAGGTTTCAACATCCACCTGTTCACTTTGTCTCCAGGCCAATTCTCCTCTCCCTCTCTCTCTCCCTCTCCCTCTCCCGCCTCCAAGGCCTGCAGCTTCCACTCTTCTGTGTGAGAGAACAGTGCAGATTTCTCACCGACAGTCCCACTGTGGAAGTGTTTGACTCCCATGGTCAGGGGCAGGGAGGCAACGGGAAGTGGACAGGGCATTTAGGTCACCCCAGGGAGGTGAGATTTGGACAGAATGGTAGGGCCTGGCATTGTGAAGCTGGAAAGCCCTCACACCACTCCGCTTTGTGTCTTTTCTTCCAGGCCTAGGGTAATGAGACTGGCTGTCACACCGTCTGGGCACACCCTGACCTTCCTCAGGTGCCATGGTGGGGGCGGCACTGGGGACAGTCAGAACTGGGTTGGAGCCTTTATTGCTTAAACTGTGTGACTTTGAGTGAGTCATTTCACCTCTCAGACTCAATTTTCTTATCTGCTAAATGGGGCATTGATACCCACCCCCAAGGTTCTTATGTGGTTTAAATGAAGCACATCATACCTAATGCCTGCGACACACCAATCACAGGGCACAGGGCATGTACGCATGGGCTCTAGAGCCAGTGTTGGAGGCTGTTGCTGCCACAATAGCTGCAGTGTGCCCCTCGTGCCTTTCTAAATCCTGCCCAGCCCCAGGCCCATCTGCCATGAAGTGAGCTCTTGCTGCACCCAGGTCACTGCAGGACATTTCTCTGTGATCTCAGCACCTGGTGGGGGTGCGGTGAGTCCCAGAGTAAATGTGCTGCCAGCACCTGTCCAGGGACTGATGGAATCTCAACGTACAAAAGGATTATAAGGGTTACTCCCCAGCTTCTGGGAGAACTGCCACCCAGCCCTTGTCTGCACACTCCTGTGAATGGAGCCTGCTCCCTCTCTTCATTGCAGGAAGGCTCTAAGTATGAGAAAGTGCTTCCTCTCATTGGCTGAAACCTGTATCACTGCATTTCTAAATGAGTTAATGAGGTGCGATGAGAAGGATAGTGACATTGTTGACACCTACTATAGGTCAGGGGTTGTACCTATGTTATATCATTTAATCCTCCAAAAACCCTCACCCTCAATTAACAGAAGAAAAAGCTGAGGCCCAGAGAAGTCAAGTGATCACCCAAGGCCACACAGCTAAGAAATGGCAGGGCTGGGATTTACACCCAGGTCTGATTCTAAAGCCCCTGCTTGTTGACCCTTGCGGTCAGTCAGAACACAGCTTGCTCCCTCTGCCTGGGGCAGTCCTTCAGAGCCAGGAAGCCAGTGGTCCTGTCCCCCTGAGTCTTCTCTTCTCCAAGCTCCACAGCTCCGCTTTCTTCATCCATTCCGCCTACGACAGGGGGCAGAGTAGAGCAGGGAAAGAGCCGCATCTGACGTCACAAGACATGGGCTCTAGTTCCTCCACTTACTGGCTGTGTGGCCTTGAGCCAGGTACTTCACCTCTCTGAGCCTCAGTTTCCTCATCTGTAAAATGGGGATAATAATATCTAACTCTCAGGATCGCTGAGTATCAAATGAGGTAACGAACGTGAAAGCACTTTGTAAATTCTAAAGTACTTCACACATTGGTTATTATCATTGTCATCATTCTTATTATCCCTTTACTGTCCCCTCCTTATTGTCCCCTCTTTCACCATCCCCCACCCCCAGCCAAACTCATCAGGAGAGAAAAGTGACCTTAGAACTAATTTACAGTAAAAGGGTTTAGTTGGTTTTACTTTACCAAGGGGATTTATATTTCTCAAAAGAGCCAGAAACAGAACTCTCAGCAATTTCCTTATCAATAAAAACGCTTCTTGACCTTCATTTGGTGGCATAAGTAGCCTGTTGAATAGGGTACATTTCTCACAGAATGAGAACTATATTCTGATTTTAACTTACCTGGGGAGATAGAATCTACCATAGAGAAAAGGCTAAATGAAACTAGCTGCCAGGCCCTTCTGCTTTGAGGGCGCTGTGAGGACCCTCCCGCTTGAAAAGATCTCCCCTCACACAATGCTGGAGATCCACCAACAGACACCTCTTTATTTCATCAGGGTAGGCGGGCACCACTCTGTCCCGACTCCTTGCAAGGTGCAACAACCCCTTCCGCCCAGGAGAGGGAGCCCTTTGAAGCCCTGGCATCTCAGATATGGTGAGCTTATCAGAACTGTCAGAGAATCAGAATCGGTGTCTTCCTCTATCTTGGAATCAGGGCTCTCTGCAAGGGCAGCTAGCCCAAAGGCACTTGATCAACAAAACATGCCCGTAAGGCCCTTGCGGGGCCTGGAGCTCAGGAAGGGGGTATGCCTAGCTGGGAGTATGCCAGTGCTCACCTTTTATCAGCTTCCAGAGGTAGATGTCCACCTGCTCAGAGGCCTCACGCTCAAGGACAAAGCGACGTAGGTTGTCTGGACGTGGGGATACTGACATGTGCACAAGGACCCGGCCTGGCGCCTTCGGACACCGGGTGGCACTTATCTCACTGTGGCCAGGGTCTGCCTTGTCCTCTGGGAGAGACAAGGAGCTGGTGAATGCTCTGTCTCCCCACCCCTGTGGGCTCAAAAAGAGGGGCCACTGGTCTGACATCCCCCTCAGGGTCTCTATGATCCTTGGGGAAATTTCTGGTGCCCTGGGAAGAGAAGGAGGTCTCTGGGGAAGAGAGAGGGAGCATCTCCCTCATTCACCCACATCGATCAGCATATCAGAAAACTTCCCACCCTTCAGGGCCCAGCTCATCTTCCACCTCCTCCAGGCAGCCCACTGTTTCCTCCCACTTAGCTTTAAAAACCCTTCTTGCTTATGACTCCCACTCATGCCCTTAATCCCACACTGCCTTGCATTGCCTTGTCATTGTTCCACTTGGGTATGTTTTCTCTTTAAAAGAGACCCACAAGGTGAAGGGCAGGAACCACAATCTCCAAGTCTTTTGAGTCACTCACACCAAGCAGGGGCTCTCAGTGAAAATCACACAATGAGCGGTTTGAGAGGGTTTGAGGTGATGATGGCAGTAACGATAATGGTGGCTGTGGTGGAGGGACGATGATGGTGACTGTAGTGGTGGTGGTGGGGTGAGGATGGAGATGGTGGGGTTGGTGGTAATGGTTTTGGTGCCAGATGGATACAGTCTTAAAGCTTTGACAGGCTGGAATTCCAAGAACACTCTCCAGAGCTTCCCATGTACCAACATTCCCTGACTACTTTTCAGGGACTGAGGGACTAAGCCCTACACATACACCCCCTTCTAGGTGCTTACTAGTTATAAAGCCTTAGAGATGTCCAGCTAAGAGCTGTCGCAATCTCAATACTTTTCAGAGGAAATGGACTGGGTGCTGGTGCCGGAGCGCAAGACCAGGTATGTTTGTGAAGCAGCCCAGGAGTGAGCCAATTCACGCTGAGCCTCCCCACCCACCCCTCTGTGTTCCAGGCACAATCCTGTCATGCTCCCCCCCGACCCTGTCCCCAAAGCATATTACTCTGACAAACAATAATTATTTCTTATGTTTGGATTTTGATATAAATTCATAAAGCATTTTCATTAACTCTGTGTCTGAAGCTCAGAAAGGTCAAGTAACTTGTCTAAGCTCACAACAGTAAGTCGGATAAGTAAGGAAGTCAGTAAGCAAGTGAATGCAAACTCAGATTTCCTGACATTAAACGCTGGGGCAGGTGGAGGCTTCGGGTAATTGCAGCCACTCAGTCATGCCATTTGTTAAATAAGTGAGTTGTGAGAATGAAATGAATTATGTGAAATCACCTGGCACCAGTAGGTTCTCAGTGCACGTTTCCTTGTCTTTTTCTTCCCATTCCTCTCCTTTCGTCTTTCCCAACCCAGCCCTCAAATGAGATATGGCCAGGGCACAACCTCACCTTGCACCTTCAACCCCACCTACCCTCTTTCTAGGCTGCAGGGAATAGGCCTGCCCCTCACATCTGCTACTATTGACACTCACAGGCTGTGCTTCTCACTGAGATGCTCAGACGTTCCCTTTGGCACACTTGCTAGCCCTAGGGTCACATGACATTGTCGAAAGAACTCAGCCATCAAGTCTGGAAGCCTGAGTTTGAGTTCCAGTTCCAGCTCTACTAGTACTTTGCTGCATGACTTAGGAAAGTTCCTTCTCTTCTCTGGGTCTCAGTTTTCCCATATGTAGATGAGGGTTGAAAGAAGACAACAGAGGGCAAAAGTATGGTCTTTGGAGTCAGAAGACAATGGTTCAAATCCCAGCTCTGTCACTTACAGTTAGTTGTGTGACCTGAAACAAGGTATTTATCTTCTTGTTTCTTAGAAGGGAGGTAGACACCTGCCTTGTCCACTGTGGAGAGTATTATGTGAACTCATGCATGCAAAATACCTACCTGGCACATGGCTCAATAAACATTGGCTATTTCTCTTAAAAGTCCAGATATCCTAAGACTTCATAGAATCCAGAACACTATTTGATTCTCAGTATATATATATATACATATATATATATATATGTCTGAGAGCCTCTGAACCTGTCTCTGTAACACTAAATGGTTCCACAGCAATATATTAGAAGCCTGGCATTTTCCATGGCTGTGCTTCTAACATTCTGTACATCTAAAAACCCTGCATTCTGTGGCTTTGAGACAGCTCCCCATCCATGTCAGAGATGTTCCACGTGTGTGTGCCTTGAGAGAATCCCAGCGCTCACTCTGGCTAGCACCTCCCTGCCCTCAGCCTCTCTTTGTACCTGGGCAAATCTTGCAGCACTTTCCGGCCACTTTCTCAGGGTGATGGCAGGGGTACTCAGTGGGGCAGGTTACCCGCTGGCAGTCCTGGCGGCCGTCCTGACAGGTGCACAGGATGCAGGGCAGTGGTCCAAAGGAGCGAAAGGCTGGGTGCCACACCTCCCCATGGGAATATGTCTTCCCGCCATGCACACAGGCTGAGCCAAGGAGGGCAGAAAGGGAGGAGGATCAGTGCCTTGTACTCTGACCAGAGGCAAGTAACAGGTGGGAGTGGGGCCCCGGGGAGTCCCTGCTCCACTAGTCTGGCCAAGCCATACTGCCTGAAAGTAGAGGCCAGGGTATAAAACTGGCTCCATGTCCCTGACACCCTCCCATCTCAGCACCCTGGGCTTAGACATGCCCAGGAAGGACTTGCTGAAGATGGGCAGTCCTCCTCCTGTCCTCATGGTTCCTATGATGGGACGAGGAAGGGGTGGCCCCACAGTGGGAGATCTGACATCAGGTTCTGTCACACCTGGCTGTGCAAGCTCTGGCAGGCCCCTTCCCATTTCTCTGTCCTAGTGTCCCATCTGTACAAAGAAGGACTAGGACAGGTGCCTCTGTAGCCATACCGCTCCACCAGCTGGGGCGCCCTCCCCCCGCTGCCATGGCTGCCCATGTGGCCTCCTTCCCCCTCCATCCTGATGGTCCTCTGGCAGCTCAGCTTTCCTTCTCCTTCCTTTGTCATAGACTTGCCCCCAGCACTTCCTTCAGTTGTAGTGATTTGTTTCCATGTCTGGAGCCCCTCAAGGATAGGGACCATTTTTCATCATTCTGTTCTGTGCTCCTCAATTCCCAGCAAAGACATGGCAGGTGCTCATTGTTCTACTGCCCACAGTCCCAGTTCCAGGACTTGCTCTGTCTCTCACTCAGTATCCAAGCCTCAGTGTCCTTATCTGTCAAAGTAGGGATTAGACCTTACGTCCTTTAGGGGCACCTTCCATTTTGATGCTCCATGAGACTATAAGCTCATGGCCAAATTGAGATTGGAGATCACTGAGTCAGGGATACAGGCATGGGAATTAGGAGCAGTCGGGGACCCCCTTCCCCACCTCAGGAGCTGAAGGAGGTTTCAGTCCTCACCTTTCTTATGCTTCTCCTTCAGGACGATCTGGATTGTTGTGCTGCCCGCCCCCTTCGGTCGGAAGTGGCGAGGGATGAAGCTCAGAGGGGAGCTGAGCCCAGTAGGTGCTGGGGTGCCCAGGCCTCTCTTCCTCCCACTGTCCCCTGAACACGGATCCTGGGAATGTCTCTGCAAATGGCAAGAAGATTGAAGATCACTGGTGGGCCACTGCCAGGGGAGGAGTGGCAAGACAGAGGCTGCACTGAGAGGCCTGAGGGTGGACACCAGCATGACTTCCCACAGGCTGGGGACAGAAGGAAGACCTGGATGGGGTCTAAGCTGTTCTCACACGGTTGGTCGATCTTTGAAAACTCGGAGAGCAGTTCTTTGGAACTCCAGCCTCCAGCAAGCCCTTTTGAGGCTTCTCAGAGTCAGTGCCTTGGGGCTGGGTGAGCAGAAGGCACTGAGGGCTTTATCTGGGTGACCTAAGTGCTTAGAGATCTGCAGAACTTAATATTTGAGAAATAGAATGTGAGCCTGGAGTGAGGAAGAGGGTCAGGACATTCTTCTTTGTCTGAGAAGATTTAAGGGATGGAACAAGGAGACAGGCCTCTGAAGATCCCACCAGAATCCCATGGGACAAAAAGATAAGCAGCAGGCCCCATCCAGAGGCAGAGGGTCTCCAGAGCTCAGGCCTCCTTTCCTGAGCCCCTAGAATCCAAGATCCCAAGAGCCTGCCCCCCAAGATTGGTTGGGGGTTCTGGCAGTGCTAGCAAATAGTGTGTGCTGAGGGCAGTGTAACGGGCTGGTGGCTTTGCAGCTCATAGTTTGGGGACTGGCAGCTCTAGGCCATAGGAGAGGAACAAGTGGTCTGGGAGCAAGGGGCTGAACTTTAACCCACCTCACTGACCCCAAATCACTCACACTCCTTCTTCTACAGCACCTTCCTGTCCCATACAGTCTCAGTTAGTCCTTTAATGGCTGGACGGAGCCCACAAGAGCTCCCAAAGCAGAAACTTGTGTCCCAGGCCCTCAGAAGGCCCCTAGGAAATGCTCATCAAGTGGAACAAAGGCAAGAAGGAATTGAAGAGCCCAACCCCCAAATGTGACTTGCCCACATCATCCAGTAAATAGCTGCTTAGGGCCTGGAACAAAGCCCGGTGGGTTTCACTTAGCACACTGCCTCCTGGGGAGGGTATGGGGAGGAAAGGGAACTACCTGGCTCAGGTCCTGTGGCACAGAGACCCCCATCTGAGAAATGCCCAGCTGGGAAGGGGATAAGCTGGTAGAGAAGAAGGGAGAGCTCATTGGTTCAGACCTCGGGGGAGTCCTAAGGAAGGCGAGCCCAGCCTCCAGCCAGCCAGGGTCCAAGTGACCCAGGTTGAAAGAGCAGGTGGAGTTGTTCACATTGCAGACAGCACAGATGGTGGGTGGGGACTTGAGTCGGAGTGTGAGCCCATTCTCCCACCTCTTTCCTCTCCAACCAGAGAGAGCTGGGCAGTTCGGTTTTGGGTAACTCTAGACTAAGATGGAAAGGGGCCAAGATGGGGGTCGGGGACAGAGAGGTAGCCCCCACACAAAGAACCAGCACCTCTGGAGCTGGGTGGGAAAGCCTGACCCAAGTCAGAGGCCACTCCCTTCAGGGGATCGTGCTGCTCAGAGGTGGCCTGAACAAGGACAGACATAGGCTGTGGATGGAACAGTGTCAACGCGTTTCCCAGGAGGAAAATCAGTAAGTTTGGGGCCTGCTCCTGTTCGTTTGGTGCTTTTTCCTCTGCTCCTCCTGGCCCATCAGTCATGACAGGAGCCATGATGCAAGGCTAGGGACAGGGCCTGGGCCTGGTGGGGCAAATGGACCTGACCCAGGGGACACATGAGAAATGAAGACAATGACTACTATTGCTTGCTCCGGAGTCATGGAGACTTAGGCCCTGGATACCAGTCCACCTCCCCTCCTCTCCCCACCCAGTCAGTAAAGCTGTGCACTCACCACCCCTCGGTGTGACTGTGTGGTGTTCTCTTCAGCTGATTTCTCACTTGACCCATCTGGAAATGCAAAGGGAAGTCAGGTCAGCCTCTGCCTCCTCAGCCCTGCTGGCTGGAGCCTTTCAGGCCTTCACTTCTAGACTCTGCCCCTCTAAGGCCAAGTGCTACCTCTGCAGCCTCCAAGCACCAGCAGGTCCCTTTGTCCCAGGGGGGACTTATTCCCACTTCTCATTATAGCCTCTCCTCGCCCTTGGGTTGACAAAGTCCCTACATCTGGGTTGCTGCCTCAGTTTCCACACACTGACCTCCTGGTCACCATTAGGACTGAACTTCTTGGCGGGGCCAGAGCATCTTGTTCAGTGCCCATCACGGATGACCCAGAATCCCATCCCTGCAGCCCACTTAGTTGCAGTTCCCTGCAAAGCCACTCTGCCTGGCCACACTTGAAGTCGCCAGGCCTTGGTCTACACATTGCACTCCTGGGCAGCTCCCTCTAGCCCCTCTGCCCCTCCAACTGGGACACCCTAGGACTTTGCCACCCCCTACTTCCTAGGGCACCAGCACACAAGGCCCTCTGGAGCCCTGGGACTTCCTCAAGCCCAAGTGGGCCTCTCTCTTCCGAGTCCCTGGATCACACACAGTCTGGCGCCCTACAAGGATTCTAGGTTCAAAGACCAAGAACACTGGAATTAGACTGTCCATTAGAAACCACTGAGGTCAACCGCTCAGGGCATGCATGGCACAGCTGAGGCCCAGAGAGGGGAAGAGACCTGCAGGAAACCACTGGAAGAACCAAGACTACACTGGAGTCATCTGGCTCCTGGCCTGGTGCCCTTCCACAGCACTAGCATCCAGGGACACATTACTCTGTGGTTTACTCCCTCCCCGAGTCCCGCCTTCTCCGAGGTGTTTTCTTAGACTGCCCCCAGCCTACTGCGCACAGTCCAGCCATCTATGTACTTTGTTCTGCTTAGCCAGCTGTCCTTCACTAGCTGATGTGTTAGCCTGTCTCTGTTCTCTGCACAGATTCTCTCTGGATTTTGTTTGACATGTGTGCTCTGAGCCCTGGCGAGCCCAGACCTGTCACCAGTTCTGCCATAAGGATGACAGAAGATGTCGTCCCTACCTGCACATATCCCTTACCTGTGCCCCTTCTGATCCTCTCAGCCTCAATCGATTGCAGGGACTTCAGCAGCACTCCACCAGCCCCCCTGCCCCCCCCCCCCCCCGCCAAGGGCTGCAGCCGACTTACCTCAGCCTCCATCCGCCAGCACCTACTCTCATGTCCACGCCTCCTGCCTGTGTCTCCTGCCCCCAACCCATTCATGCCTCCTGCTCCCAGGGCAGCCTAGCACCCACATGTGCACTCATAAGAGGGGAGATGAGGGACTTCACCATGCGGTGAATCTTGGACCAATATAAGTTAGTGGCTGGGGGACAAACTCTTCCTCCTCCTCTATCAACCCAACTTTTCTGAGAAGCAGAGGATGCCTGAAAGCAATAGGTCACACCTTATATCAAGCAGAGGCAGCTCCCCCATGCATCTTCGTTGTTTCTTCCTCCTTCCCTTCCTTACTCTCCCTTCCCCTCCTTCTTACTCCCTGGGATTGCAATAAAAAAATGCACATCAGCCTCTGCCACAGGCTCCACTTTCTGAGAGGCCTGGACTAAGCCACACCCTTGAGGAAGGAGTGGTCTGCTACATGCTAAGTGTCCCCCAAGGATCCCCCTGCTCCAAAGGTCCATGGCTGGGTCTCGGGGGTGGGATTGGTGGGCACTGCCTGGTCTAGGGACAGACTCACTTTTGCAGGCCTGGCAGCAGGAGCTGGGCAGTGGGAGGGGTGCAGGGCAGCCTGGTTCCGGGCAGGTCATGAGGCCGCAGTAGATCTGGCCCTCCTGATGGAGAGAGCAAACAGGCGCTGGGAGAAGAACTTCGATGAGGCTCAGTCTTGGGGCTGGGAGAGCCTCCGTCCTGGGGAAGGCAGGAGCAGCAGAGCGACCTGGGCAAGGCCCACCCAGTTCAGGAGAGGGGTCCTCTGTACCCTCCCCACTCCCACTCCAGGCCCTGACATAGCATTCATCCCTCAGCTTCAAAAGTGTTGTTGCACCCTGTCTCCCTAGGCTCTCACCACCACTCGGTGAGGTGGGACCTTCCATCCTACAGAAGGGGAGAGCTTGCAGAGTGGTTTACACTGCCTGAAGTCAGAGACGCAGCTGGGCAGAATGGACTAGAGCCCAGTCCTCAGGCTTTTCTTATTGAAATCAATGTCCTCCCTGGCCTAAAGGGAGGAACTTGGGTAGGGGATACCCTGGGCTCATCTTGCTCTCACTGAAAACCCTAGGTCTGCAACTTCAGGCCCTAGCCTGAAGAGGCAACACTGCAGGGGAAAGGGCCTTCTGGGAATCAGGAGGCCAGATGACCTTTGGTGAGTCACTTCTCTTCTCTGGGCCTCAGTTTCTTCCTCTGTAAAATAGGGGCAAACCCATCTGGGCTGTGAAGATCAAGTGAGGGAATAGTTGTGAAAACCCTTTTTAAAATGTAAGGCATATAAAAAATGGGAGGAAGTGATATTACCTCAAGTTTCTCCCTATTCCTTTTCCAATGACTCTCAAAAATAAGGATTCCTCCCTGGCTGGTGTGGCTCAGTGGATTGAGTGCCAGCCTGCAAACCGAAAGTTCACAGGTTCAATACCCAGTCAGGGCACATGCCTGGACTGTGGGCCAGTTCCCCAGTTGGGGGTGTGTAAGAGGCAACCAATTGTTATTTCTCTCTCACATCAGTGTTTCCCTCCCTCTTTTATTCCCTCCTTCCCCCTCTCTCTAAAAGTAAATAAGTACAATCTTAAAAAAAAAAAAAAAAGTAAGGATTCTGATTTCTCAGACAAGGCCAGGAGTAAGTCAGCTCCATATAAACAGGCATGAGAAGAAGGAAGGGGAGACCCAAGCACCCAGTGAGAAGGGGCAAGAAATCACAAAAATGCTTTTACCAACCCCACCACCATCATTTCTGTCTCTTCCCACAGCCGCCTCCTAATCTCTTGCCCCTTCACAGGAAGCAGCATGATGTAGGGAGAGGACCATGGGTTTTGGAGTTATGTGGCCCTGGGTCTGAATTCTGGCTCTGCCATTTAACTGGCTGTGCGACCTTAGAGAAGTTGCTTAACTGCTCTGAGATTCGATTTCTTCATCTGATATCCTTCTCTTAGGGTCACTGGGAGGTTGTATATCAACATGAGCATATCTATGAACCTAGTAGGCACAATGGAGTAGACTATTGCAAGAGATTAAGGCCCTGTAAAAATAATCTCTCTCGGTTGACTTATAAATAGTGACTCTCATTTGTCAATCATTTGCTCAGCACAGACACTTTAAGGACCAGAGCCTCAGACTGATGGGATCCTCTTACAGAACAGATGGAGAGGCAGGCCTGAGAGAAGTGACTCCCTCAAGGTCACACAGGGAACCACGACAGAGCCAGAGTCCAATACCTAGTCTAGGCCTCCTCTCCTGGCATCACTGTTAAATCTGATCATTGGAAACAGAGGACATTGGAGATTACCTGGTCAGACTCCCTATGCATGCAAAGGAACTGAGGCCCAGAGAAGGTTGGCGATCAGGCAGTGAGGCAATCTGGAGAGCAGGAGTTCCTCCTGACAATGCACAGATGGGGAGCTAAGCCCAAGGGTAAAAATAAAATGCTGAACTCCCTGTAAGCCTATAGCAGGGCCACACCTAGGACCCTCACATGGAGGAGGGTGAAGGCTTTCCAGAGAGGGCCTTGTTTGCCTTCAGTCTCTGTGTGCTGTTAACAGAGCAGAGTCAGCCCTGCCTGTCCCTAGACTTAACTCTGACCACAGCATCGGGAGTTTTGGCAGCTTCAGATTAAATTCCATTTGCTACAGTCTGGCCTTGTCTCTGTGCCCCAGGACTGATAACTGATCAATCATTCATTTGTTCATTCAACAATCATTAAAGACATCCTCTGTATGCCAGGTCTTCGGCCAGGAGCAGTGGAGGATAAAGAAATGAATTGGGCGCTGGCTGGTATGGCTCAGTGGATTGAGCACCAGCCTGGGAACCAAAGGGTTGCCGGTTCGATTCCCAGTCAGGGCATATGCCTGGATTGTGGGGGCCAGGTCCCCAGTTGAGGGTGCGTGAGAGGCAACCACACATTGTTGTTTCTCTCCCTCTCTTTCTCCCTCCCTTCTCTTCTGTCTAAATAAATAAATAAAATCTTTTTTAAAAAAACAAAAAAACGAAATGAAATGAAATGAATTGGGTATGTTCTCTCCCCTCTAGGAGTGCAAAGTCAACTGGGAAAAAAACAAATGGGCCAATGTCAGTGCAAGGTGACGGATGCTGTAACTGGCAGCTCAGGAGGGTGCAGAAGCCCATAGAAGGGCAGGATCTTCCAAACCCCTGGTATTCCTTTGCTTCTGAGCCCATTCACTCTCACTTTGCTTTGACCAGGGACAATCTCCCTCCCTCCCAGTTCACACCACCTTGCCTTTCAAGCCCAGACCACTGGCCTGGGCTAGAGGGAAGGCAGGGGTTTCTTACGGTACAGCTGCAGAGGACACACTGGTTGGGCAGGCGGGAAGGGAACAGCTCATGGGCACTGAACATCTCTCCATGTTGGTACATGGTCCCATTGTGCTGGCAGGACTTTGGAGGGGCCCGGAGCCCAGAGGGGGTATGAGGTTCTGCAGGTGGGGAGGGGAAAGAAGAAGAAAATGAGGTTTCATGTGGATCTAAGAACTTTGCCAGAATTAACTGGGCCCATTTTCTGAAGATTTTGCATTTTATCCCATCTTGGCATTTAAATTGAGTTCTGACCTCAATCTTTCCAGACAGTCCCCATATCAGCTAACCAAGAAGAGGTCTTGCTGACACCTGCATCTGGCTTTGTCACTCTCTCCCATGGCTGCTCACCATGGCCTTTCGTCCCTCGGGTGTCTGAGCTGGTCCTGACCAGAGCCAGAGGCAAGGTCAGAAGTCCCAGCTCCACTTAGCCCCACTCAGTGGGGACCTGTGTTACTTCATTCAACATTCAGTAAGTGTCTATGGTGCACCTGGTCTAGGTGCTGGTGACACAGTAGTGAACAGAATAAAGTCCCTTGCAGACTGACATCCCAGTGGAGTCAGCTGGGATGATCTAGACTGTCCCTGTGCTCGGTGTAAGTTCCTGTCATTCACTGGCCACCAGAGCCACCCTCCCCATCACCTGTGATTAGCCAGCCCTCATCCTGCCAGGTGGAGGGGTAAGCCTCTAAGGCTCCTGTCCTGAGAGAACCTGCTCATCCTCTCAGACACCTTTACTAAACACTTTCTCCATACCAGGTGCAGTGCTAGGCATCAGGAATGGAGTGCTGAACAAGACTCAGCCCCTCCCATCAAGAAACTCACAATCTAATTGGTAGAAAGACATGCCATCAGCAGTGACACTGTCACATGGTAAGGGCTAGGGAACCAAGGAGGAGCCACTAACTCAGCTGGGACCTGGGAAGGGGTATGGTCAGGGAATGATGGTCTGAATTGAGTCATGAATAACATGTAGAGCCAGGCAGGCAACAGGGCAGGAGAGGGAGAGAGGAGCATGTGAGGAAGAAGTGGCCTGGGCCAAGGCACAGTCAGGAAGGAGCTGTCAGGACTCCTGGAGTTAGCCTCCAATAGGGAAAGGGCATAATGCCCCTCACTGGGCAGGATGAAGCTCAGAGCCCTGAGCCCTGACAGAATGTGAGCCAGGAATCTCTGTGACCCGAGGCAGAGTCATGGTCAGATCTCACTGCAGGCCCCCTTGGGAAATGAACCCCTCTATGTCCATTCCACACAGGTGTCTAGCTCACCGGGAGAGCCCTGGTTCCAGAGCCTAGAGGCTGAGGCCAGAATCTGGAACACCCCTCATCACCTTCTTGAGCCTTCTAAGGACAGATCCTCCTCTCAACATCTCCCCGCACCCACTCTTCGACATTGGCCTCTGGGCTGGCTGCCTCTCATTGGCCACTTGGTTATGCCAGTTTCTTCGTACAAGACTTTTCCTCTCTCTTACCTTTACCTCCTAGAATCCCAGTCATAGAGGCTCCTAGGATCTTTAAGTCATGAGTTCATAGACATTTAGCATCAGGACACACAAAGACCCCGATCCTCGTGCTGGGAGGAATCCAGAGTACATGTACTCCAACTCCTTTGGTCATTCCCAGCCCCAGGGCTGTAATCCTGGGGCTCCCTGCAGGGCCTCCCAGTCCCAGCTCACTCACCTCCACTTACCCAGGCAGGTCCATTCCCTCTGGCTCTGGCCAGCCAGAGAGACGTTGGGGCCCAAGTGTGCCATCAATAGGCCAAGCACGCCCCTATTCCCCTCAGCACTCTCCACATTTTCTCCCCAATCCTGCCAAGCACAGCTACTTAAGAATGAGAAGTTTGCTGCTACCCCAACCCTCCTTGGGTATCCGGGATGTTTCTTTCCCTGAGCACCTTTGTTCCTCAACACCTCTGATGGCTAGACGTAGCCCCTCTCATTTCAGGGACCTCCCCTTGCCAGAGGCCTGCCTCCGGAGTGAGAGAAAGGTCAGCAGGCGCAGGGGGACCAACCAGACTACTTACCCACACACCGGGGACAGCACTGCTGTGGCTCCGTCACAGGCTGGGGGCAGTGGACAGGCGGGCAGTGGAGGTGGTAACAATTCACATGGGCATTCTGAAGGGGACACAGGGGTCGGTTCTGGTTCCAAAGAGCCATTGCCTGAGCCCGTCCTCTCTGAGAACCCCAAAACAACTACAGACACTGTGCTCATTTTAAGCCTGTTATTGAATGAAAACAATAAACTCATATGTCCGGTCTCTCCCCTTCCCCCTCTCACTTGTGTGGTGCCCTGACCACAGAGGAGGGCACCCTGTGCATGGGTTTGTGTCCTTTCATGGTGTTTGGGACAGACAAGTTAAAGCCTCAAGTTATTTCTGCATTGACCTTGACTGTTATTTTAACTCCAGGACTTTGTTCTTTGACCTGAGCCTAAGTTTCATGGTTAAGAGAGGAATGTGACATACGAGGACAGGTGATAGGGTTGGGAACAAGGCTAGAAACCTGACGTGGTGAAGACTCAGGGCTCTGTGACCCACCCCCTGAATCTCTGGGAGGTCTGGTGACCATGCACAGAGCCCTTGCAGTTGGCACCAGAGAAGTAAGAGCCCGACATTCTCGTGCTTTTTCAAGTACAGCACGTGAGAGAGGAGGGAGCACAGAAACCTAACGGAGAGAGAGGAGAGCTAGAGAGAGAGGAGCCAGCACCCCTTTTGGCTTCTTTCCTAGTCGTAGGCTTCTCACACCGGACTTTCCCCTGTTGTTACAATGAACCATGCACATCTGTGTCACCTATTCACCACCAATTTCCGAGAACAGGACCAAGTCTCATTCTATTTATCCCTGACTCATCAGCATGGGGCCTGGCTTCAAGCTAGTACCTGCTACAGTTGGAATGAACGGATGAGAGCCAGAAGGGGAGGACTAGACAGTCTCTCTCTTAGTTGAGTGAAGCCAGCTTTGTTCAAACTCTGAAGTTGGCAAGTTTGTTTCCAGCACCCTTGCCTACCTCAGTGCCCCGACAGCACTTCTCCAAGAGGCAGTCTCTTACCTGGTGGAAAATCCTGCACCAGGCCCCAGACCCTCTGCAGTCACTGCTTCCCCAGGATTAATCTGGGCTAAGGGACCTCACAGAGTCCACAGCATTGGTCTGAGCTCTGAAAGGGGCCTTCTAGAGGCCTGGCACCCACGGGTGCTTGATAAATGTCCAGAGGGTGAACCGAGCCCTCAGATGAGAAAGGGTGGTGTGTGAGGAACTGTATGGCCTAAAGAGGTAGAAGCTCTTGATTCTGGCCTGGAAGGAGCCAAGGGCTGGAGATGATCGGCGACATGCAGCAGGAAGGAAGGTGGAGACAGGTTAGGGGGTGAAAGAAGAGGGGGCCCTGTAGCCCAAGAATGCCTCTCAGGAAAGTCATAACTACCATGTCTTGAGTGGCTACTAGGTGGGGGCTTTATGCTATACAGAAATGTATTATCTCACTTCATCCTCTCAAGAACCCTAGAGGTAGATACTATTACCCACACTCTCAAAATGAGCAAAGAGCCTCTGAGAGGTTCAGTTGCCTAAGATGGCACAGCAGGTAAGCGTTACCTCCAGGACAGTGCACCTGCCAGGGTGCTGAGCTGTCTCTGGTGGACGGGGCGGGGACTCATGCATTCATGCAATAGTTACTACAAGCCCGCTGAGTGCCAGCAACACAGCAGTGGGTGAGACGGACAAGGTTTCTGCTCTCATGGAGCTTACCTTCTTGCAGGGGGAGACAGACCATAAAAAACAAACACGGAGGAACAAGATCATCATCACACAGAGTCATGAGATTGAGTTAAGAAGGTGAGACTATTTTAGGAACAGCTGTCAGAGAAAGGAGGTCACAGTTACGCTGCAGTCTGTGAGATGAGAAGGACCATTTGTGAGAGGATCCGGGGGAAGAACATTCCAGGTGGAGCAACAAGTAGGAATGAGTTGGAAGTGTTGGTGCAGGTAGGAAATGAGGCTGGAGCAAAAGGCGGAAGGAAGCCAGATCACACAGAGCCACAGCAGGGAGTCTGAATTTTACTTCAGATGCACTGAAAGCTATTGGAGGGTCTCAGGGGCTTCCAGAAGGACATGATCAGTTTTATGTTCAGCAAAGATCCTTTTACCTCCTGTGCGAAGGATGGATTTAGAGAGGGGACAGAGACGCCCATGGGAGGCTCGTGTAGCATCCAGGTGAGGGGTGAAGGTGGCTTAGATTAGGGGGAGTGGTGATGATGAGAGAAGTGAAGGGATTCAGGGTATATTTTAGGTACCGACTTTGCTCTGTGGGTTGAGTAAATTGTGTATGTAAACTCTGGGGAGGGAGAAATGAATTAGCTTCCATGGATCACAAAACTTGGACTTTGTCAACTGGACCACATAATATGTCTGGAATTTTCAGTTTTGGTTTCCTTCCTGTTCTTTGGCTGTATTTCATTAAGTTCCTTTTGAAAAGCTGACTGGCCTCAGATGTGCTAAGGAAAACCAGAGGTAGTCAGTCATGGGGGGTTGTGCCCTGTTGGTGCCAGAGTTCTACCTGGGTCCAACATGGTGGAAGTAGTGGGGGGTCAGAGGGAAAGGCCGCTGGAGGAGGGAGACCCCAGGGATCAGTCAGGAAAGGGGTTAGCCCACACCCCGTCTACCTCCCAGTGTCCCTTCAGAAGCTCTTCTGTGCTCCCCCAACTGAGCTGAGGATTGTTGTAACAAGGGAGGCTGGCCTTCTGCTTCCTCTCTTGGCTTTTGAAGGAAAAGAGAAGGCCTAAGGTACCAGCTGCAGCTGGGAGCTAGGTACACCCTTCCCCCAAGCACCAGTTTCCAGACAGATTGGTGAGGACGTTATGTCAACCAGGCAGCGAAGCTAAACCAAGGATGTGTCAAGCCTCCTAAATCATTCCCTCCCCCTCTCCCCTTCCAACCTCATACCTGGCCTGAGACCACATGGAGGTCTCATTTACTCTACCCAGTTGATTATACAAGGCCCTGTGGAGGGTGCTGGGTTGGAGGTGGGGTGGCAGGGAGAAGAGGTGAACAAAAAGACATGGTCTCTGCGCCAGTTTGTTTGCAGGGCACTGAACTGGACATTAGAGCGCACCCAGGAAAACCTGCTCTCCGGGGCTCCATTAAGAGGAGCAGTAACTGACAGTCACAGGTAACTATTATACCTGGCAACAGTGATTGGGAGAAAGGGATGGAGAAACTTATGTGGAATCCCAGAAGAAGAAAATACTTCCAGGTGAGGGATCAAGTAAGGCTACTGGTGGAGGTGGCATTTGGCCAAAGCCTTGAAGAACAACCCTTGGACCAGTAGAATCGGGGAATGCCTCCTAAGGCAGCGTGGCAAGAGGGCTGGAGGAAATAGTACGAGGAAAGGAAGGAGTGGAAGGCCTGCTCTTTTCTGCTGCACAGGAGGCAGGAAGGCTGGCACCAGCAGAGGTGGAAGGAAGGCTGGATTGAGAGCTGACCCATTGTGTGACTTGTCTCTGAGATGTGCACGGTAGTGGTAGCAGGTATTGAGTACTCAGTAGTCAAGTGGCATGGCCTCATGTTCTTAGGGAGCCTGATTCCAGAGTGCTCTTGACCTCCATAGTCAGGTGTCTTCCCTCCCTCCAGGGTGGCTTCTCTGGATGTCTCCCAGACATACCTGATGCAGATGGCCAGGTGGCCAGAGGAACATACCTCAGAACAAGTGCAGCGAAGGCAGTACATCAGGCCCTGTGGCTCCAAGTAGGGGTGCCAGCTCTCGCCAGGGGAGTATCTCTTCCCGTGGAAAAGGCAGAACATGTCTGGGCCTGGCAAACCAACCAGTGCTCTGTCAGTCCCAGGAAGCTGTAGCCCAAAGACCCTGCCTTATTCCTCCTTCTTTCTGGTTCTATGAACGATATCATCTGGCCCACTTAGGCAGAAGAGAATCCATTGGACATGCTCTTCCAGTCAGGGGGCCAGAACATATGAGTTTGAATCTCAGCTTGACTGCTCACTTACTGTGTGACTTTGGACATGTCACTGCCCCTCTCTGAACCTTAACACTTCTTTCACAGGGAAGTTAAGGGATGAGGCAGTAAAAGTGCTTCACAGATTTAAATTGTGGTATAAATGTTAGTTGTGATGATGAGATGAATAATCTGAGGGCCAGAGAGGATAAATTATACCTCTAAGGTCACACAGCAAGTCAGTCACCAAGCAGAGATGACAGCCTAAGTCTGTGCTCATAATCACACTTAATTCCTTCTCCTTTCTCTCATTTTGCTTTATTTACTACAACTCTGTACCCTCCCCTCCCTTGTCCTTCGTTGCTCCCCTTCATTATTCTCTCTCTCTCTCTCTCTCTCTCTCTCTCTCTCTCTCTCTCTCTCTCTCTCTCTCTCTCTCTGACCTACGTTTGGAATAAAGCCACTCACAGCAGCTTTCCTGCTTTCATACCATACTGTGTCCCTAGATCTCAGGTAGCCATGATGGAGAGTGCTTGACTTCAGAAGACAAAGTGCTGCCTATTGAAAGGTTAGAAAACTGACTGTAATATCCTTAAAAATAGTCATCGGTATTATTGCACAGTCAATTGATTCTTGTGTGTCTGATTGCACATCAATTATTTTTGTCATCTGCATATCAGTTGTCAATATGGAGGTGAATGCTTCTAAAAATATGTGAAATAGTTTGTTTCATGACGTGTGATAGCTCTCCCGCCATTCTCTTTCTTGAAACCTCTACCCCTCTCACCTCCCATAGCCAACCCTTCACACAGTCTTTTGGGCTCTTTTTAGGACACACCAGCCCTCTCCTCTTATCCTCTCACTGCTGGTAGCTCCTGGCTCAGCCCTGGCTCCACCCCTCTGCCTCTTTCCCTATCCCTGGCAACCCTCTTCCACTTCAGTATCTGCTGATTTTTGCAACCCAGAAGCGATGCTATCATTCCTATAGGAAAACTCTACATTACCTAAAGAATAATCTGAGCTCTTTTATGGAGGAATGAGGAGCCCAGCACAAGCGAAGAGTCCACAAAGGCTTATTGAATTAAATAAGATTGGAATATGGAGAAACATTTATTGACTGTCTTCTCTTTACATAAATTAATTATCTCATTAACATTCTGGGTTTTAAAATTAAATTGGACAATGCTTGTAAAATGCTTACTTAGCTCAGTTCCAGACGCTTAGTTGAATGCTATTATTATGATAATCATGGTAACAATGACCCTGCAAGATGGACACTACCATCTTGAATAGACATTTGAACTTACTGAATCGCAGTGTTAAAACTGTACAGTTGCAGGGGGAGATCACCCACAAAGCAGGAATTCCTTCTCAGTGCTGGGGTGGGTTGGCACTCAGCCCCCAGGCACACAGCTCCAGAGCTGAGGCCCTCAAGGGCCACCCCAAACTTTAGAAAGTTTCCTTTGTAAGAAACTGAAATTGGCTCCCTCTGGCTCCTTGCACTGCTCTTTCGTCCCTTGGGCCTCCCAGAACAAAGGTTTGAGGCCACAGTCATGATGCTCTCACAGTTTGTGTGTCCATGGCCATTGGAGACTGAGGAACACATGACTTAGTTCCTTCCCTATGCCCTTCCCAGTCGCCCAAAGTAGAAGAGGGGGTCAGATGGCAGATCCTGTTCCCAGCAAGGCCCTGGCTGGCCCGTGTCAAATGAGCAGTGTTTATCTCAGCCTCTGCTGGCAGAGAGGGCGGGACACAGGCCCAGCTGGGGTGCTTGTCAGAGCCAGCCCAACTCTCCAAGGATTGAATCATGTCTTTCTTCCTCAGGCCCCTCCCCCCACCAGGGAGGGGCGATTGCAACACTACCGTGGCCTTAGGTCTCAGCCTTATTGCTGAATAAACCCCGTTCCACCTTCCTTAGGGCGGCCCTGTAGCCTGGCCCCTGTGCCAATTGGCAACGCCTCCCCCTCACCGTCTGCTCAGAGCTTGAAGTCTTGTCTGAGCCCAAGGCCTGGCAGCAGCTGAGAGTGGGGGCGCCTGGCCACTCATCCCTCAGCCCCAGGAGGCCTCAGGCAACCACAGTCTCCACCTCACCACACCCTCTTAGGTGAGAGGCACAAGGAAGGGTGACATTGCCTGGAGCTCCCTCTTCCCTAAGGAGATGCGTGCCCAAGGCCACGTCAAAACCAGGCAGGAGGAAGAGCTGCCAGGCGGGACGTGGCCTCTGCTTTTGTCCCTGCAGTCCTGGCACTAGCCCTAATCCTTTTATGTGGCTGGTGGAAGAAGCTCTAGCTCTTCATGCCACCAATTCACTGGGATGTTGAGGAAGACTCTTCCCTTCTCTAGGCCCCATCATCAAAATAAGTGTGTGTGTGGTGGGGGTGGGGGGTGAACTTTAATTTTCAAATGTTTTCTGCAGATAGTTTATAAGTTCATGACTTCAAAACTCTAAGACTCCAAGGTTCTAGGTTTCCAAGATTCAAGATCTGAAACTTCCATGTTTCTAAGAGCCTACATTTCATTAGATCATGAAGCCTCTAGAACTGTACAATTTTGTGGTTCTAAGATTCTATCATTTTAAGCTTTCACGATCTAAGATGTGTTTATGGTCCCATACACCCAGAATCTCAGAGGCTCCAAGGGGAGTTAGGATGAAGTCCAGAGAGCCAGCGGGCCTCTCCTGAGTGACACAGAGAAGAGGCAAAGTTCGTCTCTCATATCCCCTCCCCTCCCTTCTACTCCTTTTGGACCACTGTAGCCTTCCCACTCCTTCTCTGGCTGTGGGCCGGCCCTGCTTTCTCTCCCCACCCCACCCCCAAATCTCATCCCAACCACCTGTGCCCACATCTCTCCAAGCCAGGGGCCAAGTGGGTCCTCTCTCAGAGATCTTTTGGAGTTAATGGCTCTTGACTGTGATATCTAACCAAGAAAGAAGACTGTTAGTGGGGGAAGTTTTTATTTGAAGGACTATTGGCCCTGTTTCAGGCTTTATAGAGATAGTGAAGAATTAAACAGTTCTCATCCCCCTCAAAACCCCTCACTCAGTGAACCCTGGCTTTGGAGTCATATAGGCCAGTGTTCAAATTGGATTTGGCTTTTATTTGCAGCCTGAGTTTAGACAAGTTAGTTAACCATTGCAGACCTCAGTTTCCACATCTGTTAAATGGGATTAGTAATAATCTCTACATTTTGGGGTCATTGTAGAATTATATCAGATAATATATGTAATATGCCTAGTGCCTGATACATATTAGATGCTCAATGAAATGGTAGGTGAAAAGCAGAACTGGATGCTCCTCATGTTTCTTAACACCCTGTTTCTCGTGGTATTTCTTCTTCTTCTTTTTTTAATTATTTATTTGTTTGTTGTTTTGTTTATTTATTTATTTTTTAGAGAGAGGGTAAAGGAGAAAGAGGGAGAGAAACATCACTGTGCGGTTGCTTCTCATTTGCCCCCCCCAACTAGGAACCTGACGTGCAACTGAGTCATGTGCTCTGACTGGGAATCCAACCACCGACACTCGGCTCACAGGCTCACACTCAATCCACTGAGCCACAGCAGCCAGGGCTTCTCGTGGTATTTCTTTTACTCCCAGAATTCTATGAGCAGCCCAGGCACCTATTAGGGCATGAACATTATGGTACTTGCCACTGAGGTCAAATTTCCTAGGTGCCCTTAACAATCTCAGCAACTTTGTTTCTGAGGCTTCCTGTATTCTCCTAGCCCCACTCACAAGACATACCCCCAGGACTCCACCTGGTGCCTACACAGACCTCAGACCTGGGGCTGGGAGACAAGATGAAAGTGGACCAGAAAGGCTGGAGAAGAGAGTGGGAGGGCGGGGGTGAGAGGCCAGAGATCACACTGGAGAGAGAGGCAGAGACTCTAATAGGCCTTGGGAACCTGAGGGCAAAGGAAAACCACAGAAAAGCTTTAACCTGGGGCTTGCCAGTGATCGATCAGGCTTAAATTTTAGAAACATTGCTGTGGCCCTGGGAATGGAGAATGGATTGGAGGGCAAGATTCAGGCACAGAGACCAGGGGAAGCTGTTACAGTAATCCGTTTTGAGATAATGCTTGGCTGGACTAACAAAGAAGCGGTGTCCATGGGCAAGAGTGCAGATCTGAAGAACACTTAGTAGTTACAGTGGGCAGGCTTTGGGACAGACTGGATATGGGTGGAGAGGGTAAAGAAGTGGTCAGGGTGGGATGGAGCCCTCATGCCTGAACAGGTGAACCTGGGGTAGTTGGCATAATAAATAGCACATGTTATTATCATTAGTAATAGTAATATTACTTCCTGCTATTCAGAGAAGGAAAACTCTGACTCCAAAAAACCTCCGCTGCCTTGCGGCATACCTCTTTAGGGGAAAGGCTAAGGGAGTAAACCCCGACAGAAAATCCGGAGCCGGAGTCCCTAAGGCGGTTTGACGTTGTAGTCAACACTGGCAACTCCTGCGGTGCACCTGAAGCCAAGCTGTATTGACTCCGTCTTTCCCTTGGGCCCTTCAGCTGCGAAGAGAGGGGGGGTCTGCTAAATGGGCAACAGCAGACCCTCCATATCACCCTGCCCAGGCTCTGTAGCTTCAGCTTCACTGGAGAGGACACTCCAGCGTCATCGCAAGATGTCGACTTAACACGGGAGGGGACAGATACCGTGTCACTCCCGAGTCGGACTGCACAGCCATTCTCGGCGGTGCAGATAGACTCTTAAGAAGCTACACCATCGTCTCTCGAGACGGACGCCTGCCGACGACGACTTCCTGCTATTCATTTATTGAGTTTTTTGTATATCAAGTCTTAATGTGAGGTCTGTCCAGAAGGTATCCAGCTATATAATATGAAAAATAGAGACATTTATTGAAGAAGATACAAGAATCATTGTACATAGGACAATGATGCCTCAGTCTTCTTCTAAGTAGGCACCTTGGGACCTCACACAGTTCTTCCAATTGCTATCACTGCCCCCTAGTATTTTCCTGAATCTCATCAATGATCTGAAATCTCTTCTTTTTCAAAGATGATTTTAGTTTTGGGAAAAGCCAGAAGTCACAGGGTGCCAAATCATGGCTGTAAGGGGGCTGAGTCACCTGGGTGATTAGATGATTAACCAAAAAGTTGGCACGAGACATGATGCGTGAATAGGTGCAGCGTCGTGATGAAGCTGCCAATCAATAGTTGCCCACAGTGTGGCCTTTTGAATCATCTGAATAGTTTCCATGGAGGAATGTGCAAGCTTAATGCAAAATTTGATGTAGATTCGTTGATCTAGTTGCTCAATAATTTTGAATGCAACGGTCACTTAGTACACATGCTCACTCAAGGATGTCTACCACCCCCACTGACTAGTACAGTGAAGTCATCATTGTTCAGGCATGCGCATTCCAGTCCACTCTCCTTGGCTGTCAGGTTATATCGATGTTGCGCAAACTGTTCTCATTATATTAATGAAGGCTGGACTTTTTCCATACAGACTTTGTACATGTCCATGGGCCTGGTACTAAATAAGACACAGTCCTCACTCTCAAGAGCTCACAGTCTAATGAAGAAGACTACATACAGTTTGACAAATGCTATGATAGTGGAAGCCTAGGCTCTACAGGGAAGACTTCCCCAAGAAAATGCCTAAACTGAGTCTTTAAAGGAGCTAGGAAGGTGCAGATGGGCCACAGTAGCTTCATGCAAAGGCACTGAGGTGCATTGACCATGGTTCATAGAGGCCACTGCAGGTGGATAGGGTGCGTGAGGTGCTAGGAAGCATCCACTTGTATAGGCCACAGCCAAAGCTCCTTCTCTAGCTTGACACTGACTCAAAGTGATTGGAACTCGCTGACCTAATCTGAATTCAGGGCAACAATGTTTACCAGACAGACTCCAAATGTTATCAGGCCACCCCAGCCTGTCACAATCTGGCTCCTGCTTCCGTTTCCATAAGAACTCTCTGTGATAGCTCTGTTTTCAGCCTCATCTCCTCTTGCTGAATTTCTCCCTCTCCCATCCCCGCCCCACCCTTACCATGCTCCTTCACACTTCCATGTCTTCCCACATGTGATTTCCCATCTCCTTCTCATTCTTCAAAAGCCTGTTTAGGTGCCACCCTTTCTGCAAAGCTGCTCCAATCTTCCAGGCCACTGACCTCAGGTCCTCTGATCTGACCCATCACATTGGATTAGAAGTACTTATTAAATGGGTTCTTCTTCCTTACTCAACTGTGAGCTTCCTGAGAGCAAGAAGCAGATCTCAATAACTTTTGCATTTCCAGTGCTCTGTGCAGAGCCTATGCAGAGGTAATGCTTGGTAAATGAGTGTGTGATGGATGAAGGGAGGTTCTGGAAGAGGAGATGACTGATGGCACGTACTCCTGAAAACCACTGTCTCTAACAAAAGCCAAATCCCTTTTAGTACTTTGATTTTGCCACCTAACAGAAATGAGCCTTTGACCTCCCCTTTCCAGCTCTTGCCATCTGAATTCCCAAACCCCATACCATACCAAAAACCATGTAGAAAAAGGGCAGGAGCCTGGACAGGTAGGGGGATGAG
The DNA here is from genome assembly GCF_987537825.1 of Furipterus horrens. Taxonomy (NCBI): domain Eukaryota; kingdom Metazoa; phylum Chordata; class Mammalia; order Chiroptera; family Furipteridae; genus Furipterus; species Furipterus horrens. Next base: position 46,636,384 of record NW_028327172.1, read on the forward strand.
CAATTCCATGACATTCACATGAAAGTCAAAATTTTGGAACTCTCTCATCCAACGACATCCCACATCCTGTCTTGAAACTCTCATGCTATGATGAAGGGCTCACAGTGGGTAGTTAGGAGTGGGTAGTATGGTTGAGCATTCTTCCAATAGGAAGCAGAAGAGACAACCAGAAAGAAGCTTCTGAGCTACAGAGGAGGCTGGAAGGGACCAGGAAGGGCTGGGGTATGAAGAGAGAGGCCTGAAACTATGGCTGCCCTGTCCCCAGCCTGCAAGAACTCAGGAGACCTGAGTGAACTAGGCTGTACAGGAATGTGAGAACGTTTACATCTGACCCCTTGTGCCCACAAGGCCATATTTTCTCTATTTATTTGTAGTCCCCTTTCACCCAAACAAACTTGCTCTTCTCTAAGATATAAGCTCTGGTACCCGATGTGGGGGTGTGGGTCCTGTATGAATCAGAAGTGAAAATCTCAGCTCCTCAGTGGCTGAGCGGTGCTCAGCTCTAGCTAAAGGGTCCTCACTTCTTTGAATCTGACTCCTCTTATCTGGCATGTGACAGATGTTCAGGAACATAGAATAACCTCGAAGGAGAAAACTGTCAAACCAGGAAAGGGCCAGGGGGTAGAGATGAGACTGGTTTGCATTCTCTTCTGCCTTGGACATATATACACTTAGAGTCACAGAATCTTAGAAATTTAGGAACTGAGAGATGATGTCCAATACTTTATTTTACATATGTGCAAACTGAGTCTCAGAGAGAGAGATCATGACTTGCCCAATATCACTGATTTATCTACCACAAACTTCAGTGCCAGACTTCAGATCCGAGGGGGTTACTTATAGAAACACCCCTCACCTAAGGAACAGGGCCAGAAAAAAAAATGGCTTTAAATTGAAAACAAAATGAGTCAGGTGAGACATAAAGAAGAATCTTGACTACAAGAATGTGTAGCAGAAGAAGACTGTGGAACAGCCTCCTCTGAGATGGGATCCTGCCCACAGGTGGGGGGTGCTTGAAATTATCTCAGCACTGCATGTCCCCCTTTTACACCAGTCCTTTCATTTCAAGTCCACAGGACTCAAGGTTCTCTCCCAAAGCCTGGCACCATGGCCAGTGGCTCGGGGAACATGAGAGGACAGTCCTGGAACAGGTGCAACAGCTGGAGCAACTGTACAGCTGTTGCCCGCTCTGGCTCAGCAGTCTGCAAGCGAGTGAGTGAGACAGAGACCTCTACTGGTGGGATAGAGGAGGTGCAGGACTGCCCAAACACCCAGAGAGGGGCTTGCCTGGAGCCAGATGTCAGGACTTCACTTACACACCCACCACCCCATTGTGTACATACATCTGGAAAAGTGGATGGGGATGCAGCAGGGCAGGGTCCCCACTTTTGAGTCTCCAGACCCTCTATGTACTTTCTTCTGGTGTCTGAGGGTCTACTTACTCTTCCCAGTCAGAGCAGGAGTATCAGGCTGCAGACCTACTCACGTCACCCCTCAAACTTCCTTTTCTAAAGGTCTGAGAAGACTCAGAATCAAGGCAACAGCATCTTTGGATTTTAGAGTCTTAGAACCACAGGATGTTAAAGCCAGAATGGTCCTCAATAATTATCTATCTGAGTCCAACCACCTAGCTTTACAGCTGGGAAAACTGAGGGTCAGAGAAAGGCGACATGCACTGTGTCACAGTTAGCATTGGTGGCAGAGCCATAGCTGGAGCCCTGACCTTATGAGTCTAAGCTTGTCCTTTGCACCACATTATGCCATGGGAGCGTCCTTCCCACCACCTCTCTGCTTCTGGGGTTTGAGATTCTGTCACCTTGGAAAAGAAGCTTTGAGTCCCATAGAACAATAACCCTTGGGGAAAGAATAAAGAGATCAATGTTTTTACTTCATAACAGACTCTCCTGAAAGCAGGATTAAGTGGAGGGAGGGGAGAGAGAGTGGAAGCATGCCGGACACCTTCAAGGGGGAGGCAATTAGTAAGGGAAGGGCACAAAATAGAGGAGCTGACATGGAGGGGACAGCATGGGAAAGGGAGTCAAGATACTAGGCAGGTTCTCATCCATAGAGGGATGAGTACCCAGAGTGACCAACATCATGCATGCATGTGACTCCACCTGGGACTGGAATCAGAACTGCTCAGTGACCAAGTCAGAGCCCCGGAATCAGGGTTCAATCTGTGGTCCAGGTTTGAAGATCAAAGCTCAGCCTGTGGCTGAAGTTGAGACGCTGTCTAGATTGGGGTCAGGACTCAATCAGTGGCTGGAAATAGAGCTGAGGATAAAATAACTTGTTCGAATAGCCTTGCAATTTAACTGGAGTGCAAACTGCCATGCGTGTTCACAGGCCCTTGGCATTTGCAGGGCTGAGCTACCTCAAGAGCCTGCAGACTTGAGAAATTCCATCTGTTGGCATCACTTCTGAAAGCACCTAAGATGTCACCGGGAGATTTCTACCCCACAACAGGCCTGAGATCTTACTTAAACTAAGACAGGTCCCTTTATAACAGACCTTTTAATTGAGCACTGGCAAATGACTCTCAGATTGTTTCTAGATTTATAAACTGTCATTAGTAGACAAAACAAGGCTCAGAGAAGGGAGGTGATTTGGCCCAATTCATACAACCAGTAAGTGACAAATCAAGGGCTACAATCCAGGTCTCTATTCTTTCCTTTAATAAATTTGCTTTGTGACCTTGGACAAGTCATTCAGCCTTTTTGAATTTAGTATAATTATAGGAAAACTGAGGGGTAGAAGTATATGGTTTTCAAAGGCTCTTCCAGCTCTATCTGATTCTAAGATGTCACAGCCCTCTGAATGCCAGTCCACCTCACCTCAACTCAATAAGTCTGCTCTGTTATTTTCTTGTGTGTCTGGAGCTAAGTTCCAGGCTGTAGTGGAGACTGAATACACAGGACTCAGTGAGAGACATGGACCTGAAGGCCAGGGGAGGCGGCACAGGGGAAGGAGACCAGAGTGGATCAGGTGGCCAGGGCAAGTTTGCTGAAATAGGTATGCCTCAGCAAAGTGAAGGGCTGACAAGATGTGAAGGCAAAGAAGAGAGGTGTGGGTAGGACATGAGCAATCCTGCAAAATGATCTGATTCTTGGGCATCTTTCCAAGATGCAATAAGGGCAATGATATCTGGAGAAAAACCTTGGGGGCTAAGAATGATGTGCCAAATGGGAGAGGCAGGCAAGGAAGCTATCCTGTGCTAAATCCCTTTTAAGAGACAACAGGTAAGTGTTAGGAGGAAACCTTCAGGGCTCAAGAAGGGGGAGGAGACACTTACTGAGTAATAGGCATTGTGCTGAGCACTTTAACACAGGCACCTCCTTTCATTCTTTCAAGAACCCTTTGGGTTCTAGGTAAGTGTCTTGGGCAGATGAAGAGATTGAGTCTCAGAAGTTGTGACTTAGGAAAGGTCACACCACTACTAAGGAGCAGAGCCAGGACTTGAACCCAACACAGAGCTCTTTCCATTACTTGTTACTGAGGACTACTAGGAGTCTCATGCTGTGGCAGCTCAGGGATGACCAGACACGCAGCCTGCCTTCACAAGCAGAGACAAGAATGAAACAAAATCTAGCCCTACTGGCTCCAAAAAGTCTCATGCAAAAGGCAGGCAGAGATGGGGGAGCTGAGCTGCGGAGAGGAAAGGGCTGGGAGGTGGGAAACTGGGGGTCTTCATCCCAGGCTCTGCCCTGCATAACCTGGAGTTAAACCACTGCCTCTCTTGGGCCTCAATTTCTTTATTGGGTATTTCAGGGGCTTAAATGAAGCTCCTTCCTTCTTATTAAGAAAATCTTTGGTTTTGTGTGATATCCTCACAGCATTCTAGGAGATTGCCATGGGATGGGGAGGGTGTCCACCAGAACACTTGAGGGGCAGTGAGGAAACTGAGGTTCAGAAAGATTATATAAACTGTGTGAGGTTGCACTGTGCCCAAGTGGAAAAGCACGAATTGGGGGACCGATATTTTAAAAGAACCTACTATGTGCCAGCTATTTGCTTTAGATGTTTTCTACCACTTAATTCTTATTTCAGTTCTGGGATTTTTACTTCCATTTTACTAATTAGGAAACTGAGGCTCAGAGAGGTGCCCTCCATGCCTGCCTCCCACCACCGGGTATTCAACAGATCTGGGATAATGGACATTGGTTTCTCTCACTATGCCCTGCTGCCTCCCAGAGTCTCTCACAAGTCCGAATCAAGGCTCCTCCCACACCGTGGGACAAGGGAAAGCACAGGATTTGGAATTGTAGAGTTCTGGCTTCGGATGGCTTACTAGCTCTGTACACTTAAGCAAGTTTCTTCCCTCAGTCTAAGTTTTCTCATCTGTAAAATGCAAATGATACCCACCTCCTGAGAGTATTGTGAGAATCAAAAAAGGTAACGGAAGGGGAACTTTATCCTAGTTAGCCCTTTTTTCTTTCCACCAGCTCTCTTTAAAATGCAGTACTTTTCTTCTTCATCACACCTTTGCAGCCAAACACACGGGACTCTACTAGGAAAAAGTGCCCCCCACTCCCACCCTCGGAGCACAGTGATCGGCGCTCTCTCAAGCTGCCCTCAGCCCTCCATCCTCAGGTCCCTGACAGCAGCGCCCTGGGCTCTCAGTCTCGTCAAGTTCCCCCAAGTCTCCCAATCATCAGTCCATACAGGTCTGCTGAGGAGCTCCACCCTTCCGGCACAGGTGCTGCCTGGATGACAGTCAGAACGCTTTGGGGTCTCTAGCCCTGGCACTTTCCCCGCACATCCCCGGGGCTCGCATCCCTCCTCTCCCCACCCAGCGCCCCCACCCCCTACTTACGAGCTCGAGCGTGGGAGTCCAAGGGGAACCAGAGTAGCGCGAGTCCCAGCAAGGAAGAGAGGACCCTTCCTTCGGGAACCATCCTTCCTTTTCCCAGAGCCAGGCCACCAGGTGCTGAGCCAGGAGGGGTGTCGGAGACAGTGAGATGAGGGGTCACTGAGGCACAGGGGCACAGAGCAATCCACAGACCCAGGGAGGGCTGCTGCTGCAGTGGAGAGTCAGAGAAGGGTAGAGAAGAAGGCGGTGAGGACCAAAGGAGATGTCTAAGGTGGGAATAAGAGGAAGGTGAAAATAAAGGGGAAAGGAGGGAGGAGATAGATGGGGAAAGTACGGCAAAGGGGGAAAGGGATTCAAGCAGAAGAGAAGGTGAGAGGGAGGGGCGGAGAAGAAAGACAGTAGAGGACAGGGGTCTGCAGAGCGCGCAGCGTTCGGCGAGGCGCGCGGGACCGGCGGGCTGCTCTGGGCTCGAGGATTAGAAGCGGCCGGCGCCCCTTGCTCGGTGGGCTCGAGGTCGGGCCGCGGGGTCCTGGGGCCCGGCGGGGCGGCTGTCCCGGCGGCGGCGGCGGCGCGGCGGCCGCGGGGGGAGGTTGCACGGGGGCCGGCTATGCACGCCAAGGGCGCCAGGCGCCGCGCTCGGGCGCATTTGTACTTTGCCGCGGGAAGCAGGCAGCCCCGGCCTGGCGCTGGCCTAGCACTGGCGCCTCCTCTGGGGCACCGCGGGCTCGGTGGATTGGCCACCCGAGAAACAGGCCCACTTTCCCCCCCTCCTCTCTCGTGCGGGTCTCCGGGACCGACGCTCCAGGCGCGGCGCCGAGAGGAGGCGAGGGGGCTGGGGAGGGGGAAGGGGCCACCAGGGCCACGGTTTTAACCCCTGACTCCCCGCGACGCCCAGAGTGCAGGAGGACGGAACCCATTTAGGCTTCTGGTAGAACTTCTGGGTGAGGAAGGATGAGATGTCGGGATCGGAGAGGGAAAGCCGGCCGCGGAACCTAGAGGCGCTCAGTTTGGGGAGCTCTGCGGTGCGTGCACAGAACTCGGGCTATAGATGGAATCAGTACACTTGCTGTTCCTGTTTGCGGTATTGACCACTCCACCTCAGAGCCTGTTCCCCATCTCTGAAACGGGAATCTTAATATCTTTAGTATCTTTAATAGTTTAACATCTTCCCACAATTGTTTGTCTTCGACTTACTATTGCCACCTACCCTACACTTTCACCAACAAAATGAACTGGGATAATGATCGCCAAAGCACTCAAATCTGAAAAAGTAAAGGTCATAATTCGGGGCTGCGAGAATGCCCTTACCGGTTTCCCTCCATACCCACACAAGCCAAGAACAGGCTGAAATCCAGCACAGCTTGACACTTTCTTTGGAAGTCTTCCTCGGTGTCCCCATTCCATTCTCAAAGCCGGACACAGTCTCTGCTTTGCCTCTGCAGGTAAGGCCTGCACCTCTCTGAGAGTGTTCAATCCTCTTCAGTAAGAGCCGGCTTTCAACGTGCTGTCTTTCCCACCAGAAGGCAGGCTTTCTGAAGTCAGGGCACCGAAGGTCCCCACCCCCAACCTGTGGATGGTGCTTTATAGCTTGCGTTCAATGAATGCTTGAATTAATAGGACCCTAAGAAGAGAACAACCAACTCAGTCCAGACAAGGAACACCCAGACTCTGAAATCAAAAGGGCAGGGTCCTTATCCTGGCTCTCTCTCTAAATTGCTGGGACATTTTGGTACATCTATTCCTGCTTTGGGCCTCAACTTCCTGCCCAGCTCCTCTTGCAAAGCTGCTGGAAACTCCAGTGAGAGTTAGAGGGCAGAACACTGAGAGGAGCAACATCTCACTCTGGTAGGGAATCACTTTGCCACGTTGAAACACTTCTGACTGGTTGTCTATAAAGAATATCTTCCTTGTCTAAGGCTAAGCTCCCCACTCCGCTGTGGTGCCAGTCTGTCCCCTCCAGAACAGAGAGCACTGGGCACCACCAGTGATTCAAAAAACAGAACTCCCCCAGGGATCTCAGAATCAGGAACAACATGACCTGTTTTCAGGGCGCGCTTCAGGCTTAACTTCTACCATTCCAATCTGGCCAATCTCTTCTTCTCCACTGAGTATACTTTATTTTAAAATTTAATGAGAGCTCTGTTTGCCTTGGCTTTCAGGGATCTCAAGAGTTAAATTTACTGATTAATTGCTGAAATAATCTCATCCCAAGGATCTGGGACAGATATCTTTTCCTTTTTCCATCTTTGTTTAAAATCTACTGTACACATATGTTCACTTCTTAAGTGCAAGAGATGGATTAAGATCCCCCCTCCCCCCATCCTGCTCATTCTACTTCCAGAAAGGTCTCTACCATGAGACTAAAAAGGTCTCAACCCTCCTTTCCATCCTTACTTACTGTCCTAGATTCAGGCCATCATTATCCCTTACCAGACTTTGCCAACAGCCTTTTAACAAGTGTTTTGCCCCTAGTCTGGGCCCCTCCAATCTATTTTCCTCACACCTGCCACAAGAATTATGTTGATTATTTCTACTGACAAATCTGATCACATCACCTTCCCACTTAAAACTTATCATTGGAAATAAAAAGTAAATGACATTAAATGCAACGTGGTATCCTGGGTTGGGTTCTGGGACAGTGAAAGCACATTAGTGGGAAGATTGTTGAATGAAGTCTATATTTTAGTTAATAGTAATGTACCAGTGTAGGTTTCTTAGTCTTGACACATGTGCCATGTCTATGCAAGATGTTAACACTGGGGAAACAGGGTGAAAGATATATGGAGTGGGGCAAAAGTAGGGTTACAGTTGTGAGTAAGCAAAACACAATTTATTCTTGTACTATTATGTATTAATTATTGTCCTATTTTCCATGCAAACAACTATAAACCTACTTTTGCCCCACCCCATATGGTTCTTGGATAAGAACTCTGTACTATTTTTGCAACTTTTCTGTCAATCTAAAATTCTTCTAAAATAAAAATTTTAAGTAAATAAATAACAGGAAAAAAACCCATCATTGGCTTTCCATCATTTACAGATTAAAATTAAAAATCATTAGCATTGGATTCAAAACCATGCACATTTTGGCTTCTCTTTACCATTATCACCGGCCCTCTCCTTTACCAACCACTCACCTCCCCAAACTGGCATTGCATTTTCATGTCTTCATGTCTTTGCATATGTTTTCCTTCTTCATTAAGTGAACTCCTTCTCACTTTTCAAAAGTCAACTCTCTTAATCCTCCCCCACCCTCCTCTTCTGCTCTAGTAAAGGGGGTCAAATATATGTTGATGGAAGGAGACTAAACTTGGGGGTGGTGAGCACACGATAGAGTATACTGATGTCATATTATAAAGTTGTATACATGAAGTTTTTATTATGTTATTAACCAATGTTATCCCAATAAATTTAATAATTAAAAAAATCATCTCTGAATCACTTCCTCTCTGAGGCCTTCCCTGAGTCCCCTTAGCAAAGTTCTGGTAGTACTTTGTATTGGGGCTATTGGAATATAAATAGTTATTTGCAATTCTACCCTGCACTTTGAGGGCAGGGGTCTTTTTCCATTTCTATTTATATTTCTAGCACTTAGCAAAGTCCCTGACACACAAAAATACTGAATAAAGAATAGCTTTGTGAATAAGTGTAGACCTCAGTGATTTGAAAAATGTTATTCTTTCATGGGAGAGCCTTCAGCACCCCTATTACCTTCAGTTTGTTTTTTTTTAACATACCTGAGGATATATATATATATATATATATATATATATATATATATATATTTTGCTTTTAGAGAGGAAGGTAGAGAGAGAAACATTGATCCAAGAGAGGAGCATCAATTGATTGCCTTTTGTACACACCAAGACTGGAGATTGTATGAGCCTAGACCCATCTGGACTGGGGATCAAACACACAACGTTGGTATGAGCCCTGACCAAGCATCAAATCTCACCTTTTGGTGACAGGACAATGCTTCCACCAACTGAGTCATACTGGCCAGGGCTTGCCTTCAGTTTTAATCAATGCTTGACGTTAAGAAACAAGCACTTGGGGAAACGTTCTGTGTCTTCTGTAGAAATGCTATTGAGGATGCTTGTCCATGTGTTATCTAATATACTTTAAGAAATGAGATTTGATAAATTTGTCCAAAATCTAGTTAGGAAAAAAAAAATCTTACCTATGCAGAGCAATTTGTTGCACCAGGTTTGTCTGTGACCTGCTTGCTTCTCTTAGGAAACTCACTCATTGCCTTCCAATGCAGCCCATTGCACTGTTGTACAGCTCTGTTAGAAAGTTCTTTAACTGAAATTTGATTCTCTTGGACTCCCTGCATTTGCTCTTAGCTTTGCCCCCAGGGCAGCACAGAACAGGTCAACTTCTGTCTTTTGAGAGTTCTAGAGATTTGAGTCAGAGAACCCTTCTTCCATACTCTCATTTCTACCCATTGCAGCCCCTGGACCCGTCATGCCACATTAAACCTTCTCTTCCTTCAAATGTGCTCAGCTCTTTGCCCCCATGCCTCTGCACAGACTATTTCTTCTAATGCCCTCTTCCTACCCACTCTTATCTAAGCAAGCTTATTTTTCCACGGTCAAGGTAATTGCTACCTCTGTCACTCATCAAACAGTTACTGAGTGCCAACTCTGTGCCAAGCACTGTACGAAGTGCTAGGGACAAGAGACACTGGTGTGAATAGTCCAGGTTCTTGTTTCAGTCTCTTTCATGACCTGAGTTATCTTCCCTCTCCTCCATGCTCCTGTACCTCAATTATAGCACTTACCACATTGTATTATCAAAGGATTTGTGTCACCTCCTCTAAAGAGAGTTCCTGGAGAACATAGACTACTATTTATTGAATATCTTCTGTGGTCTTCGGCACACAGCTTTGCACATAGTAGTTGCTAAATAAAGGTTTGTTGAAAAATATCCTTGTTCCTTCAAACAGTCCTCTTGTGACATGTTATTTGTGAATAAAAAGCCTCCTCTTGGGCTGCAGGCTGCTTGATTATGTAAAATTAACATAATGATAAGGACCTTAGAGATCGGTATCAAGGAAAGACTTCTTAATTCAACCCACTTAATTCTGAAAGATTCTAAGAGCAGATTCACCATAAAAGAGTTAGCCTAAGACTACATAATAGAGACTCTCTACCAATGGTGTGCTGACAAATCTTTAACAACCAGCTCTCCATGGGGAAAACCCCCTTATTTTAACAACAGTTGCCAATTTCCATGGTGTAAATGCTCCCTCCCACCATGGCCAATTTCAGGCTACCAATGTGATATCATTGAATATGAAATTGAGAAGAGAGGCACAGTAGTATACGGTTTATGTAGTGTTCCCATCACACAGAGACAATGAGTGTAAATAATATCAAGAACACTGATAGCAAAATAATTAGGAGGTGATGAGTTTGACTGTTTTAACTTATTTAAGTTTATATAATTTAATGTTTAGTAATGATTGTGCTTAACAACCAGTTGGCAAAATTCCTGAAAATTTAATATTTAGCTGTCCTGAGCCCTTACAAGCCTGTTTTGTTTTGTTTTTTCAATTGTGTTATAAGCAACACACAATATTATATTAGTTCAGGTGTATAACATAATATTTGTATATATTGTGAAATGAACACCACAATAATTCCAGTTGATATTCATCACCACACAATTACAGGATTTGTTTTCTTGTGATAACTTTCTCTTAGCAACTTTCAAATACATAATACACTATTATTAACTATAGTTGCCATACACTGCCTTTACTTGATGACGTCCTGAAAGGGATGAACAGATCGGCTCTTTAAATCTGAGTCCAATTTAGACACATTAGGAGGAAAGTCTTATTTAAAGGAGCTGTCAGAGTTAATTTGTTTGTAAAGTGAACAATCTTCATTCCACTCCCTCCCTTCAGCTAGGTCAGAGTTACTTAGCCATGTAACAAATGTTTATTTAAAACCTACTATTATTTTAGAACATCTTCCTTTGGATCTCTGGATAGCATGCATATAGTTGGCCTAAATAAATCTCTGTACAATGGATGAATGAATCCTCAACACCCCAAATATGCCTGGCAAAGTGTGGGCACTCAGTACATATCTGTGTGAACAAGTGAATGGATCTTCTTAAAGTGAAGCTCAATTGATTTGTATGGTTTCTTATGTGGCTATGTGAATATTCCCAAGTCTTTTTTCTCCCTCAATGGGCCCTCTCTTCCCAGGGCTAGTTGCACACAGAAATTCTGACAGGGGAGGTATTAGGAAACCAGGACAGGGGAATACTAGCCCTTAATTTCACAGAGCCCTTATGAGTGAAACTCAGTGGGGACTAAGTATCTTCAGTGGAAGACATGGAGTGGGATCACCCTTCATTCAGGTCCTAAGTTCTGCCACCAACCAGAGGTGTCCTGTACTTCAGGTATCATCACTAACCAAACACCAAAAGGAATGGAACTTCTCCTTCTGTCTCCTCCACGCTCAGGGGAACTTCCAAAAAGCAATTAGTCCTCAGAGACTTGTTTTCCACAGGTCTGTGAAGATGTAGCCAGATGCCAGAGAACAGTGCCAATAACTAGGGTCCCACAGCCTAATGGTGACAGGCACTATATCCACCAGAAGGTGGGAATGAAGAGACACCAGAGTTAGCTTTAAAAATGTAAATCAGGTCATGGAACTTCCTTGCTTCAAACTCTCCAGTTGCACTTAGAATAAAATCCAAACCCTGTACCACATTTTGTAAATCCTCCCATGACCTGGCCTCTGCCTACCCTCTGACTTTGGCTATTACCCTTGTGCCTGTTCTGGGTACATACACCAGGTTGTCTGGATCCTCCACAGGGTCTCTGCCCTTGAAGTTTCTCCTGCTTGCAATGTTCTTCCCTCAGCCTTTTCCCTGGCTGACACTTCATTCAGCTCAAATGCCACTTCCTTGGTGAGGTTTTCCTGGTCCAACCTATCTCATAATGTCCCCATCCAGTCATTTTCTATGATATTGCCTTGTTTTATTTCCTTTGCGTCACTTACCATTATCTGAAATGTATTTCTTCACTTATACATTATGTGCCTCCACCAGGAGCATGCAACCTCCATGACAGCTTGGACCTTAATTCTTGATCTCTGTTATACTGCTAGTTCCTAGAATAGTACCTAGCACATAGTAGGGGCTTACTGAATATTTTTAAATAAATGAAGGATAGAATACTTATCTAGATCACCTGATTCGTGTAAGTAATGAACCTTAAACTCAAGACTCCAAACCCTTGGGATCCAACCACTGTAATATTTGCATTGTTATTAGTACTATCCTCCTTTTATTCATCTCGTAACCATTATCATCAACAACAGTGCTGCATGGTTAAATGAATGAATGAATGGACATGAACTTTATTGCTGACCTCAGACTTCCTTATTTACTGCTCCTTTTCCAGTCCAACTTCTTGTACATGCTATGTATGCTCCAGCTACTCAGAAGCAATCATTTTCACCTAAAACACCATGTTCTCATGTCTCTGTGTGTTTGGCTTATTCTTCTATGCTTTCTATTTGGAATTTCAGTTTCTTCTTTGCTAAGTTCTCAATTTTGGACCCAATTTTGCATCCAGGTTGGCAGTCACTTCTTCTTCTATGCTTCCATACTGCCCTGCCTACACCACTGTTAAAAACTCATCTTCTGAATTATAGTTGTTTGTTGACATGTCTTCTCCCCTAGACAGTAAGTTCCTTGAGGGCAACAGTAGTACATTTTCTTCTTTGCATTTTCAGGAACGTTTCTGGGCCTACCACATAGCAGTTTCAAAATATTTGCAGAAATCCTCCATCTGGTATTGGGCATAGGCTACCCGCAGGGCCATGTGCTAGGAGCTGGAGGAGATGTACTATACTAGCCAAATGTGGACCCTGGTCCTGAGGACTTGTAAGTGAATTGTAGAGACAAGTACTTAATATAGAAAAAAAATCTTTAAAAAAATACCACTAAAACCCAGTGTATTCAAGAGTTAAATATGAGATAGGAGAAGTTAAGTGTGGTGGGACATGTACAGGACTGGAGAAGCCGAAAGAGTTGGTTTCTGGTTCCTACTACGCGGCTTTGACAAATTATTTCCCTAATTTGGACCCCGGTTTTCTTCTCTGAAAATGAAGAGGTTTGATCAGAAGCCTTGGAAGATTTCTAAAGCCAATTCTGGCTCTGACATTTCGAGTTTGGTTCCAATGAAACCCGGTGGAAGACACCGTGGGGAGAGCTCAGTAGTCTCAGTTTGCCCCCTGGTGGTCGCTCAGCGACATCACAGTCCTGGGTGCCGGCTATAGGCTTTTGTCAGGAATAGAGGTGGCAGAGTTCAGGGCCTAGGAAACAAAGAACTGTGGAACAATGACCGTTCTAAAAGAGAACCATTCAGTTTTCTCCCTCGTCAGTTGGTATAGAAACCTGTCCTCCTTTAGGACGAAGGAACTTGGAAGATCATGTTCTCTGTTCTCAGCCTCCAGCAGAACCAACCTCATATTTGTTTATTTCCAAACTAGAGGAAGGCAATCTTTGGGAAGCTGTTTTGTAGCCCCCCTGACTTTTTCTTCTGATTCCATCTCAGTGCTCTCATTCGAGGCAAATTCTCCATTCTGGTCAATATACCTATCTATTTATTTATGACAAAATGGGGGTTTTCTCCCCCTTACTCTTTACTGGAGAAGGGCCATGAGCCCTTCCTTCTGGCACACTTATTCCAGACAAAGTGAAGGTAAAGGATTTGTTAGGTAAAATGGGAAAAAGAGAGACTACTAGGATAAGGCATGTTCTTTACATTGTAACAGGAGGTCAATACTAGCAGAGAAAGGTTTTTTTTTTTTTTTTGGCTGTTTCACTCCGGAATGGGTTTAGGGAGGGCCATTTGCCCGTTTATTTCCTCATTCTCTATATGTTGAACTTAAGGGACTTTTTTTTTTTTTTTTTAAATGATCAAGATCTTTGAGAACTTAAAGAACTTGTTAAAGTTACCTCTATTTCTTAAAAAAAAAAAAAAAAAAAGGAACAACTAAATCTAAAAGAAGAAATTGGTTGCTTGGAATCCTAGACCATAGCCTTGAGGAAAAAGAATAGGGATTCTGAGGGTAGGGAAGAGAGGGATAAACACAAAGAAGATGAGAGGGAGATGCAGAGAAACAGATTCTAGGTGGATATATAGGTATCCAGAGGGGAAATTTAAAGAAATTAAAGAGCTATTTTTCTCCATCAATGTATTTGTTAAATGGAATTTTTTATTTTTTACAATGCATTGTATTTTGAACCTTGCTAAACATTAAAGACATAACTAGGGATAGCATTCATTCATTCCACACCACCTGGAATGTGCCAAATACTGTACCTAAAGCTGGGCCCACCAAAATCGGCTCAGCATCCATACCTAGCTTGCCTTGTTCCCTGCTGAATTCTCAGTACCAATATTATTCTACCATGTAGTAGGTGCTCAATAAATAGTTGTTGAAGAAATGAATGTTAGCTGTACTATATTTTCTCCAATGATATCTCAATTCCATGGGATGGAATGAAGTCTCCTTAGATTATTTTTATTCTTTATTGATAATTATAGGATTGAGAGTTATTCCGAAAAAATTCAAATTCATGTGTAATGCTCCCTTGTCTAAGTATTAAATCTTTCAAGGACCCCCAATATCCTGAGTTTATTTCCCTGTAAAATGGAAATAACAATATGCCAACCTTACAGGTTACTTTTAGTTTAAGTGAGATAGATATATTATTGCTTAGGAGGCACCTAGTATGTGGTCGTTGTTCAATATATTCTAGTTCCTTTTCCGCTCCAATTTTTTTAGCCTCATGTCTAGCCCCATCAAATTCTTTATCAGTCCCATACAAATCCTTAACTCTTATGTCTTTGTGCTTCTACTCGTGTTTTCCCTGTCTTCCCCTGTCCACCTGCTTACCTTTCAAAACAGAGCTCAAATGTTCCCCCCACTGTGAAATCTTCTGACACCTCTCCCAATTTTGCTCTCTGCTTCCATAGCACCTTGTATACGTCTCAGTGACAGAGTTTGAAATTCTGTTACAATTCTCTTTTTTTCTGTTATAATTATTTTGTAATACTTCTGTCTCTCTGTTAGATTCTGCTCTTAAGGGGGCCAGGGACCAAGTTTTATCTGTAATTTTAGAGTGTTTGGAAAGAATCTGGAGGAGGTTGGAAAGATGACAGGTAAAAGGGTTAGCTTTGCAAAAAGAATTACAAAAGGGAAGGAACTGAAGATGAGTAATTATGTAGCAAGAATTTGTTTATTTTTGAGAGCGAGAATCATCGATTTGTTGTTCCTCTTGTTTATGCATTCATTGGTTCCTTCTTGTATGTGCCCTGACTGGGGATCAAACCCTCAACCTTGGCATATTAAGATGATGCTCTAACCAACTGGGCTACCTGGTCACGGCTATAGCAAGAATTTTTAAAGCAAAGGGAAGAGGCCAAGTCTCAAGGGGAAATCTGGCTTGAGGGAGAAAGAAGACAGGCAGAAGATTCCACCAGAAGATGGGAGGAGGGTAAAGAAGAAGTGGTTCTGGTGCAGTCTGAGAGACTCTTGGATCTGAGGATTCAGGATGGACTCGATGCCTGGGTTGGCAAGAAGGGGTTCTTGGGTCTGTAGGGAGAATAGCCTGTCTTCACCTGGGATGCTTTTCAATCCAGCAGGGGGAAGCTGGCACCTCCAGCTGGAGGGAAGAGGGAAGAGAGGGAGGTTTCCAGTGATGGGGTTGAGAAGTGCTGAAGGGATGGGTAGTGGTGGTATGGACTATGGAGGGCCACCTAGGTAGACACACTATGCGAAGGATGGCAGGGAATTTTGGCAGCAATGCAATCCTTAGAAAGTACAGTAGGAGGGGCAGAGCAAAAGCAGCTGGAGAGGAAGCACTGGCAGGCATAGCTGCATTGCTATCTGTTCCAGTTGGCAGCCTGGATGATGGCATTAAAGTGAGTCTAACCAGGAGCCCCTCTTCCCTTGGTAGTCTGTGGTACAGGTGAGGGATTAGAAAAAAAGGACCACATGACACTTGGGCTTGTTCTACTCTAGGCTGTCAGACTAAACTTCTCAGATTGTTTTATAACTTACAAAGCAACCATTATCAGGTGACACTTCAAAAACAACAAACCAGTGTCTCAGTCAGAGTACTTTGATGCAAACAACAGAATTTGTGAGTCATTCAAGAAAAAGGGATTTACTGAAAGGATACAAATTGTTGATAGGGAAGCCAGAGAGTTTGATATGGAAAACAGATGGTAATGTAAAAAGGTCAGGCAGCAGGCACAACCAAGTTCATAGCTGAGGAACAATCTGACATGGTCACCATTCATGGTAGGGACACCAACCTCCAAGGGACCCACTGCATTTAGACACCTACTCTCTCTGTTGCTCTGAATAATTCTCAATTTGTTGATATGTCTGTCATTTTCTGAAGAATCCAAGTTCAGAGAGGAGTGGAGCCTAGGTCATATATCATGTTCTGGCTGCTAGGGGACAGGGAGAAGAATATCTCCCTGCTTCAGCTTCCCTAGTCTCAGCAATACTGCATAGAATAGGGTATTCCCCCCAAAAGAAAGAGCATTTGGCTGCTGATGGTAAACAAGATGTCTACCACATCCTCATCTTTTAGACTGCTTTTTCTTTCTACTTTCTCTGTTTTTGTCTGTTTTCAGTTATGATCATAATCTCAGGCTCCTAGGCTTGACACTTTAGAATCATCCTCATTTCCCTCATTTTCCCACATAGTGAATAAGTCTCCAGGTTTCTTAGAATTGCTTTGCCTTCTGTTACTGCTACTGCTTTAGTAAGATTACTTTGGTAACAGCAAAGGAGGAGAGAAGGGCCTGAAAATTGGGAGTCAGACTTCTAGAACGTTATAGCTAGAAGAGACCTTTTAAATTTATCTAGTATAGTAGTCTTATCTAGGAGTGTTCATCAGCATTCCTATGGCATTAAAAAAATAACGCATGCTGGTATCCCACCCTCAGTTTTTGGGTTCAGTAGATCTGAGGTGGGACTTTGACATATGTGTGAATGTAGTGTGTGTGTGTATTTGTGAGGGGCATCCCAGGTCAATAACTGCTGAATTCCAATATCCTTGCTTTAAAGATGAGGAGACTAAAGCCCAGAGAAAAGTTACCTGTGTGAAATCACACACAATGAGTTAATGAAAGAGGGAAAGGGGCCAGGACCAGTCCCAGATCTCCTGGCTTTTGGCACAGTGCTATTCAGACCTCTTGCTTTTTCCTTTCACAAAAGAATATTTCCTGTCTTTATCTGTATCCAAGAAAGCATGCTACACTCCTGTTTTAGCTCCTCCAACAGTAAATACGCTTCAGATTAAGAGCCCCCAACTGTCAAGAGTGAACAGCCTATCCCAAGGGCTCTGTTTCTAATGGTAGTTGGCTTGATCTCCGGACTACGGGCCTCTTTGTCAGAATCTGGGCAAAGCGTCTTCAAGAACCACAAATGGGGAGTGAAATGAGGAGGACCCCTGGACAAAGATAGTCAAGCTGAGGCCATACTTCTGTGTCTGGCAGGATCATGACTGTCTGGGCCTCTGTAAATACAAGCCCTTGTTTCAATTACTCATTGACCCTTTTTCAATTCTTGACTGTTCTTTAGCCATCTGGTTCTCATCTTGGGAATCCACTTCTTTCTTTTTTTCAGCTCTCTGTCTTGGATTGGTTTACCACCACCTCAGGCACTGTTTCCAGACAATCTCATGGAAACCCAGGGACTCTGATGCCTTTCATTGCATTATGTTGTTCTTTTGACCTTGCTCTTCTTACAAAACTTGTGTTTTTTTATAAAGATTCCCAAAAGGAAATGTTTTCTTAATGCCTTCCTGCTCCAAATCTACCTTCGTGCAAAGAAAAAAAAAAAAAGAAAAAGAAAAAGAAAGAAAAGAAAAAGGGTGGGAGAATTGCTATAGCTGAATTATATCAGAGTGTAGCCATTCTTTCTCCCACACTCTCTGCATCCAGAAAGGGGGCTGGCATCAAATTCTGAGACCTCACCCAGTGACTAGCCCACGCAGGGATGAAGTGGTCAGAGCTATCCTTTAGAACAGCAGTTCTCAACCTGCGGGTCACGACCCTTCTGGGGGTCGAACGACCTTTTCACAGGGGTCACCTAAACCATTGGAAAACACATATATAATTACATATTGTTTTTGTGATTAATCACTATGCTTTAGTTATGGTTGGGGGTCATCACAACATGAGGAACTGTATTAAAGGATCGCGGCATTAGGAAGGTTGAGAACCACTGCTTTAGAAAGCAACTCTAAGAGCTGTGGAAGATGGGTTGGAGGAAGAGAGGCTGTGG